>NC_064752.1:31023112-31328487 GCF_011397635.1 Epinephelus fuscoguttatus
CTGATGAGGAGTTAATACAGACGGTTATAACTATGTTACTGAAAGTCATTCAATGATACATTTGTTTTGATAGTCTTAATCAGATTTCCTCTGTCTCCCTTACAATATCACACACACACACACACACAAACACACACACACTCCTCCTTCACACTAGTCATGAGGTTTTCTAATTTCCTATTCAGATCTCACCCCTGAGTCTCGCCACCTCTCACTTCCAAATCCAGTGCTCAGCAGCACTTATCTCATGAGTCATGCTTGACCTCTGAATTCACAGTTACTAAAGATCTCACACACATCCATGCACACACACACTCGCGCGGGTGCACGTTCGTACATACTACTCTCACCTTTTAGGCTTGAGCACTGATGGAAAGAGACAAACCCCTCTCAGTAGCCAGCCTTTGTAGAAAAGCCACAGTGTAAATGGAGTTACATTATTGATGCAGGCTGAAAGAGGAGTAAATGGCAGCAGGTCCCATTACTGGCTGCTGCACGGTGGGGCCCATTACTGTGAGACTAACTTTTTTTTACAGTGAACTCTGGCCCCTACATTATTTTCGCCCTGGATTTTTTTTTCTTTTTTTAAATCATGAAACACACTTCTTTTTGATTTTATTTTCTATTAGAATTAGTGACAGTGTTGTGTGTAAATAAAGAGTTAGTGCTGTAATAGTAACAATGCACTTTATTTCTTTAGGAACTTTCATACAAGCAATGCTGCACAAAGTGCTTTACGATAAGGAAATTACATCCAGTGAGTGCATCACATGGAAACAGACATAGAGTGAGCATAATTAGAGGGATAGAATAAGGCTGAATATGAATGGTAAGGTGATTACTGAGTGAGTTTTTTAGTGGTAGAATTGTTAATAGCCAACCGATAGGGTTCAAGAGGTTAATTTGTTTTTAAGAATACTCTACAGGAGAAGTGATCTGGGTGCATGTGTGTGTCTGCGTCCTATAGATCTCACATCTGGAGACAAAATAGCTTGTCTAAGTGCAGACAAAATGTGTGTCCACTGTTTTGCGTTTTACCGCAGTAGCATTCAGGATAAATAAAATGTTTTTGTCCCACTCGGGGTTCTGCCAAATTTTGTTAAGCTCACACAGCTGGTTAGGAATGTGTTGGTTGTAGCCAGGGTTGCATGCACCTCCAGGGAATGAATGTAAGCCTGTGCAATGTCCAAAAAGTAAGCTACCCTCACATAATCCATGTGGGCTGTTACCCTTCGCTTAGTTGTTGAAAACATACTCGTGACTAAATGTCATTATCAGTACAACAATGTATAAATTACTCTATTAGAGGACGTGCATTCAAAGCACAGGTATTAACATCAAATACAGTGTGCTGAATGTAAAGGTGCTCATTATGAGGAATGACTCCACTGTAGTGCCAAATTATGGACGCATTAGGAGCGTTTAATGTTAAGCTCATACCTGCAAAGCTAAATGGAGGCACATTACTGCTTTGTTATTTAACCTATTACAATGTGTCAGGCACTGACACTGCGCTCTGGGCTTCCCTGAGCACCAGTCTGAAGACATTTTTTAAAATTGGTCAAACCGTTTGGCTGAAAAGGGAGTTTTTCTTGTGCTGTATCTCGTCTGTGGGCACATGGGACTTCATTATATTTTAGGAAAATAACAGTAGTCCCATGTGCCCAAAGACTAGATAGAGTATGATAACAAAATGTCTGTTTCTTAGAAACTACAAGGGGCACAATCATCTGTTTGGTTTCTATGAACTCATAACAAGTTGGATATCAAAGACATGCACATATTTTCAGTGTAAAACATATTTCACATGAAAGACATTTAAAGGGACACTTGTCCCACAAAGTGACCATTTGCATATCAATTAGTCGTGCTGTGTCACCTTGAATTCATTAAGTAAACTTTGTCTTTCAAGCATGTCTCCACAGAAAACGGCAAACATATGTATTTATTGACTGATTGGGAACCATGTTTAGCAATGGCAAAACTATGTTGAGGCATCTGGTTACAATCTCTCACACAACTATAATCCAAATCTCATATAAAAATGTACATATGCATAAACTAATACAAGTCCATTGAGCTACCAGAGATCATCGGGAGTGTGAGAAGGGAGTTACTGACTATGCTTAGTGTAGGTGGGTGGTGTGTAAGCATATAGTTTTGCTGTTGTTAAACGCGGTCCCCAGTCAATCAATATCACTGTTATTGTAGTTAAAATTTCACACTTGCAGCCTCAGCATAGTGACGATATATATTTTATTCTTAATATTTTTAATATCTTAAGTACTAGTGTTAAACACTGTAGCGAAATGCACCTTTTATTTTTATTTTTAATACATATTTTCATTTCTATTTTATTTTATTGCTTTATTTTTACATACTTCTATTTCATACTCTTAATTGTACCTCTTATAATTCTCTATTATTTACATCAAAGCGACTGTAACGAATCACAGTTTCCCCTCGGGGGGTCAATAAAGTATTACTGATTCTAATTCTGATTTCAATATGTTAGGCATTTTCTGTGGAGGCATTAGAGAGAGACAAAGTTTTCTTCACAAATTCAAGCTAACACATCATGACTAATAGATATGCACATGGTGTTTTTCCTCATTTTTCAAAAATCATGACTTAGACCATTGCTAAAAGTGTAATTTTTCATGTTATCTAAAAATTTTATAGTTGTACTAATAGATATTTGCCCAAAGTATGTTCATACAAGATTCAAGACTTTAGACCAATCAGAGCAAATGTTGTCACATTTTTTCTGATAAAATGAAATATAGCATTTGGGCACAAATGGGTGCTTTTGTCTGCAGTGTAGTAATTGCAACCATTTGATATATCCATTACATTGATTAATGACGCCATTTTACGGTCTGTTTTTCTGAACAGTTCAGATCATAGATGCTTCGAGGGAGCAATAATAAAAAAATTAAATCAATATTTTGTGTCAAATTATTGATTTCTTTAGTAAGTAGCTGTGTAATAAATACCCTTCAGGGTGATGCAAGACCACTCTGCAACCCTGTCAAGATTAATTTCGCAATAATGACCTGCTCGCTGTACATATCCCTCAGAGCCAAAGGTACAAGCTTTTGGAGTTAAAGTAAAGTTGCATATAACAGAAATATTCAAGTTAAGGAGCTACAAGCTACAAGGACATCTGTATTTAACAGTATCTGACTAACAGTAACACATCAACTCTTTTCTGAGAATGAGTAAAAAGGACTCTTCCCACAGATGCTGTCAGTAAAATGTGTTTGATGGTGAGAGACAGAGAGCACAGCGACCTGATGAAAACGGTGGATGAGTGGATTTAGTTTGCCGTGTTATTTGCTGAACTCTGCGAGAGACAAACTATGTTTCATTACCTGGCAAAGAAATCTAGTTTAGTGTTTCAGCAGCACACATCAACCTGCTGTTATTTACTGTGATATCTGCTCCATCATATCATGTTTTTGTCATTTTCACTGTGTATTTTCTTTTTTTTTCGGACAGTTTTTTTTTTTTCACTCGTGTTTTTCGTCATGCATACCTGGGTGTGCCGGCATGGCTGTGTGAGCCCTGGCAACAGAGATACAGTGTGTTAGTAAATCATTGTAGAAAGAGATGGATGCCTCTCTCCAACTGCTTCTGCACTCCAGGATCACTGAGTGGAACAGTTACAATGCCCCGGGGTATCCATACCTCTGGGTCCGGCCCCAACTTCTTGTGTGTGTGTGTGTGTGTGTGAAGGTACATCATATTCCCTTTAAATAGTAATGACCTGGGGGCAAGGGCATGGGGCTGCTTGTGATTGTGCTTTTACGCCTGACACTTACTGCACAGTGGGGACTGCACACATGTACACACACAAAAACAAAAGCACACAAAGGCATCTCTGTGTGCACACATGCAAATGCACTCAGGCACACACACATGCAAAGTTAAAGTAAACTCCCTGCTGCAGTTTGTGTTGCTCCTTCGTAAAGTATTAATGGGCACTCTAACAGACATGCACCCGGGTGCACATATTGTATTAGTATGCCCTGCCTTACATCAAACAGGCTGCATCTGAATGATACATTCAGATATGTAGTCAGTGATTAGTATTTTTAATCAAAGGCTAATCTAGTATTCTTTATCATGTGATTTAACATGAAAGGGTGAGAGGTGAAGGAAGTCCCTTTGAACGTGCACAGTTGGCGGCAATTACAATCACATGAAATACATGTCTTTGTTGGATGGTAGAGCACGCTGGCTGATCTGGTGTCATATTTCCTGTCTTAGTGCGTTCCAAAAAAAATATGCATCTTGACACATGGAATATTACCATGAACACCAAATTAATTTAAGCTATTTTTTCTCCCTATTGGAACGGGGTGTGGATTTGCATTTGCTAATTTTTTTTCACCCAAAGAGATGCTGTATATCAAGTTGGAAGTGTTTGCATGGGATATCTTGTGTCAGTGAGCATTTGTTAAATACCTGTGGAGTTGGAACATGGCACACGTTTACAAAGTGTTAATTGGCAAAAATAATTTAGCACACAGCCTTTAATTTCACAGGACTGTGAACATTACATTATGTCTTCATATAAAGTCACAGAGCCAACACGTGCATGAGGGGACCTGCAATTTCAAGTTTGTCCACTTGATGTCACAAACATTACAATGACAATTCAGGCAGCTTTGCAGGAAGAAATGAGCAGAGGCTACGTTGGGATGAACGCTCACCCAGCTGACATACTCGCTCTCACACACATAAAACAAAAGAGGAAAAGCCGTAACCACAACGGGCGCTCAGATGAGTGACATTTATCAGGTGTGTTAGACTGACGTGATCAGTAGGAGGAGAGACAGGGCTGTAGGCAGGCTCGTGGCGTGAAGCCTCCGCAGAACTTATTTAAAGAACCCCAGAGACTGTGTGAGAACCTGGGGAATAACATAGCCTCAGTCCCTTGAGTTGCCTAATCACCTGCACCTTAAGCAGAGCACTGTCTAGACGTTTGCCCTCAGCTGATCCCGCTCTGAAAGTTTGAGAGAGAACTTAAAAGGGAGCCATTTTGAGTGCAGATTCCATTGTAATGAGTGAATAGTAACTGTGATGAAATGTACGCCTGAGTTGGAAACACTTTTTTAATTAGCAAATGCACCTTTTGTGAATACAAATGTCGACTCTTAATGAGACTGATGCAATTAGAGTAGGTAGGCGGAGAGGTGCTTATATACATCTTCCCTTTCTCTATTTCAAGATGCGGGCAATGATTCATTCTCACACTTACTTGTTGAACACTTTAGTACACGTTTTACAGGTAGTAAGTGTGAAGCTTTCAATGCCTTTCATCCAACATTTTAAAATGATCTAATGATTTTAAAGTAGTTTCTGCCAGTGTGACTGTGAATAATGAACAACTTGCATATGTGAGTCATGACAAAGTGTTGTTAAGATGGAGCGGCCCTGTCTCATAGAAATTAGATGTATATACAAGTCGTTTGAAAAAGCAAATATGTTTTTGAGGGAAACATAAAGCAGAGCAAATGATGTCTTCTGTCAACATAATGAGGAAATGTTGCTAATTACTGTAGAATGTAAAGTCACCATCTTACCCTATCCGTAACAAAATACAGGAGTATGGATGCAAACCTGTTCTGCTGTCAAGGCCCTTTATTTGTACACTTTGACTTTACACTACAACATCATTTAGAAAGCAGTTTAGTAACGTACCAGCATAATTTGCAAGAGTCAGGGTTGGATGAATCAGTAAACTGATAAATGAATAGTTCAACATTTTGGGAAATATGCTCTCTGACAGTTAGATTAGAAGATCAATACAACTATCATGACTGTACTGTAAATATGAAGCAAGCATAGTTTAGCATAAAACTGGAGATGGTAGCAAACAGTTTGCTCTGTCCAAAGATAACGACGCCAACCTACCAGCACCTCTAAAGCTCTAATTAGGTTTTTAATGTACAAAAACCACAGGGTGAAAATGACAAGTGGTGGTTTTACAGGGGGTTATGTCTGAATACCGCTTATCCTGTTAGGGGTCGTCGGGGGGGCTGGATCTCAGCTGACATTGGGCGAGAGGCAGGGTACACCCTGGACAGGTCGCCAGACTATCACAGGGCTGACACATAGAGACAGACAACCATTCACACTCACATTCACACCTACGGACAATTTAGAGTCACCAGTTAACCTGCATGTCTTTGGACTGTGGGAGGAAGCCGAAGTACCCGGAGAAAACCCACACAGTTTCACCTGTAGAGCTATTTATTTATCGAGATAAGTGGTACTCCTTATAGCCGTTGGGCCAAATCTGGCCTGCAGTAGCATGCCAGAGCCCCCCCAAATCATTTTCTAATTCACTGTGAAAATTAATTGATTCACACTGGGATTTTTTTTGTACTTCTAATACAAATAATATGCCAGAGTGCATTAAAAAGCATCATAATAGAGCTTCTTTATCAAAAAAATGCCAGGGGGGATCCTCCCCCATACAACCCAACAGAGGCCCAGGCAAAGCCCCCAATATCCTCAAATCCTTAAAACACCCCTGTATATACCTGACCTGTTCAGGGTGGCTGCGACTGGCCCCTGCCCTGTTGTCATTTTGCAAAAGTGGCCCCTGGGTGAAGCAAGTTGAGTATCACTGACCTAGATTGTTTTGGTGTGAGTTGCAAAGTGTTGGAGGTATCGGCTGTTGAGGTGCCTGCCTTCTCTTGAATATAATAAAACTAGTTAGCGCTCAGCTTGTGGTGCTCAAAAGCCACATGCATGTATTTACTCATAGACAAGAGGCTCATACTAACCCACCTGAGCTCGCTAATGTTACAGGTCAGCCCAGTAGAATGCTATTTATGTTTACATCTTGTGCTGTCATGAGTTCAAGTCTCTTGTTCATGAGTAGATACGCTTCCATCTGCGCAGTGATATGGTTGATGGGTGTAGTTTGGTAGAAAGAAAATATGAAACATGAAACTGCTCACAACAAGGTCTGTGGATTATGGAAAGACACATTGCTGTGGAGGTTTGGGTTTTTGGGTGTTTTGAGCAGCACAAGCTGAGTGCCATCTAGTTCCGTTATATCTGAGAGAAGGCAGATGTCTACAGCCGATATCTCCAACACTCTGCAACTCACATACAACAATTTAGATTGATAACTAGCATTACAGGTAAGAGGAAAAGGGTGAGCTGTCCCTTTAAAAGATAAATCAAGATATAACATGTTAATTAATGAGCTTTAGAGGTGTTGGTGCTTGGACTTTATCTTTATTATTCATTGGACAAAGCCAACCAAATATATTAAATTAAAATTAATTTAAAGTAGAATTTAAGATGTCCATCCAGAGTAGGAATGGCCCCTTGTACAGTTGCTGATTTTGAAAGCATCACTGGAGTAAATTTAACAAGCACCCAGCACCAGTATCTACACATTTACTCTGTACGGTCCCAGAAAAAAAAAAAGAAAATGGTCCCAGAGGTGATGATCTCACAATGAACTACTGCACACACTAAGTACCTCTGTAATCTTTTTATCATTGACCTGTTAAGACCTGTCTGTGAGTGCTGTCCAACATCTGAACTATCTATGACATCACAGGCCTTGTACCGACCGCCGTTCATTTCCTGACATGACAGGCAGGTGCTTATGTGTCACGCCCGGCCCGCCCTACCAGTATAGCATGAGATAAGCTGCAGGGAACGCTAACTCCATAATAGCACTCACAGGCCATGCCCATTAGCTCTAAATAACACTCTTGGAGTGCAAAGCACCGTCGTCGACACCATAATGGCCACATTAACGAGCATTACACAGCCATTGGTTTTTAGAACCGCTTACTGCCACTGAGCTCATGCATCATAACAGTGTGTTCAACATCACGCCCCGTTATAGCTCTGAGTTCTTTTGTGTTGACTTGGCAACTTGGCATTGGCCTCCTTCTTCTCCCCGCATGTCTTCCTGTCTCTGTTTTTGCATTCGCGCTGCCTATTTTCCAGTCTGCTTCAGTTCATTACTCACCTTCTCTCTGTTCTATTTGTTTAATCTGCTCCTTTCTCTGTCGGACCCAGTGATAGCCATCCTCAAACAGCCGCCTTCCTCTCCACCCTTCACTCTCTGCCTCTCTCAGTTCCCCTCGCTGCTCATCTCCACACTACAAAGATGTTTTCCTGGTGAACACCTATTATTTAGCCTTGTCTTCCTCCCTCTCCTCCCTCTTCCCTCTCTTTCTCTCAGTCACGGTGTTTTCATCTTACATGATGCTTGAGAGGATTTGTCCATGTTCTTTTGCATTATGCAGCTGAGAGCCCATTTTCCTGCCAATATCACCTCATCTCCTCCCTTTGTTGGAAACAGTAGTCACGCAGGATCAAAATTTCTTCCTAAACACCATCAATCCAGCAGTTTAATGAAGTTGGAGAAATGGGTGCACTCTTTTATCCCCCTCTGCGTCCACACTCGAGACAGGAGGATGGAAGGATGATGGGTTAGGAGGGAAAGAATTGAGTTATTCTCAGCTGTCGGGCTGTCTCCTGTCTAGACAGTAGGTCAGATGATCTGGAAGATTTGAGTGTCAGCTGCTAAGACGTGAGAAAACTTTGGGTTTTAAAACTGGATTAACTGTAGATCAGGCCAACTTCTGAAGCTGCATTGTACTCTTCTCCCTGCACACAGCAGATCACCAATTCTTTTTTTCTTCTTTAATTTAGATACAATTAGGGAAATCAAACTGTAGACGGCCCTTTTCATATCATGTTTTTCACAACACAGCATTATTCAAGAGAGATGAGTTTCACAGAGGGCTTTTATGCCTGCGAAAATTATACAGGAGATCACAAACATTAGTGTCTCTTGTCTCAAATGCTCAAGAGAAGAAGTTTTAATTGATAGCCCTGCTTCATCATAATCCTGTTCTTGCTCTCTGTATTGTACAATTGGAGTAATACTCATTGTCTCATTGTCTAACTGTGCCGTGTGTTTTGCTGATTATACCAGAAACAAAAGTTAGACGATAAGCAGTCGTTTCATTGAAATCACAGGAAGTGACTCGCATCGGCACAAATATAAAAATACACAGAAATACACTTCTGGGAACAAAAACAATATCTTATTCAAAGACGTCTGCCCTGTCGGAACGTCAGCAGCATTACAGGGTAACCATATCTGATAGTTTAAGGACTTTTATTAGTCATTGCTGCCAAGGTAAAATCCAGTGTCATATTTCCCCTGTTCTATCCTCCTTCAATTTCATCTCCTGCGGGTGCCAGACTTACCCCTTCCACACAGGCTTTAAGATCCCATGTTGAGAGATTACATTAATCTGATTAAAATGAAAAAAAGGTAACTGCTATACATTTGAGCTCCTCGCAGTAATCATATTAGAGATAAAGAAAAAAACTCCAGTGCTCAGAGACACTGGCTGTCTGGACAGAATCAGTGTTTGTCACAAGCGCTATCCATGGTGCTGATCCTATTGCGGTCTCAGTGGTGGGATCAGCACCATGGACAGTGCTTGTGACATTTACATTGTAAAAATATGCTTTGGGCGCTCCCATTATTTTGGCCAATAAGAGTTTGTGTTGGCTTTGGATAGAAAGTGTTGCAGAGTTATTGTGTCGGTAATGGCTGGTGTGTTTGTGTTGTAAACACCACCCTCTTATTGCCTTTTGTCATTAATTCAATGTTCATTAAGTCATATAGTGTTGTAGTCAAGACCAAGTCATAACCAAGTCCCTAGCTGCACCGTGAAGGGCTGAAAAATGGAGCCAACGCGGAAATTTTCATCAACAACATCAAATTAACTCAGGTTCCTTACCTTACATTTCTACGGGGTCATAGCAGACAAAAGACTAACTTGGAAATATCATATTGAACTTGTCTGTAAGAAGACTATGAAGTCAGTAGGTATCTGAAGTAGAGTCCGTTCACTGGACGATCATTCTTGTACTTGAACTTTTTACTGTAGCTTAATATATCCTCATATAATTGTTGTAATACTATTTGGGCTGCTACGTGTCCCACTTAACTCAATAAGATTTTTCTAATTCAAAAGAAACATTGCAAAAAATGCGAATCATCTGCTTCTCTCTTTAAAAAAAAAAAATCAACTCTTATCAATTTTTAATGTAGCATATACCAGACTGAGACATGTGTATTCATGTATAAATATGTACAGCTCACTCATGACTTGCCGATGCGTTTTTCAGAACTTTCCAAAGTCTTCCTCAGACATTCACCCATATTCCACAAGACACTCTAAGGACCTTTATCTTCCATATTGTTGGGCTTCTCTTAATCAATATTCATTGAGATACAGGGGACCAATTCTTTGGAACAACCGTCATCCATCTCTACAATCATCATCTACATTATTGTTACTCAAAAATCATCTGAAAATGACCCTTATGAGCAAAGACTCTCGACACTTTAATTATTCATTTGTAATTTGTTTGTTTTTTGTTGTTGTAATTTTACATCCATACAATTATGTATTACTTATTAGTCTGGAACTCTTATTCAATGATGTGAACTTTATTTTTATCTTTTTCTTTTTATGTGTAATTGTTATTTAATAGGGGAGGTATCGTCATGAGCCATTTTTGGCTTCTAAACTCTCCTGTTCTCATGTTTTAACTTTTAATTTCTCTTTCCTGTATTTTCTATACATGTACGGTATGTGCAAATAAACTTAAGTGCCAAAAACTGCAGTTCCTCGAATGGCCACTTGAGGCTGGCGCCAGAGGCCAGTTAGTCTCCATCGACCTCCATATATATGCCCAACTTTACACCTGAAATAAATGTGTTTACAGGCTGGTGCAAGAACTGTTCTGGTCTCTTTAGCTGATTTCAACATTCATGACAACTGTAACTATAATTCACCTAAAGTTTCACATCTTTAAGGTCAGGGCCGCTTGAGTGACAGGCTGTGTGCAAGGTGTCACTACAGTCTCTGAGTCCCCTCACTCATCCACAGTTCCACACTCTCATCCACATATACTCACTTCACACTCCAAAAAAACCAAGATTGTGATGGTCGAAATGCCAAATGAACTTGAGGCTTCAAAATGGAAGTCGACAAAGCAACAGGTGACATCATTGTAGCTACGTCCATTATTTTATACAATCTATTTTATACAATTTATACTATCTATATATCTATGAAAAGACCAGAGTGTATCAAGACTGAGACAAAACCAAGACTGAAGATTCACCTCTTTTATTGCTTTATGTGAACATATAAATGTACCATGAGAATAGTCTTGATAAAACAATCAAAGGGCACTGCAGAGGTGAATTTTATGTGTGGGAATTTTTCTTTGTTTTCTGGGAGCAATCAAATACAAACACTAAAGAGAGATGAAATCAACTTAAACATCTTTACTCAACACTCCTTTTTTTGCACATGCAAATAGATGATATCTGTGCAGTTGTGATCTTGAACGGTCTTGAAATAAAATCCAGAGTCCTCTTTTCCGTGACTGAGACAAGACCGAATTAAAATTTGAGATAAGACCTCCAAAAAGTGCATTTAGTTACCTGCTGTCTTTCTTTTCCTGTAAACCTCCATCTACTGCTCCAGCCTCCATTGTAGCTCAGAAGTGGTGGTGCCAGATGCAGCCGTGTATGGACGGAGAGGAGTGTAAGGTCCTCCCTGACCTGACTGGCTGGTCCTGCAGCACTGGCAACAAAGTCAAAACCACCAAGGTGAGAGGAATGCCCATCTGCGTTTTTATTCTTGTATACACGTGCAAGCAGCGGGCCCATGCCTGTCTCTTTCTCCCTCCGTCTGTCTCTAAGTGTAATTACTGACAATGATCAATTGTGTGCACATTTTAAGCATATGTCATCCCTCGCATGCTGGTCTTTTCCTTTCATTTGTTGCCTGTACTGTTTTCTGAGTCACCTACATGTATACCTGGCCACTCCAATTACTGCAGAGCCTTTGATAACTTTGCATTTGTAAGCAACAACAAAGCAAGCAACCTCATCAGTGTTTACATCACAAAGTCCCCTGAGAAACGCATGATGTCCAGAAAGAATACATAAAAATGCTATTGAGCATCTTCCAGCTTCACTAATATTTGATGTAGCTACAATTGACCTTGATCTTCAATTGAATTGATTTTTTTCCCCTCTGTCAAATATCTTGCGCCATTTAGTGTATAGTAAACAAACTTTCAACTTTTTCATACTGTATATGAAGAAAAAACAATCAGAAGTGCTTACCAATCAAATTAAATTTTGTTTGTCTCTTCAAGATGCCTACAAATGTAATTAGAGTGCAGTCTAATTTAAGCACTAATTTCAAACATCAATAAGAAATTACAAAGAATCAGAGACAGTTAATCAACAAGCAACCCCCACAGTGAGCCTTATTTGTTAATCTGCTGTAACTGTATCACCTCAGGCGAGGGTGACAAAGAACTGATGGAGAAAAGACCTCTGTACACTCTGTACCCGAGACAAGCACTGTGTGATGCCATGTAAACTGACGCTATTCAGATGAGATAAATTGATTTAAATGAGAGTCCTTCATGGCCCTTTGTAAGCTGTTGAAGTGTGAAAGTTAATTTGCGGGACTGACGACTGGGGTGTGTGTCTATACGTGCCAGAGTGCTTGTCGTGGGATGGAGCAGGTGCAGTTTATTTACAGGTGAAATATAAAAAAAAAAAAGAAAAGGGAAACAGTTGTGAGGGAAGCAGCGCAGGCGCCATAAGAGTAATTGCTCGAGAGATGGCATAACAGCACAACATCTGTCGCATTCATTAGAATGCATTATGGCTGGGGCCTTCCACAGAGGCTTTACAATTAAGAGTCATAATTAAATTGGTGAGTGGGATAGACTGAGGAGCAGAGGCACTGCTGGGCTCAGTCACACGCAGTGGAATTAATGACCCTGGGCCTAACACCAACTCTGGGACTAGTAGGTGCAATTATCCTCATTCTGTTGCGTGATGCCACCTCTTTCCCTCATCTGCTTTGTCCTCTTCTTCTCTGTTTTGTTTCTTCCACCCGGTCTGACCAGCCGATCAGCTGAGAGAAGAACGAGGAGCCAATGCCCGACTGCATCAGTGGACATTAATTGTGCATTTGCAAGGTGCTTTGGGACCGGGTAGCAGTTACTTGGAGACTTGGTGGCAGATGTCACTGAAGATGGTTGCAATGAGACATTGATTCCCTGGCAACTGCATGCACGTCCCTGCTCTCCCGCTCCCTCTGTGCCTCTCTTCTTTATCCTGCATCTCTCTTTTCTACCCGTGACCTCCTTTCACCATCTCCGCGTCTCATTCACCATGATGATCTCTATCTGTCCATCTCTTTCACTCCCACACAGCGTAGGTGTGCTGTAAAAAGATGCATAGATTTCTTGACATCCTGACTGAGGAACCAGAACACTGTCTAACAAGAAACAGCAAAGACACCGCAACATAAGACACATGTTTTCACATGTCCCATTTCATATGTGTGGCTTTACAGCTGAACATTCTAAGGATTAAAACCACCAGGTTTTTCCAATATAAGAGCGTATGTCTTTATTATAAATGCACATTAGATGGGGGTTTGTTGATGGAAAACAGGCTCTATACATATCCCAATTATACGCCTTCGAAACTAAGCGTAAACAAACCATTACAGCTCCGAGACATGTGAAATCCAGCTTTAGCAGTTGAGACACTGTTGGACCCAGCAATCAGTCAGCCGGCCAGAGTGCAAACAAACATTTTCAATCCAATAAAAACGACGGCGAGCCAGAAACGTAGAGAAAATGGTTTGATTTGGAATATTCTCCCCTGACCTCTGACTGACTCTTAAAAAATGGAAACGTTCATTCAGCGAGGGTGAAGCGGGACACAGAATCACTCCGTGTAATTACATGTCTCTGTGACACTGATCCTCTTGTCTTATCTGTGGTATTGTTTCTTTTGTAGGTTACACGATAGCAAGAGAGCCACCGAGCCACGAGGAAACCTGAAACTCTCCATGTGGAAAGGATGGATGACTCACACATATTTACTGTACGATGGGGAAAATATCAAGGAAAGGACCACTGTCAGGCCATCCATCACAAAACAATGGGATAAAATGCCCTCATCACAAACTATGTACACTTGGCTACATGGAGCCACACAGCCAGCATACACACTATCCTGGCTGCTGAGACCAATGGACTACAATCATGGACACCCAGGGTAAATCTGGACACAAATGGACTCTTATTTTCCAATAATGGACAAAATGTGGATTGATCAGAAAAATGGTCGATTTCAAAGAGAGACTAAGCATTTCAAAGTATATATTTCAACAAAGCATTTGTGGATGAATGTGAGATGTGAACTAAAAGCTGTGCTCTTAGTGCTGCTGGACACAGATCCAGACCTGTTGTCAACATGTGGAGCTTATACAGGAGACAGTGGAGATGATTTGGGAGAAATGAAAGAGATAGCAGCTCATAACTAGCAAATAGCAAATTAGCATCAAATTGCTCTTGTGGGTCAAGTCACTACCATGAAGACTGTTCTGCGGGAGTCATTTTGCAGTTCTAATTAGGAATTGCAGTGTAGGATCATAACAACATATTAAAAATTCATGTAAGATATTTGCACTAGTTGAAACCGTTTGGGAATGTTTTGTTTTTCTAGATATCTCCCATCTTTTGCTGTGGATGTCACATGAAATTGAAGGTGAGCATTTTGTAAAATGTCTGACACTTGAAGTAGATAAATATTATATATATATATATCTCATGCCCCATTATTCCTGAGTAGTTATTGGTTAAAAATGGCTCTGGCTATTGAGCCTCACTTACATACAGCTTGGTGCAACATGAACTAGCAGAGTATGATTCATCTGTCTCATTTTTGCCCAGAAACATTTCCAAGCTCAGCCTTCAAAGTTATATATCTTTGATCTATTATATTCAGTCTGTGACATCTCTTATGTTAACTGTTAAAAGGAGGCCCATAAAATGTTCAAACAAGAAGGACGAGTTGTCTTTATGTTGTTATTTCACTTTATTGGGAATGCTTTCTTCTTCATCTTTCTAAATGTTCAGATCCTTAATCTTTAAAAGCTCCAAAATACAAAGCGATTGTATGTATAGGGGTCCTTTTAACTACTCCTATTAGGAGATACAGAACAATATTGTGCGCACATTGCCCATTGCTTGCCTCCAGAATCCACATCAATGCTTCAGCGAGATATACAGAAATAATTGCCATCAATAATGGCAGTTCAACCCTTTGCAAACATGTTTTTTTTTCCCCACAGGGCTCGATCATTACTGCACTGAGTACAATAGCGTAGCGCCCCAAACAGCCACCTTAAATCTCTCAATTATCTCCGTCCACTCTCCCTCTCACACTTGCCTTCCCTTTGAATCTCTCCATCCCTCTCTTGTGCCCCTCTCTCTCTTTTCCGCCACATAGCGTATCGTACAAAAGATGGCACAGTTAAAATAGTTTTCACACACGGTATCTTTATTTCTCAGCTTTCTGTAGCATAGTGCCACTTTTTGCTCTTTCCAAATCTATTTTTCTGTCACAGACACACATCCAAGTGCAAGTCTTTCTCTGACTGCATCTGTCCGCCTCTCTGATATGTGAGTGTGTTGGGTCAGTGTGCCCAGGGGTTAGCCCGCCGGGGGCTGCGCCACTGCGAATGAGAGCCTCTGCTTTCAGACATGCTGCTTTGTGAGCTATGATAAATCTGTGGGAGCTGAGCTGCTGCCTCTCCAGCTCCAGTGCTGAGCTCTGAGCCAGAGGGAGCTGGGGGACAGCAGGGCTACCAGTGGCAGGCAGCTCCACTCTCATTACTGAGAGGCCTGGATAGCGCTAGGCTTCTCTCGGGACCACTGACATGGAATATTTTTAGGCCTACGGTGCAGCACTGCAGTTAGGCCAGTCACACCACAATGCCCTCTTTCCTTGAGCATCGTCTCAGCAACAATGGTCCATTTAGAGTGGGGATACAGTGACATTCGCGTACAAGCAGATACACCTACATTCACACAGAAACTTAAACTTTTACAAGCCTTAAACCCACCCACTCACACCCACAAACTAATATGGGAGAACTGGAATAAGCAGAGAAAGTGGCAAGCCTTAATTACAGCCAACGTAAGGCAAAATGTCTTCAGAGCTGTGCAACATCAAACCATGTAAAGGCTCTGTTTCCTTTCCCTCCCCCTCTCTCCTCCACCGCTTCCTTCCCTCGCTTTCCATCTCTGTCTCCCCCAGAGGTTTGGTGTTCTGTAGATGAGCCTGGCGCCTTGCTCCCTCCGTCCTACATGGCTCTCTGCAGCAGAATCAATATTTGAGGACAATTTGCGCTGCGCTGCTCCCTGGTGGCTGGGGTTTGACGCTGCAGCTCCACCCTCAGCTCCAACAACGCTTAGACAGTCAGAGAAGAGCTGCCAGGGAGAGATTTGATATTTACCAAAAAAAAAAAAAAAAAACTTGCAAAGTGCCCCGTACATATATTTACGACTGCTGTGCAGGCTGGGCAGCCCCGCAGCAGAGCAGACGCACACTCCTCCGTCTTTGCCAATTTATGAGAAGGAAGACGACTGAACTCACTAAGAGGCCTCAAGGTATCTTGGAGGGATTTCGTATTACCATATTCACCTTTAATGAGGTGTTACATAGCATGCAAATTTAGCAGGTATCAGTGCCTATCCATGGGTCTATACATTGTCCATTCTTTGCGTAAAAAAAAAAAAAAACTTCTAACAACCTCGTTACAGGCTGCTTTCACAAATAATGAAAGAAATCTATTCACTGTATGATGCTTACAGGCACCGACACATTCTTCAATGTAAAAAAAATGTTGTTTTTAACTGGAAGTGGATGTGTCTGTAATGTGTCAGTAGGGGTCTAACCTCCCAAACGTCCCATGGAGACTGGTTACTTTCATCTCCACGGGTTAGCAACTGGTGGGACCCAGAGGGCAGGACTTACAGAAGCAAACAAACAGCATGGAGTACATGACTGCAGTATGAGATGCTAATGAACGAGGATAGGCAGTTTGAGTGAGAATGGAAAACAGGAGAGCGACGAGCTCCCTTAAAGAAAAAACAGAGATAGAGAGGTATAACTATAGTGTGTGCGAGAGGGGGAGCGTGTGAAGAGTATTTTAAGTATGTCTTTGTTTATGCGCTAAGCCTGGGTGGCTCCCGAGAGGCCACTTGCATCGTCAAACCAAACGCCTCCAATAGTCCATCATCACACTCGTCGGCAATTCACACAATCGGTACCTAGAGAGGGAGAAATAAAGGGATGAAACACTGTTGTCTTGGCTTATGCATCATCTTTTGTCAAGTCCAATTTGTATTAGCCTCCAGCCATATCCAGGAAATATGGGTTCAGGATTCATGTTCAGTGAGAATGGTAATCTTCAGATGAAGTGAGTCTGTCAGAAGCAGAGAGATGTGTGACAACTTGAGTCAGCTCTCGGAAAAAGAGAGCTTTTGCCATTGTGGAGGAAAACGGGCTCCACCTCCTGCTGTCTGGAGCTGACATTGATTTAATATAAGTCAGAGGGAGATTAGCTGATGAAGAAGATCTGATCGGTGTTATCAGTGCAGGATGGCAGTCGCTGGTCTTGTCGCTGTCACTTCAGAGGGAACAAATCAGCTCAAGCCAAAATGTTTCCTTCAACAGATCAAATCTTTTTAGCGCAGTAAGTGTGACATATAATTAGTCAGTTGTGTGCACAAAACCTCTCAAAAATACATTATTGAAGTCTCATCTAATTGCACTGGGGCCTTTTATCATCCCTCAACACAATGCAGTCAGAGCCCCCTCGCTCAGTATTCTGGTGCCGCACGTTAGATTAGTGCAACATGGTCACGTGAATTTATTGGCTACCACAGCTGGTTAGCCGTCAGGTGATGGTGTGGGGATTAATTGCATTAGCTCCACTCTCTTACCCAGCATAGAATATGTGACAAAACACCACAACACAGCCCATTAAAATTCAATGAAACCCAGCGAGAAAAAAAAAAAGGCAAACAATCAAAAGTGTCTTTAATATTCATTTTGCGGCAGGCCTGCGACGGGCCGATATTGACGGTGGAGTAAACCGGGGAATTCATTAACATCTTCTCCCTCACTGCTTCCTCTTGCTGAGCCGTTCCTTGCTGCGTCGTCAAACTCACTTATCTCTCTGAAGCAATTAGCCACTGGAGGCTCCATTGACCTGAGCCTTTGTTAGACTAACGGGCTACATTAGCATGGCCGTAGCCTGGCAGTCTTGGCAATGCATGTGTCGGTGCCAATGTGAGGAGCACTGATAAAGAGGAGCCCCGGGGTGTGCATGTGCATGTGTGTGCACGTGTGCATTTGGGACAACACAGGAGCTACATGCATGTATATTAACTGACCGCTACCACTGAGCCATGTGTACTGAGCACCTATATACTCCTCGTGTATATGTGTGTAGGTGTGTGTGTGTGTGTGAGTGTGTGTGGGTGTTGTTTGCACAAGGGGGGTGTGAATAACTAAATGGTCAATGTAAGCATTTCATTTCTGTGTGTGAATGGAATATTGTCTGCCTTTATGCTGCGACATGCAAAAAATCCAAGAGCTGAATCCACAGTAACACTGATAATGTAGACAGCAGCTATCAGACACCAGCAATATACATTTCGATACACAATATCTCCATTGTATTGCACGCTATGTTACGCACACACACACAAGACAGAAGTGATAGATTTCATTTTGCCTACTGAAGCTGTAAGATTACACACACATATACAAATGAGAATACGATGAGTTGCAGTGCTTGCAGGGGAGAAGTGTTGCTTGCTGGCACTGCCGAGCTTATGACTATAGAGACCGTAGTGTTGTGCGTGGCCTGTGGCACTCGGCTGGCAAATATGGTATGGTAACAGTGCTATTTAAAGCCTGTTTCTAATTTGGAGAAATTGCATTTACTTTACTGTCACACTGTATTACTGTCAGCCATGTGGAGAGTGCCCTGACATGTGAGAACACAACAACAGAGAGAATCCACATTAAGACAGCGCATAAATATGAATCTAACCGTCAGACAAACAGCCCCCATTTATGCTAAGCAGAGAAATAGCCTACTAGTAAGTGTTTCGGTGTTTACACCAATGACAACAACAGCTAAGTATGCATGCATTATTCATAATTAATTATCCAAATGTGCTACTCCTTCCTTATTTACCAAATTAATGGTTTGTTTTCCTGAGAAATGTCTCCTGTCTGGTATGTTGGGTGGAGACACCACGTCCTCATAAATTTCCCTGGCAGGTGAGGTATGGAGAGAGTGATGAGACAGAACAAGGGAGGTTCAAACACACAGAAAAACCATTAGTTCCACCGTCTCCTTGGCCCTCTGCTACAAATGTAAAAATCATTACAGACAGAGACCTTACAAGTTCTACAATGTTGTGGCACTTGTAGGGCAATGTGATCTCATTCCTACTTCGTCATATTTTCAGGCTTGGGTAGAGGCCCTCAGCTTTAGCGACACTGGGGGCAGAGTTTTGCGTTGTATCTTGACGTTGCTCTGGAAGTTTAAGAATGATGTGGACAGGCACGTCCCACTGGTAGGAGGCCCAGGGTAGAACATGCTGGAAGTATTACATGTCTCATCTGGCCTGGGAACACCCTGGGGTCTCCTATGAGGAGCTGGACAGTGTCGCTGGGGAGAGGGACGTATGGGGTGCTTTGCTTGGCCTGCTGCCCCCGCGAGCAGGCCTGGGATAAGCGCACGAAAATAAAATGATGAATGACTGGATGGGTTTACATTGGAGTTGGTTGAAACACCAGTGCATCTCATACAGACACCAGGAGGTGCATTGTGCGTCCATATCTGACAACAAGGGCCACAACCCAAGCAGCGTTTTGGACGCCCTGGGAGTGAGACCATGCTTTCTAATAAAATCAAGAGCCAAACTCCTTCCCCCTCTACTAGCTACAGTAGCATCTGTTCCAGCTAGCATCTCCACATCAGTAACTTGGTCTTTGATTTGTCTTTCCGCAACACTGAAACACCTATGGTTTTGCATCTGCATTATAACCTAAATTGGCATCTGCTGCTGTACTGGATAGTAAATCCTGAGTGCCTTGTCACAGTCAAATACTAAAACATGTTGTGATTTTTCACTGTGATGGTTAGCTTAAAGCGTCTCTTCCTCTTATAGTTCTTGTTAGCTTGCAACAAATAGAGCTCCTACAGCGAGCCAAATTGAAACCAGTGTTGTGTTGAAGTGTGTTTCCCTTTACTTAAACCTGAGCCCAACCCATACCTAGCCACAGCTGCTTATCTTTTCCATGCCCTATCAGAGTCTGTACAAAAATCACTGGATGTAGCTTCTGTGATGTCACCCACTGGTATGTGGACTCCCATTTTCAAAGCCTCGAGAATTTTGGCCATCACCATCATGGCACATTTGTGGAACCAGAGGTCACCATATCTGGGCGAGAGGGTGGAGCTGACTCATAGACTGTGGTGCTGCACACAGTGACCATGCCCTAAATTGTGTGTAGCTTTAAGAAAATTTGAATAAGTGAGTTATCTAAAAATTCACCCCCTGTACAGTTGCCATGATGTGGGAATTAGCTTTACAGACCAGACTGTTTTTTGTACCAGGCTGTAAACATGTTTATTTCTCTTGCAAAGTTGGGCATTTTAACATGGGGGTCTATGGGGACTGGCTCACGTTTGGAGCCAGCCTCAAGTGGCCATCAGAGGACTGCAGTTGGCACTTCCGTGTTGGCTTCATTTTTCAGTGCAAAACCATAATCTAGCATAAGTCCAAACATCACTGCTGAGAGGGCCCTATGGAAAAAGGAGGGAAACACTAGTGAAGGGAACTTTTGGATTTTATTTCAGAAGAAAGAAAACGTGAAGAAAAACGTAATTTGCTCATCACTATCCAGTGTCTTTCATACATTTGTCTATACCAGGTGTAGGCAACATGCAGCTCTGGATCCACATGTGACTCTTAAGACCCTCTTCATCGGCCCTGTGGCTTTGACGTAAAATTATATTGGAATGAATGACGGTTTTTTTTGTTTTGTTTTTTTTTAACATTCAGACTTTTATTTGTCATTGTTGTAGGCTTAAAGTGATTATTGCATCCTATAACTGTAAAAATGTGCAGCCTTTACGTCAAATCAGAAAATGTTTTAATGTTTCAGCAACTAAAATGTAGACAAAAATATGTCTACGACCTGGTGCCTTTACTCTAAATTTTGCTGAACTTTAGAAGCGGTGGCTAGTCCGGAGTCTCTCTATAAGCTATCGATTCCAAATCCAAAAAAGGCAAAGTCCTGGAGGAAAACAGATGATTTAATAGTGTCTGGAAAGAATAATTTGCTTTCACCACCCACACTGCAAAGTTAAAGTTCTAAATAATTATAAACAGTCCACTGCAGACTAGCCACCTTGTACTAAATCATATTAATGAATGCTGATTTACCTGTTTGTAATGTTGATGGGCTAATTTGGACTTAATAGGCTGTTATCTTTTGAAATCTGTTTTGCAGCTCTAGACAGATTTTTTTCCCTTTTTTGGCCAATAATGGCTCTTTTAATAGTAAAGGTCGCTGACCCTTGGTCTATACAGAAAGCGTACATTTTTGAAAACAACAAAAAGCAAAGCAATGCCATTGTTTATTAAATGTTTATGTTTCTGATGGCATTTAACATACTGAGAAGACTCCAGTGACGATCTGTGAGAATGGACAGGGCCGAGGTTGGATCAATGCAAAGCTTATAACTGCCCCGGAAACCCCATGAAGTTAAGTCAGTTAATTTTTTAGTTAATTCCATTAACTGCAAATTTATTTCAGAAGTTGAACCAGCCAGTGTGGTACCCAATCAACGTCACTCTGTGTTATCCTGTAAACCCCTGTTTATATTATGCTCATGTGGTATTGTGCATTTTGCTAAATGAAGTTTGGTTTTTAATAGATTTGTACAATTTAACTGGCATACAGAAAACCTGAGGCTAAACAGTATATCAATAAATGAGCACAGGTTTGTTCCTGGGATTCTGTGCAACATAATGAAGCTGCAATCTATATAGTTTATATCAGCTATGGACAGGGCCAAGAGCAGTTTTTTTTCCACAGTGATAAAGCCATAGAAATGACATGGTGTTTGTAGATATAAAATCAAATTTTCAAGGGAGCTGTAGTTTTGTATATGCAGGGAAAATGAATTATTATTTTTGTTAAAATGACTAGCTTAGAAAACCAGATGAAAGAAACCCTCAGTAAGAGATTGCATTACACAGCCATCACAGAGGCTAGTGGAACAACAGCTAGCCTGGATATGACATCAAGGCTTAAGCCTTGAGGTTTTTGCAGTGAGCCACCAGCTATAGAATAGGATGCACACAAAAGAACAAGTGAGCTTTGAAAATAATGGCTACTCAAAGTTCAGTATCCAGTAGATATACATTTAGCTTACAGTACGGACAGAGGAACATGTCTGAGCTTCTCAGAAAAGACCCACTATAAGAGGGAACTATAGGGAGACAGAACAGAGCGGGTGGAACATTTCATTAAAGGCATGCATGGAGAAATGACACTCATATTTTCTGTCCACCAGCTATACTGCTGGTGCTGTAGAGCAGACTGATATTCAGACACATATTTTCAGAGCCTCCTGAGCGTGGCTGCACATCTGCCGGGACTGGCAGCCAGATGCCGTGCCCTCAGCCAGACCTCAGCCCTGCCGACAAGCTCCACGGGTGGTGACTGGCGTCTCTCATCCCGCTCTCTACCCTGTTTGCCCTCAGAGCTCAGGGCTATCCGCCTCTACGGCTGCCTCTGTGCCAGGCTGACAGATGCCCCGTCAGCGCAGATGTGGGGGGCAGCGGGGGATGGCAGAATAGAGCTAAATCACTGTGTAATCAACGTGTGTGGTTGGGAGGTGATGGGGGCTCAGCGGGCACACAAACATTTACAATTGGCCAGGCAGTCCTTGTAAACAGGAGTGGTTGTACAAAAGAGGCAGGTTGAATAATTGATAGGATGTAAGAGGATCTGGCTTTGGGGGATTTTGGAGCATTGATTCTGGCTGAGAGAGAGTGAGCAGGGGGTAGAGAGAAAGGCTTTCCTGGTGCTAACCTTTATAAATGCTTTTCTCTTTCCTTTAGCCCTTACCTCGCCCAGCCGTGGTGATTCTATGCATGCCAGGTATAGTTTTTCCTCTCTACCTCCATTCCTTTTCAGCCTCTCTCTGTGTTCTCCTTTTGTAATGCTTTTCTGTTGTGAAATGGTGGGTAAGCCATCATGCCAGTGCATGACAACAACATAGCCAGGGAGAAACAAAAGAGCAGATGGCTGCAAAGAGCAAGAGAGAGAGAAAGAAAGGAAGAAGTGATAGAATGGGAAAGATGAAGGACAAATTGCACGAGGAAAAGCAGAGGGAAACAAAACAGACAAACAGGAAGAGCAGAGCGAGATAGTGAGAGGAGAAAAAATGATAGTGTGTCAGTAAAAGGGTAGAGAGAGGAACACTGTCATAGCAAAACATTTCATTCTGTCTGCCTCTGGCGCAAAATGTCAGAAAACAACTAATATAAGTGTGTGAGATTTCCCCACTTCACCTGGATGAAAGTCATTAATAATCCGCTCTCACACACGCCGAAACATACATACATGCACACACACACACCCCGCCGATGCTGTGGTAACCCTTTCATCTCGCCAGCTGCAGGGCTCATGAAACGAGCTGATATAAATAAATTCACCAGCCTGGTTTCAAGCCATACTCTGCCAACAAACACACACACACACACAAATGCGCACAAACACAAGCATGCACTGTTTCCCAGCGTCTTTTGACTTTGCACACTTCACATTCGCATCATGTCCGCAGACTGAGAAACAAGCTTATCTGTGGTTGTTTCACTTGAGCTGTACTTTGCAGAAGTAGGAGAAAATGTCTTGAAGTCTTATTCTCGTCTCATCAAACAGACGAGGTATCAAGATGTGACATTTCACAACACTGGTCACTGGTAAAAGCGCTGCTGCCTTATTATTGTTGTGGAAGTGATGGGCACTCGCTCCATTCAAATGCAAATTTCTCTTTGAACCAAGTCGTACAGCTGTACCATAAGGTGCTTTCACTGTATATTGCCTGTTTTTTTTCTATCTATCAGAATACATCACAAACATTGCACTTGAATATTGTACAGTACAACACTAGAATCATTTCTACTTCAAAGTCATACACATTCACATTTTTCTTCAGACCTGACTGACTGCAGTTGCCGCAGTAATTCAAAGCCCTGGTCTTGCCTTACCGTAAGACTTTGCAATTAGCTATGATAGCTATGCTAATGCTTTCCCTCCTCTTGGCAACTCTTTGGTTTCCGACAGAGTTCGTGTGTCTGGGGAAAGTGAATAGAGACGAAGCGCTTTTTTTTTTTTTTTTTTGGACTTTGTCTTGCTCTGGGATTTGCTTTATCTTTACTTCAAATGAGGCCCATTTTGTGCATGAAGTAACTGAGAGCAGTGGGTGGCCTCTCCCAGACAAGAGACATGTGTTTGTTTGGCATTGGGTGGGTGGGTTACATCATCTAGCTGTCCGCCTCATGGCCATGCGCTCCTCTGTGCCGACACAAAGACAACGCGCTAAGACCATCATCAGAGGAAATTAGCTCAGTAGCGTTGAAAGCGTTCGCTTCTCACAATAGCCAGTGGCCATGCTAAATCATTAGCCTGTCACTTCGTTGGGGTTGAGTCCAATTATTCTCTCAATCCGCCTCCAAACCAAATTGCATTATTGCAATTATATCCATTGCATGACATATTGTCGCAGCGAGGGTGTATGAGATGGGGAAAGGGGGAGAGGGACTGAAAGAAAAAAAGGGAGGGAGATGGAGGGGGGAAATAATTTTGGTGGCATTATCAAGCACCAGGGAATGTCTCACTGTTTGCAAGCTGGCTCTATAAAAGGGCATATTGATTATGTTTTCTGCTGTAATGGACGTTTGTATTTACCACATAAACATCTCTCCCAATCACCATTTCTCTCTTTTTTTTTCTCATGCTTCCACGTCACACTGTGTTATGGGACCTATTCTCGTTACTTGTTACATACTTCCTCCACTTCTTCCTCTTCACTCTCTCTGCATCTACCTCACTCTCCCCCCTTGGGTCTCTCACCACAGCTTTTGCTGTCATAGCACTCTTGTCATCAGGCTGTCAGTGCTAATCATGGCGCTGCTGATCGTTGGGCATCAGATCATTATCCAGACCTTCCACGCTGATGAAGTCCGAGGTGTAATACAGCATGGTCCTGTCAAAACCCGCCGCCGGTTCTGTTGGTGTCACCTGCTTGAACTGGAGATCATAGTTCCTGCCAAGAGAGTCAGCGCTGCCACTGGGATGTGAGAGCATCATAGTGAGATGTTCAGCCGTTACACTGACTGACTTTATACCACTGCACTCCAATTTCTAGCTTGATACGCATATTGGCTCCCAGTTGCAACAGTGGACTCGGAATGATGTCAGAAAATAATATTTCTGCTTACTTACTATAAGATTAGTATCAGCACTCTGAGGGGAAGAAGAGTTAATATTTGTAGCAACAGCTTCACTCTGCAGGCTCCGATCATCCGACGGACAGTTTTAAAGTGAACTATTTTAACAACTGAGTGTAGTCGAGGCTTTTTTTTCTGCCTGTTTCTTGCACTGGACAACTCTGTGTGTGTGTGTGTGTGTGTGTTTGCAAGTGTGCCCTTGTGTGAGTGCCGGTGTCTGTCTGCAGTGAGACCTTGGACCCAAATGTAATTAGACTTGGTAATGATGTGGCCTGTTTACAGCTTAAGCCCTCTGCTAATGATAAATGCACTTGACATATGTAGTCCAGACTACACTTCAAAAAGAGTGTGTGGGACAAGCTCCATGTCAGTTAGTCAGCCAGCGGTAATGTATCATTCATTTACATCCTGGATCTCGTGCACAGAGACCCGTGTCCCTTAGAGAGGTTTTGGACTGACCATAGCTTTGACAGCTGACTAATCACTCTGGAAACATGCAAACTGCAGAAAACCTAAAACTTAGTGAGAAATCTGTTCTGAATGATACAGCTTTAATAAATGTTTCACTGCTGCTGCTGCTTCTTTTTTTTTTGCCATGTTCATGACAGTAAATGTTCATAATTGTCCAGTATAGAAGCAAACACTCTTTATGTTGTTGGTTTAAACTGTAATAAATAAAATTTTTCTCTTGGTCACACTGACATGTCCTTGAGACAAGTGTACTAATGGACTGTACATTTCACACTGGCTGAAAGCCAGGGGATATATATATATATATATATATATATATATATATATACATATATATATATATATATATATATATATATATGTATATATATATATATATATATATACATACATATGTATGTGGCGTGTGTGTGTGTGTGTGTGTGTGTGGAGAGAGAGAGAGAGAGAGAGAGAGAGAGAGAGAGATGCCACGCTACCCAGACCCCTGACCACCTGCTCTCCCTCCTTGCTCCCATCCTGCCTGGGGGTCACCGTGGACACACTCAGCAGACCTCCACTTAAACTCCTCGGAATCTGACTGAAACGCACGTTCCCCCTCATTAATCCACTCAGCATGTGTGTGTGTGTGTCCGTGTGGTAGTGTGTAGTAGGCAGTGCATGTATGGTCCCGTGTGTCCTTGTGTGTGTGTGTGTGTGAAGAAGCTGGTCTGGCCCCCCAGGGGATGAGCTGGTGGGATGGTCCGGGCTAGGTGCGTGGTGATGTGACAGCACTAGGGCAGAGCAGGGCCAGTTGGTGCAGCTCCATCTGTGGCCCTTCTGTTCCTTCACTGCCTGACCTTTGACTGTCTTTAGGTGTTACATGACAAGGATATCTGAGCCATGGCCCTTTAGGGCTGCTCGTGCTGCAGACTCAGTATACACAGAGGTTATCTCGGTGGTGTGAATGTGCATAAAGTGGCTCCAGAATAAATCACACCTCCCGCCAAAGGTCAAATGACTGTTGGATTAGGAGTTCATGTGTGTGTATGGATGGGTGTTTCTGCATAAAACTGTGAGGGGCTTTGATTCACACTTGACACTGTGCTAATGAGAGGAAAAACTGTCACTTCACAACACTAATTTGGGTGTAATATCCCAAAGTCAGCCAATCCACTGAGGAGAGGAGAAAGAGAAAATTAAGCATCTGCTTCATTTCCCTAACTGGCCGTAGCCAGACTCATTAACAAGAACTATGCTCATACAGAGAGGCTCCATCGAAGCTAGGGTCCTCATGGAAACATGCACACAGCCAGTTAAGTAAAGCACGTAGCAGACTATAAAGTCTGCATCACAGCTCACCTCCATTTACAGAGTCACAGAATCAGGTTCTCGTAGGGAAATCACACTATGGCGGCAGATTAGTGACAACCAATGACATTAATGTGAAGGAACCCATCATTATATCAAAAGGACTGATGCTCCAGACATCGCTGCTGATGTGTGTTTCCAATCAGTACGAACATCCTTCATTAACCTCTGTGGTGATGATGGTGAGCTGCAAGACCAGCTTAAACAAAGCTGCCTATCAGGCTGCTGAGCTGCCTGGAAACATTTCTGGGTCACTGAAAGCGAGAGCTGAGCTCATAACAAAATGGTGGCTGTTGTCGCTGTGGAGCTGTGGAACAGATGGGGTGCAGAGACTGTTTACGGCCACAGCAATGGCAATGTTTTCAGTTAAAGAGGTTAGTTAGAGTCAGATGAATCAATTAGCCTGTGATGAGGTGAAGTTCTTAAAATTCATTAGTGACAGCCTAATTACACAGGAACAATGGGCTGATAATTACATCTGCAATAATTAATACACTTATTGTAACAAAAGGAATGTTGAGAACACAATCATCAGCTAATAGCTTATTACTGAGTTGATACAATCAGTAATTCTGTAATGAGAGAAGATGGAGCTAGGAAACTTAGGCCCAGCGTGGGACAAGAATACTGCCTCTTGTTGCAGGTGTCTAACATCAGAACATGGTCTCAAGAGGCTGAATGTTGGAAAAGAAACACAAGGGCGTCCGGTAAGTACCATACTTACTTAAAGGGAGAGTTTGGATCTTTTGATTTTGGGTTGTATGAGGTACTTAGCCATAATCAGTGTATTACATGGTAGATTAGGGCTGCCCCCAACTAAGAATTTTCCTAATCGACCAATAGTCGTCATTTAGGGCCATTAGTCCACTAGTCGCCTGCATGTTTATGATAATACTGTAATAATTAAATGATATATTTTAGGTGGGGCAACACAATGGTTTGAGTTCAAGGTGTGAGAAAGAATAGTATCAATAACATTGTTAACACTGTGCTACATTACAGAGAAATACAAAACCGTACTAATGAACCTTCATTAATATAGACCTATATTTTATCTACAAGTGCACGTCACACACTTGAGTGAGCCGCCTGTTAATGGCGCTGTCGGCAAAGCAGTAATGATTGTGCTAAGTGGCTAATGGGCATGTAGCTACTTACATGTTTCGGATAATAGGGCATGTTTAGTCGACAAATGAAAATGAGTTTACATATCACCTTGGGTTCGTCCTTCACCTTCTCAGAATGATCCCACACTTTGGATTTCCTGCTCAACATGTTATTAACTAGCTTGTGGAATAACTGCGGGTACCAGCCCTGTAAATTAACGTGACTCCTGTCTGATTGCTGAGCATGGTCACTTCCTGTGTCTGTTCTTTCAAATTAAATTCCCACATGGTCCAGTCATATAACTTTTGATATATTTTGACAAGGCACAGCTTCTCATAGACCTCTTTTTTTTTCTTTCTGTGACTTCAATCAGTCGATCAATCAATCAATCAATCAATCAATCAATCAATCAATCAATCAATCAATCAATTTTATTTATAAAGCCCAGTATCACAAATCACAATTTGCTTCACAGGGCTTTACAGCATACAACATCCCTCTGTCCTTTGGATCCTCACAGCAGATAAGGAAAAACTCCCCCCAAAAAAACCCTTTAACGGGGGAAAAAAAACGGTAGAAACCTCAGGAAGAGCAACTGAGGAGGGATCCCTCTTCCAGGACGGACAGATGAGCAATAGATGTTGTACAGAACAGATCAGCATAATAAATTAACAGTAATCCGTATGACACAATGAGACAGAGAGAGAGACAGAGAGAGAGAGAGAGAGAGAGAGAGATGCAGGACAACAACATTAATGAAAGTAATGTTGTTGTCCTGCATCAACAACAACATTACTAACATTAATGAAAGTAATAATATTATAGTTATAGTTCTGGCTACTGTGGTAATATCTGGCAGGTTTCGAGGTTTCTTACGGTAGTGCTAGAGGCCAGAGCAATGCCATCTAGAGAAACTATGTCATCAGATAAAGAGTCTCTGAGTTGTTTGGGGCCAAGAACAATAACTTCAGTTTTGTCTGAATTTAACATCAGGAAATTGGTGCTCATCCAGGTTTTTATGTCTTTAAGGCAGTTATGGAGTTTAGTTAATTGATTATTTTCTTCTGGCTTCATCGATAAATACAACTGTGTATCATCCACATAACAATGGAAATTTATAGAGTGATTTCTAATGATGTTACCTAAAGGAAGCATATATAGAGTAAATAGGATTGGTCCGAGCACAGAACCTTGCGGAACTCCAAAACAAACTTAGTACGTAAGGATGATTCATTATGAACGTCAACAAAATGAAAACGATCAGATAAATAAGATTTAAACCAGCTCAGTGCAGAACCTTTTAGGCCAATTAAGTGATCCAGTCTCTGCAGTAGAATTTGATGGTCAATAGTGTCAAACGCCGCACTAAGATCTAATAAAACAAGTACAGAGACAAGTCCTTTGTCTGAAGCAATCAGAAGATCATTTGTAATTTTAACTGATGATTAGAGACTAATGACCTTTCAAGGTCAACTAACGTTTGGTCAACTATTAGGGGGCAGTATGGAGAAGCAGACAGGAGTACCGACACAAAGGCTAAGCAATGTACTGCTGTGGATGGGGGCAGCCGCAAAATATATTTCAGCCATCTAAAAAGTCCCACCTAGAAAAGTTAACATAAGTTTAAGTGTACGCTATATTTAGAATATTTTCGAGAGAATATTTGACGAGAGAATAGATGGTGAACTGAAGTCGTTAAGAGCTTAGAGAGAGAGTTAAGAGAGGGCTGTCTGTAGCAAGGTAAAGTGTTCACAATTTTCTAAACATTTCATACACTTAAACTAACGTTATTTTTTTTAGGTGGGGCTTTTTCTGGGGGGCTAAAAATATTTTGCTGCCCCCGTTCACAGCAGTAGATTGCTTAGCTCCTGTACTCATGCCTGTTTTTCCAAACTGTGGGCATGTTGACTGACATTTACTATAATTAATGCAATGACTATAGATAAGTGCCTCATACAACCCCACTTCAAATGATCCAAACTATCTCCTTACATTAGTTTGTGCCAGAAAAGTATTTGGCATTTATCACTTTTACTCAAAGCTAACACATCATTGTATCTAACAGGAATATGGGCACAGCTAACCTGAGCTAATACACCCAAGGATACTGAGGGCTGAGACGAAAACAAGATAGGAGACAAAGTTTAAAAGAATATTTGATACAATACTTTATTAAAGAAAGCACGACTGCCCTATACCTTCACAGTTCTGTCCTCTGATGATAGACAGGGAGCTGAAGGGGACAATGGGGATGGCAAGGTCTGGAACAAGAGCTCCATGTACATCAGTGATCTTACACACCCTTAGAACCTTGTCAGGGAGGTCCCTGCCAAACTGAGGGAAGCGCTCATCAGTGCGATACCCTGGAGGCGCCTCTATGCTGACATGGGATCCCAAGTGAGTGTCATGCAAGACTTGGGCAGCAGACAAGGTCATCCTTGGCTGCAGGTAAGTCATATAGCTGTTGCTATTTCAGCTGAAAACATTGTTGATCCCATCAGTAGGTGTTGCAGATGTTTACACAGCTGGTACTGGATGGAGTTGTGGTGGGTTTGTTCTGATTGGCCTAACAAGTACATGCAAATTGAAGTGGACTGCAGGGTAAAGACTGGGTGAGTTTAAAGTACAAAAAGCCTGTGGCAAAAGCACCATAAATGAAGTAGTTTTATGTGAGAGAGTTTATGTGTCAACCAAACTGTTGATCTGTTTGGTAGGACGCAGGCTCACATTGAGATCAGGTTGTGCCTTTAAAATATTTATTTTAATATTTGTATGCACATAAATAAGACAAAATAAATACCAAAAATGTTCAAAATTGGCCATCATACACCTGTTCAGACTTTTGTAAGTCTGACAGTTTGACACTGAAGAAATACAGTAGTTACACAAGTGGATGGAAGTACGAATTAGGCTACCTTTACTCTTGTTACTGTAACAAAGTCTTCATGTAGTTGTACTTGTTGGGGTATTTTTAAAACTTTTACTTTGACCCACATGTTTTATCACAAGCCTTGTACCTTGCCACATTTCAAGTTGCTTCCATCACAGAGTAAAGGGAACAAAAGAAAATTAGTATTAAAGTCATCAATATATAAAGTCAGCACTCTGTTGACACCCCGGAGGAGACACTTGTTCAATACGCAAGTCCTTCACTGGCAGACTGTGCGTTCTGATACCCATACTCCCACACTATTTGGTATGACAGAAAAGGGTTTGGTATGTCCCCCAAAAAATCTGTACTTCCTTCTCTTCTCTTTATCAAACAAAACATGCAAAATTCATACATTTCAATAAAAGAAGTAGAATATTTTCAACCTATATGTGGTTCTGTTTATCTGTATCATGCCAGTCTGTCGCCACTTACACCATCGCTGATACTTTGTTTAGTAGTGATACTTGAGTTGAGTTGATCACAGAGTGTCGCCACACTACTCTGACTGACATCCACGCGAGAGGACTCTCACCAGTAACGAGTTAGGTGCAGGTTATATTGGCTATGTCCTACTACTCATGTATGATAAGAGAACATAGTGCCGTGGAGATCTGGCATGAACAGTCAGTGTTAAGCACTGTAGAATAAAGTAACAGTGTTGAAACCTCCATTTCATTGTTTGTCAACTCTCTAAGCTAATTGGCTATCCCGGAGCTTCTACTAACTAGTCCATGCTGCTAGCTCTCCTCACCTTCACCTCCCACATTACACTGACAGACAGAGACAGCTGATTGACAGAGGTGGTACAGAACAGGCCAAGTGCCCTGTCTCAGTCAGTACCATGTCTTTCTCATACACACTAACATAAAAATATTAGACACGGCAGTCTACAGAACAATATCAGGCATATTCCAACAAAAAGCCAGAGACACACTCAGGTGTCCAGATGCAGGAAACATGGAGTAAAACAACACATTAATCTGATGTTCTGACTTCATCAGAACCAAAATGTGAGTTATTAAAGATGAATTATTTTTTCACTTACCAGTTTTTGTTACCTGCTCTGTCTGCTAGGGAACTCTGTCAGGGGGCCCCCCGCCCAGATAGTGACACTTCAACTAAACTAAGTGTCCCTGTTAAACAGTTCCATCTGGTTTCATATGAAAAAGAGGTTCACAGTTCAGGGCGTAATGTTATGAAGACATAGTATGTCCTGATTGTATCCATACTTCATGCAACAGTACATACTTTTTTAAGACTATTTGATGAGGTGATATTGTAGAGGGAGGGGATGACGTGCAGCAGGGGGCCGTGGGCTGGAATCAAGCCCGCAGCCGTTGAGGCAAGGACATTGCCATTGTACATGGGGTGCCTGTTCTACTCACTGAGCTACTTGGCGCCCTCCAGTACAAACTTTTTCAGGACAGCTGAAGTACATTCTGAAAGTAAAAAGAAAATGTTGCTATGAGAAACACACCCACTGTAAAACCTGATCAGATGCAATAGAACATCCTGTTTTTTTTGGCATGCTGCATTCTTCTCTGGCATACTAAATAGAGTAGTAGTATGGGTATTGGAATGCACAGTATGAATCCTAAATATCAAACATGCAGCTCGTGAGGTTTAAGACTGTAACTGTAAACCTGTCACAATATCAGAAAATCTGCAGAATTAATTGTTGCAATCAAATCTCAAGTACCTTAATTAACCTGCAAATAAAAATGCTTGACCTTATAAATGTGTTTAAAGAAACGTTTTACAGAATACAGACATTAATTGCTCAACAGCTGTATTAAAAGTTACACAAAATGTGTGATCATTATATAGGCCTGGACACATCAGCATCTTTAAAATCATTATACCTTGAGTCAAGGGTCCCAGCATACCTTTTTAAAGGCTTAATTTCACATCATATGAAAATGCAAAAATGTACAGTTAAAGACGAATTCTTTCAGAATTTTATATTTCTATTATTATTTTCAATAAATACTTAGAAGCCCATGCCAGTACTAAAGATCCAGCCTACAGAAATCGGATAAGTTAAGGCTAATGGATATTCAAACAACTCTTAAAATCTGAAATAAAGTTTACCATTACAAAGGAAGGCCAAGGAAATTGCTTGTCTTAACAGATGGATAGAAACCTGATAGAAATTACATTTAGTCATGGGATCGAGACTACTTTTGTCCATTTTGCCATCCAGTAGTCTGGAATAGGCACTTGAAACATTACAGGGACAAAACAGGACCAGTATTGCACAGCAACAAATAAGTGAAGATGTTGGCCTGTCAGGTACGTAGCATGTTTTGTGAAATATTTCATTAAAAAGACGTATGAATGGCTGAACTAGTCATATGCCTGCACTCTAATATCCTATGTTAGCTAACCCGTTTTAGCTAATTATACCATCTTTCATCCAGGGTGCGTGTCAGGGGTGCGGGTAGCCAATGATATTACTGCACCTCGGTATAGTTAAAAAATATTTTATCTGCCCCAGTTAGTCACTCATGTTGTGCCCCACCCGGTGCACATGCTCAGTGATCAAAATCAAACACACCCAAGATGTTACCACAGGTGCACTGCGTCTAGCTAATTGCTGAATGCCCAATTTTGCATCCACGGTTTCACTCTTGCCTTCAGTGAGGTATGTGCGTACTTTCAGCTGTTTATAATGTGACTGAAAAGCCTTATTTAGTTCAACATATCAAAACTTTGAGGAGCCTGTGTCACAGAGAATCATGGACAGTGGGACAGACAGGCTGAGTGGACTGGTTATGTTGTGCTTTGAGATGAAGGAGCAGAGAGGAGGACTTCACTGGGCTCAGGACTCACAATGACTGTCACACAGTGGAGTTCATCAACTCACTCACTGAGCTCGCTAATGTTACATGGTGTGTGGAACCTGTGTGGTTTCTCCTGTTGCTTTTAACTTTGTGTTTAGTGCTGTAGCTGTTGCGGAGTTTGCATTGTTTATAGGTAGGACACACTTCAGTTTTGTCTGCTTTGGTCATGTTTTGTGTCAGGATAATTAAGTTATGTGGTCCATATACTGTTGTTTATTTTTGTTGAATTGCCTGATATTTGTGTCTTTTGTGGTTAATTCTCGTGAAGTTACTGTGATTAAGTCTGATGTATATTTATGACTAATGATCAGCTGCACACACAGGCTGTAAAGTGATATAAATGGAGTTTACTGTTGGTTTGGACATCAGGCCCCTGATGCATAAAACTCTATAGATCCTCTACTAAAACAGTGTGTACAACAGATATGATAATGCACAGCTGTGGCTTTTTTTAAAGTAACAGTACCACTAAGGCTGAAGATATAGGCCTAACTTACTTGCTTTTAACTACAATGTGATTACCAGCACACAATGGCTGTCTCGCGTACCCTGCGTCTGTTTGGACTGTTGGCTGTGCATATCTTCAGAAATTAAAGCTACGCTTCCTTAAGATGCAATACAGGCATGAACGGCAGGGGCAGTGTGAGAAACATACTGGCCGTTATCATGATGTGTCTAATTTAGGGATCTTACATGCCATCAGTGATGACCGTTGCCCTTTTCTGTCGAGATCTCAGAATTAACAATGGCTAAATCCAAATGTCTGGACACACTTGCAGACTGGTGGACTTTGCGGGCGAGTGCTGTCCAAATCCACAATTCATCCAGTCAAGAAGGGGCCTCAAGACTTTCTGGAGACTTCCAGAGAGTCTGCTTGGGACGCAGACTTTAGCAGCCTTTAGCAGCCTTTACTGATTTGATTACCCACAATTCATTGTCATATGGATGTGACGTTGTGATTCTTTCAATTGCCGAAAAAACCCCATGAAAGTGTAAAATGGTTATTGATAGTTAGGCCTACTAAAATGCTACTTGCATTGTGTAGGCAAGAAATAATATTCAACCACATCATGATACAGGAAAAATGTATAAGCATACGCTGTAGAAGGAATGAAAATGCATTGATATTGCAGCCTATCAGTCTTATAGGCCGGAAGGTCTTCTAATGTTAGTAATACCCAATTTATTGAGTTACAGTCCTGTCCTTATTTACAAACATTACTGGTTTTGAATGCGTGTAGCCTGTTATATAGAGATGTATGAACATATTTTTGTTCAGTCACAAAAAAGGCTATACATGGGATTTACATCTTGTTATCTGCAGGGACAGATGAGTAGACACTGTTCATACACTTATACAACATATATATGAATATGACAGCAGTGACAGTTGACCGTTTCCATGGCAAAGAGTAAAACAGTCTCGAGGACTTTTTACATTTGGTTTCAGCCAATATGGTAACCTTCTCAGGTGTTGTTGTGTTTATTGTTTACATCATGCAAATCTGGAAGTTATATATGGTCTGATTTTTCTGGTGTACACTCTCAGGGAATCCTCCAGTAACGCGTAGTGCATAGGCAAGTTTGTCACATTCTGGATGCAGCCTTTCACCATGCAAATGCGTGGTTAAAAAGCAACTATATCTCCGGCCTAATTCATCACATTGCCGCAAACTATCAGTGCAAAAAAATCTCAATCATTATTATTAAAGGTCAGAGGGATGATCAGTTATTCATTCATACTGCTCATGTTGAACCACAATTTACGAAGTGCTTCACACTTGATAGAAGATAATTTTAAACAATCATTAACAGGAAGATGTTGGCTCAAATGTTGATGAAAATAATCATGAAAAATTATAAATCCGCCTTTTATTGGTATTTTACACAACAGCTTGTAAACTGCAAAACTCCAGCACAATCAGTGAAAGTGGCAAACAACCTAAAACAGTGTTAACTGTCTCTGAATTTATAGCCTATTCACTCTCCTCCTCATCATATCACCCGCAGCTAAAACCATGTGTACGCCTGGTCTTAAGTATGCACACAGCACATTCTTAACACCAATTCATATGTGGAACAAGGCATACGCATGGTTTTGTGCGTACAAATCGTTTATATGTCTGGCCCCGGGGCTCATATTGCTCATGTTGTTACACTACATGTTGACATTTATGTATACATTTATTTTGTAGCCTAAAGTGGTTCTTTAATTTAATTCTAGCATCATATATCATAATAACAATATTTAGTAGTCTTTCCACCTCTGTGGCAAGAGGGATTTTTCTAGTTTATTGTTAATGCAGGGAAAGTGATTTGTTTCTCCTTTTTTTGGCATTATTTCTATTTTTAAACCACACTCACAAACACACCCCACAAGAGTGCAGGAAAACTTGTTTGGAATAAAGATTCATTGGCGGAGTTAAAGCCAGGTCCATGTGCATTCTTCCCGACGCCCCACAGCGATCACAATCTAATTAACAGCTATTCCAGACAAGATTTTAAAGCCCACCTAACAGCATGACAGGAAGCCTTCTTGATGTCTCTATATGGAGTGGCAAAAATGAGTCCCATAATAGACACCACTAATTATCTTTGTATGTTTTTTTTTTTGCCATTTCTTCATGAATCCTGCCACTCCACTCTGCAGTATCCATCTTGCTGGTAATTTAAACCCACGAGAGGAGGGTCCTTTTTAATTGATTGTTGTATGCTTGGCAGGTAATGCACAGGAAACCCTGGGCCATGATCAAGGGTACTATAACTGCTCATTAGACAGTGTAATAGCATAAGATGTCCACAGGGAAAGTCATAAACCATCTCCTCATTATTACCTCTGCACACCTTTGCTTGTGTGAAGAGGTGACGTCTGCTGCAGTGTAAATGCGTGAAAAGCCCATGAGATCAGACTGTCTGCCCCATTCTCAGCTGCCTTGACAGATGTCAACATGTGAACGACTGTCCTTGGGTAAACCTCCAGTGAGTTCGAGGATATGTGGCTCTATATGATGTAAGCTGTAGGAAATGAAGAGTCCTTGAGAGAACTTGAGGCTTTATTTGAAAAACTTGTCATGTTTGCTTGCGATCAATGTTAGTGCAGTTTTGGAAATTCAAGAGGCAAACACATCAATGTCTGAAATAAAACAGCACATTTAAAAAGAACGAAAATATCAAAAAGTATGTAAATTACAATAACCTTAACATTCACAACACAGAGGGGTAGAGTTATAGTCAATATTACTATGTGACATTTAGGGAATGCACTTCAAAGATTTTATTTTTATATTCGCACATATAGGCTAAACTTTGATGTATTAACTGTGTAAACATCCACAGTTGTTCATTTTCATTCTTGCCTGAGATGATGTTAGCCGCATATGTCTGTTTACAACGTCAAGGTTTTTTGAGCAGAGGACAAGCAGGTCATCTCTGTATATGTACTGTAAGATGATTCATATAAATAATCTTTGAAAAAATCTATGAAAATATTTTTTCAGTAGACACAAATGTCAAACTAATTTTACTGTCTATTAAAGAAATGCCAAACACCTTGCTGTTCACATATTTACAAAAGATTTCTGCCACAGCTGTAGTGAGAACAAGAAGCAGCAACGTACAGGAATGAAGAGGATACAAAATGCAGCATTCTTGTGAATTATGGTTTTACACACAGCGACTGAGATGTTGATATTACAGTAGGTTGAATTTAGGCTGTAATATTGGATGACAAAAATTCATTATCAGGATGTAACTAAGTAAGTAAGTAAAATTTATTTGTATAGCACTTCTCACAGAGAGAACTCACAAAGTGCTTCACAGGATTAAAACACAAACCAAGAATACATACAGTAGCAATCAAAATTATTCAACCCCCATTGCATATTAGGCTTTTTGGCAAAATGTACAATTTTTCAGCTGTTTGCAATAAACAAAGTAGACAAGAACAGTTGAAATAGTTTAATAAAACTAATATTACCATGGGTTTTATCCAAATTCAACGCAAAATGCTACTTTTAATCATTACTGCAGTCTCAAAATTATTCAACCCCCTGTCTCAAGCACACCTGGTGCAACTAATCACAATTATTCAACCCCCTGTTTCAAGCACACCTGGTGCAACTAATCAAGGGCTTCATTAGTTCAGGTGTGCTTGAGATAGAACACATAAATACCTGGACTGGCTAGGGGTTTGTTGAGAGTGACGTTTGATTGCATGTTAGAAATATGGCTAAGTCAAAAGAATTGTCCAAAAAGTTCAGAGAAGAAATCATTGCCTTGCACAAACAAGGAAAAGGATACAAAAAGATAGAAAAAGCTCTGAATGTTCCTAGAGATACAGCTGGAAGCATAGTTCACAAGTTCAAAGTTAAAGGAACAGTGGCTACACTACCTGGACGTGACAGAAAGAGGAAACTATCAGCGGCTGCCTCCAGATTTCTGAGGAGGCAAGTGGTCAAAAACCATGACTGCAAAACACCTGCAGCAAGACTTGGTGGCAGCAGGCACTGGGGTTTCAGTTTGCACAATAAGGTGCATACTAAACACTGAAGGGTTCCATGCCCAGACTCCAAGACGTACACCACTACTGACCCAAAAGCACAAGAAAAGTAGGCTCCATTATGCTCAAAACCATATAAATAAGCCACAGAAGTTTTGGAATTCTGTTCTGTGGAGCAATGAAACAAAACTGGAACTTTTTGGGCCCATGGAACAACGGTATGTCTGGAGGAAGAAGAATGAAGCATATGCTGAAAAGAACACCCTGCCTACAGTGAAGCATGGCGGTGGCTCAGTGATGCTCTGGGGCTGCTTTGCTGCCTCTGGCACTGGAAACCTGCAGTGTGTGGAGGGCACGATGGATTCAGTCAAGTATCAGGAAATCTTAGGTAAAAACGTCGTGCCGTCTGTGAGGAAGCTGAAGCTTGGGCATGATTGGACCTTCCAAAAGGACAATGATCCCATGCATACCTCAAAGTCCACCAAGGCTTGGTTTCAGAAGAAGAAATGGAAGATTCTAGAGTGGCCGTTACAGTCGCCTGACTTGAACCCCATAGAAAATCTGGTGGGATTTGAAGAAGGTGGTTGCAAAACGCACACCCAAGAATATTACTGAACTGGAGGCCATTGCCCATGAGGAATGAGCTAAGATTCCTCAGGAACGCTGTCTGAAGCTGTCTGCCTATGCATCACGTTTGCAGCAGGTCATAACAGCAACAGGGTGCTCTACTAAGTACTGAAGATGCTTGTCATGAAGGGGTTGAATAATGTTGAGACTGCATTAGTCATTAAAAGTAGCATTTTGTGTTGAATTTGGATCAAAACCCTTGTAATATTAGTTTCATCGAACTACTTAAACAGTTCTTGTGTAATTTGTTTATTGCAAACAGCAGAGAAATTATATATTTTGCCAATAGACCTAATATGCAATGGGGGTTGAATAATTTTGATTGCAACTGTACATACATACAAACATACAGAGACACACAATGAAATGTGTCCAATGCCAACGTCAATTTGACGTACAATACTGATGACAGATGACAATATTTTGTTGGTATGAAGTTGTGTTGTTAAGCAACCAAAATCCATCGTCTTCCAAGCTTCTCAAGCCAACATCATGTTGACGTAGAATAACAACATTAAGTCATGTAGTATTGAGACCGAAACCCAGCGTTTGCAAAAAATCAAAATGTTAACGTCCACACAACGTGAAATTCTAACATCGTTAGATATTTAAAATATCGTCAACTTGACTTTCATTCCAACCAAAATTTAACGGCTGTCAAGCGTAAAAGTCCCAACATCTTTCTGAAGACATATTGATGTCTCGTGCCAGCTGGGTGTGTATCCCAATGGCTAAGCTTACAGTTTGTGCTCTGCACTGCACTCATACGGTGTTTACCACTGATAACGGTGTCCCGACTCATGGTGTGGCGGACTAGCTGTGTCCCGGAAGTATACTGCCCACTCTCCAGTTCCCCCCGGTTAACACTGTTAGCTTTGTCACCAATGTTTCCCTTATTAGCACTGTTTGCACTGTTAGCACCATTAGCTGCTAGCCACCAGCTCAGCCACGTCCATGTTGAGAGCCATATGCAGAAAATCCTGGTTCAGACTCTGAATCACAGATGTGCTCTGACTGTTGTGTTAAATTCCTGAGACATATACAAAATCAGTGTCTGTATATAAGGACTTTATCCGAGTGGCCTCCCCCACTCCTTTGGTCTGGGTTCTGGACATTGTTGGATTCAATATTTCTGTCAAGGACACTTCAGTTTTCTCATTTATTTCCATAATAGTAACTGTCTGAAAGGTTTTCAAAGGTTAGCATTGGTCTTGAAAAACGGGGAAACAGGTGTGTGGCAGTAAGGGCCCTGCCAGCACTGTCACATCCCCCCACCCCATCTCTCTCACATACACACATACACACAATGACGATCTGTAATTCAACTACTTGTACTGATAGTGGTGAAAATAATACTTTACTCCTATAGCAGTGGTAGTGATTAGATAATATTCTCCATTCCCCTTCTTACTTCCTCCTTTACATAGTAATAGGTCTACAATTGTTTTCTTTCTATGTATACTTATGAATGTATGTCTGGTAGGCGATTTGAGGGGAGGACAAGATCCCCCTAGTTAGCAAAATTAACAATATATGTCCCCTGTGTTAACCTGCCATCCCCCTCCATCTGGGTCCAGAGGCTGTTGTAAAGAAGAGATTCTAATGATATCAGTATTGTTTTTGTACTCCTAATATTAAGCAAAATAGGCCGCATTACATTGTCACCGAGCCTTGAGTTTGAGACAAAGGCCTTGAAAATTTGTAGTACGGTGGCTACAGATATATTCATGACAGAGCCCAGTGGGTTGCTGTAGTACTCCAGGTGCTCTCCCGTAATGAAAAAAAAACCCACAAAAAAAATGAAGGACACTTTTATTTTGTAGTAACAAAGTAACAAAAACAAGCATTCCCGACAACAAGCTGTAGAAGGATGAGAAAGGTTAGCACACACAGTTAGCAATGGACGTCACATGAAATCTTTTGATCGGTGGACCCTTGTGGACTAAAGGAATATAATAATCAAGGACTGGATTCAGACTTTCTGACTGCTTCAAAGGTTGGGGGTTAGCGCATTTATCCTGCCTGTTTTGTTTACCATGCTGGTAAATGAATGAATAGCCCTTTTTAAACAGGAATTGTGCAAATTTGCAGGAAAGCCCTATCAGTCTTTTTTCAGCATTGGCAGTATAAAGGCAAAATTGGGGAGTGCAGCAAAATGCAGCCTACCTACTTTTGTTTATACAGAATGTGCCTTTTTTGGGGCAATGGGGGGCGTGAGCAAGTAACAAAACGTGTAGCTCAGTGTGTGACGTAACCAGTGACGTGGGAGGGTTCTTCACTGTTCCCGTCATCTGACGGTTAATGGTCTCTTCGTTTGGGAGGGCAAGGAGGGTGTGCAATTCCTTGTCTCCCCAGTTGCTCATCTTTACAGTGTTTGTCAGGTCTGCGTTTTGCTCTTTCTACTAGCTGCTCGCTAATTCCTGCTATCAGCTGTTTTCTGTTTATCCACCGCCAGTGGGTTGCACGTGCGGGGTCATCAACAGCTCCTCCCACAAGTCTTCAACAGCCCCTACCATTGCGGAAAGCCACCTCGGTCTGTTTAAACTAAAAGGGTTCCGCCAATATGACTACCCTACGAGGCGGAAAATTGGGCACCTCGGATCAACTTGCCAATCCGGCTCTGTGTGTCTAAACGCTTGCAGCTTGCCGGCAAAACGGCCCAACATCTGCGGAAAATCTGGCAGTGTAAAAGGGGCTAATGACACTTTAGTGCTCATGGTTTGAACAGTTGAATTGTGAAGAATCTAACTGAACTAACGATGTATAGCATGTCCATAGTCACGAAAGTTTAAACATTTAACGCTGTATTTTGATGTGTGCCGCTAAGCTGCTTAGAACGAGCTCAGTGGTGAGCCACTGGGGTTTAAAAGATGTTCATATTCTGAAAGCCAAGACAAAACCTACTGTGCTGGGTCCTGCTTGTTGCTATAACATTAAGGCTTTCATTCATAATTTAAGGGAGACATAGAGGGAGAGTGGTGCTGAGTAGGATCAGAGTGGAGCCGACAGGTGTTTGCCGCATCATGCCTTTACAAGCTTGAAAATTGTATTTATCAACTGCAAATGGCAATAAGAGTTTCATACTATGAAAGCCAAGACTTTATCTAAAACCTAACGAAACTCAAAATAACACAAAATCAAGGTGTTGACAGGAATCCTTGTTTATGGGCTGAAGAACCCTTTTATTTCTATCCTATGTCTCTTTCTTGCTTTTTCTAATGGGTGTTTATACTTCCCTGTCTTCACTTGTTCTGTTATAAATTTATATAACACTTAACAAAAAAAATAGAAGAGGAAAGAAAAACAATATCACAACCCATTCAGTAGGGGAAGAAAAACATCTGAAATAACCTGAAGACACCATGGGAATGACAATGAAATTGGGGAAACCATTCTACAATAACAAAAAAAAAAAAAATCTGTGATGAGTGAAGAATAGAACAAAATAGCTAAAGAAAGATACGACAGCGTGAAAGGTCAGAAAATAAAGAACAGAGAAGAACAAACATAAATAGTAAGAGTCTCTGATGAGGTCATGGCACAACATTCTCCTGAACAACATCACCAGTGTAATGATGCACAATCTGGCAGGAGAAGGAACTTTTGTACACGTCAGTGAGGGCAACACCTGCAACTGCTGCCAGGAAGAGCACTGTGCCGGTGAAGGGCTTCAGCTGGCGGCACTGACCAAAGAGTCAATGGCAGCATCTGCATCCACTGCCAAGCGGCAGCACTGGTGTCCAACATCTGGGAGAGGGGAAAAATAGACAGCACAGGCAGACACATTCAGCCCGGCACACAGTCACAGACTGCAGACGGTCGGTGAATGTAGAAATACAGCAGCAGGGAGGACGCTTACCGTCAAAGGGGTTCAAACTGGTGCTGTCTTTTTGAATTATGGCTCCCTGTAATCATGAGGCTCCTCTGCCGCCCAGGGAGTCTCGGGTGAAGCGGACGTGGCCTAAAGTTTAGTTTATTTTTCACTTCCTTACATACTTATTTGAAGCACCAGCACTCTCCGCTGCACTGAAATGAGTAGAAGTCATTACTTATATTGACCTTTTAGTTTCTGCCTGCACATCTTGTGCATCACTGCAGGAGGCTGTTGGAGGCAGCACACTGAGTCATGGATAGATCTGACTGTGTGTCTGCCAGTCTGTCTGGCTATCAGACAGGTGTATTGACTTTCATTCATGGGACATATCTCGCTGTTTGCTCAGGGTAAATGTTAGAGCTATGACTATGCTTGGCTGATGCTGTAGCTTTCCCTCAAACTAAAGTAAATATTCCCCTCATGAGCAGCCCATGGCCAGGTAGCTACTGGCTGTCAGCGGGACATTCATATCTCTATTACAACTGGCAGGGCACGACATAGCTCAGCCAGATAGCCTGACTGCTATTTACACCTACTCACATCCTACATGCTGTATTTCTGACAGCTAGACCTGTTTCCACCTCCAGCTCCTTCCATTTCTTTGGGAAAATATGTGTACAGACTTACAGTGTGTATCATCATGTCCGGTCAATACAGTTAATTATGTCCATCATATTCTCATAACCTCACCCTTATTTTTTTCACAGTTCTTGCCATCATTTCTAGCCTGTCAAAGCCAGCCCACACTTCTTCTGCCTCTGTCACTGAGGTCTGACAAGGCCATGGGTAAATTAGCTCAAGACAGATATTATTTCAAATGGGTTGTATAACAGTTGTACAACCACTTTCTGCTTTCACATAGACATCAACAAAAAACATTTCTACATGTGTTTGGGTAAAATAGGTTTTTGCTAGTCCTTGCATCCAATGTTGAAACTGGATATTCATGGTTTGGTGCCCTGGCATCTCTGTCAAATTTCTCCTGAACCATCCATCGGACTCAATTTATGAATAAATCGAGACAGGAAATGGGCTATGCAGTTGCCGAATCAGGTTTCATTTTACATCTGAAATCAATCATCAATAATGACATAAGTCTTTCATATTTAAGGAAAATGCTAAATTTCTCTAACAGTGGCCTGTTACATGATTCTTTTTCATTTCATAGATTGCTCAGTTACTGTATGGAGAGCTCTGATTTATGATTCAATGACTACACTTCCTCTTTTGGTCACAGAAGGCTTTCATTCAACCTTGATAAATGTTCCCTCTATAAATACCCATGAATATGCAATTACAGTGTGTCATAGCCATGTCTCAGCACATACATGACATCCTATAAATGAAATGGATAAAGAGCCTGTGTTGCCGTGCATAACGCTCTCTGCTTATGACATCTTAATTAGCAGCATCTGCGCTGGATCACCACAGTAAGTGTGTGTGACAAACTCCCCAAGTCAGCAAAGTCTACAGGGACTCGGTTCTAATGGCTGTGGACTATTTTGTCATTCTGAGGCTGGTCTCGCTGCAGCCCTCCGGGGGTTGGTTCCCTCACGTGCACACCCCCTGGGTCAGGTCATGACCCTGTCAAGCATACCCACCTGGGAGATTAAACAGAGGGGGGGGGGGCAGTAGTTTGGCAACAATGGGGATACTCTAGCTCCTAGCAGAAAGTGTAATCATGTGTTTGTTCTTTATAAGTGTGTCAGTGTGTAAACATGCATGTGTTTGCAAATGGATAATTGTTTTCATTGCAGTTGCATCCATACCATGTGTTTGTGTTTGCCTGTATGCTATTGCATGTATATGACACATCCACCTTATTCCTTCCCCCATAACACCTTGCATGAATTATGGTTATGACTCAGAGGGCTTTACAACATATGACATCCTCTGTCCTTGGACCCTCACAGTGGATAAGGAACCCCAAAAAAAAAAAACACCTGAGAAGGGACCCTCTCCCAGGCCAGACAGACGTGCAGTAGATGTGTTTAAAGAACAGACAAACATAATAAAAATCATGATAAAAATCACAAAAAAATGTTGGGAATATAAAGCAGTAGTAAAATAAATAACTCAAGGCCTTCATGATATTACATTATATTATGTGATATGAAGGAAGTACAGGAAGTCAGCAACACTTTCTCAGCCTAGATGACTAAACACACAATTCAAGGTTTGCTGCTGAGTTTATTTTATAAAGGGTTATTCTCAAATGTAAGTTGAGAATGCAGTCAGACAGGGAGAGACGGATATATCACGTAGTGACATTGAGTGACAACAGACCTGTCATTCTAGGTGTCTTTTTTTTCCACAGATTCTGCGTAAGTTCTTCTCCGCTCTCAAAACTTTTTTGGTATTTATTATATCTTATGTCATTTCAAGCATGTGAAAACATGCATTAGAGTACGGTGTGCACAAAATACAGGACAAATCTCATCCCATATTGATTCAGTAAGAGATTGTGCATTTTATTTTTTAATACAGGACAATCTGGTATTATACGGGATGGATGGCAATCTTTTCCTAGGAAAACTGTACTGTCGGTTACACGAACAATACGTTTTTGTTCTGGGTGCAAGGACAAGGACATTTTATAAAATACTAATTCAATGTTAGTTAAATACATAGACTGTAAACATAATGGGCACAGTAAGTGTGAAATCACCCACTGATTTGTCGACTCCCAGTTTGAAGCCTCGAATTTGGCATTTTGGCCGTCTCCATCTTGTTTTTTAGAGCCAGAAGTGACCATATATGGACAACAAGCTGAAGCAGTGGAGCAGTGAGGGGCTGATCTGACTGAGCAGCCGAGGACACTTCAGGCAGACAGCCTGTCACTCAAAGTGGCCTGCCTTTAATTATGCATAACTGTAAGCCTTAAGAAAATGTAAACAGTTGAGTTATAAAAAAATGTCACCCACAAAAAGTTGTCATCAATTGGGAAAGTAGCTTTAGAGGGAAAAAATCAGGCTGTAAACATGTTTATATGTGCTGTAAAGTTGGGCATTTTAACATGGGGGTCTTCAGGAATAACTGGCTTCCAAAGCCAGCCTCAACCAGCCATATAAAGAACTGTTTTTGGCACTTCTGTTTTGGCTTCATTTTTCAGTCCCAGAGTTTGCTGCTCGGTTAAATATCTGTTAAAAAACAAAGCAGTATTTGTTAAATTGAAGGCGAAAAACTTTTGAAAAGAACCAGCGTTGGCAGTGAGCCACCAACATTAGCCACTGGGACTAACCACAGACAGTCTATGGGACCAACTCACTTACTGCTACTTCAGCTGCACTGGAAGTTTCACCCACAGTCATTTCTAGAGTAGTGCCCTCAGGAATAAGGTGGAGACATTGCACATGCCGGTGATAGACACCATAACATCTGTATACACATGCTGTACCATTGCCTTTTAATTATTATTGAAGTGGGTTTAACACCTCAACACCTATCTGTGCGAGACATCTGTAAGGCAGAGGTGTTAAAGCTCAAAATCAAACATCATATGCTTCTCAAAGAAAGAATTTAATATGAAACTAGGATTGCATTATATTATACAGGCGTTATTATGTTTATCCTCTGGAGGGGTAAACACAATAACAAACAATTTATATACCTCCCCTCCAACTTACCTGCCCAAATATAGGACAAATCAATTTGAACCCACAAGAGGAATAAAATACTGTTTGCTTGCACTCAGCTCGTCACAGACAATCACCTGGAGAGAGCAGGAGGTGTGCGGTGTCATATTACAATGACAGCATAGCAATAGACGGGGCATACCCTTCTTTTATAAACCTTAATCTCCATGCTTTTGGATGTCCTATGATTTGCGACCTTTCGAGCCATGGGCCAGGCTCTGTGTGTCTCTGAAAGGGGGATTGCACCACCCATCGTTCAATCCGGGGGCACAGCGATTAATGCCCTGCCCTCATCTTTTACTCTTGTCCTGCTTTGATCCATCACACAGTGCTCTCAGCTTCTTAAAGTTCACATTGTGTCTGGAATATAGTTTGGTTTTACCTCACCCTCACCTCCATATGAGTATTTTTTTTCTTTATTTATCTATAAAGGTGTTGAGCTTGGTTATTCCAAAATAAGAATATTATAACATTGATATTAATTAACCTCCAGGCACTCCCCTGTCATTGACTTTGTCACAAGGCTATCTATCCAAAGTCTTCTTTAATCTGATCGCTTCATGTGGGTCGCGAGTGGATTTTCGTTCCTCCCCGAGCCCCCACTATTCATGTTTTATTAATGTCATATGCTGTCGAACTGGGCTCTCCTAACTGACTTACCAAGTCATCCCTTTCCTTGTCACAAATCAAATTAGCCCAGGCTGTGATTAATCATCAGGCGGAGCACCCAGTGAAAGGGGGCTGGCACCTTATTAATTTCCTTAATTACATCTTGTATTAGGTTTCAGAATCGTCCCGTCTAATTATGCCGCCTTTGACTCCCAACTCTTTCAACCTGGCTACACAAATTATTTGTGCAACTAGGGGTATTTAAATGGATTTCATTTAATGTAGGTGAGTGTGATTAATGTAATAAAGAGGGGGTCAGTTCAGGTGGAAGGTTTTCACTCCTTTCATTTGCCACACAACACAAAGTCGGGGGTAGGCCTGAAAATTACACGCCATGTTACACACCATGGCTGAAATGGGCATGACATAATCTTGTGAAGTTGAGTCCGTATTACCAGGACTTTATTGATGACTGTAACCTTGACTTTTGCTTTAATAAATTGAATGAACCTCGGTAATAACAGCAGAAATATTCCAAGCTGTCTTAAAGCTCGATTTGAGCAATGTGCTACCTTGCTGGATATTAAAAAAAGACAAAGATGATGTGCTTCAGACCTTATGTTGTGTGTTAGTGTCTCCACACAGCAATGAAACATCATGTTCTTTAAAGTACTACAGTGTCTTCAGAAGGTGTAATTTCATTGTCTTTAATATATACCCTGTGTAATAGCAACATATTGCTATTTAGCATGCAGTAAAACAAATATCTGACTGCTGCAGCACAGAGCTGAGCTTCTGGGTAGCAAAAAATTATGAATCAGCCAAATGATCAACACACTTCATATGAGCTCGTGGATAGACTCGCAGAGCTTTGCTGCCACCGTCATTATTTGTGTTTAGAAGGCAATTCTGGAGGTGCTGAAATGAAAAAGAGAGATTATGTGGCTGAGTGCACACACCCTGCCTATGAATCATAGCAGAAGGACTGTGCTGTTTAATCGATGACACAGTCCAGGCATTCATTTACTAAGTTGTTCATTTGGGGAGCGGGTTTAAATAGTTTCGCTCTGAGCACTCCTGGAAAATGCACTGCAAGTGTTACGTGAAATGAGAGCAGTGGCAGGGGACATCCCCGCGTCAGCCTGCTGTGCACTGTACCTGGGGAGCACAGTTTCACTCTAGTTGAACCTTTCACATTAAAGCTTTGCTATACTGAAAATTAAGCACACAGAACTGCTGTGCACTAGATGGCTTCAGTGAAGCAAAGCTGTTGCTGCTGTAAGTGCATTTTATATCACCATGATGCCCACTCTAATAGGTTATCAGTGCCTTTCAAGTCAGGGGTCATTTGAGGGAGCAGCTCAAAATGTAGGTGGTCAGACAGAATTGAAAGGTGCACCCCACTGACCACCACTGGGTCACGACAACAAGAGACACTATAGTAACTACAGTGTCTTTGCCTCAGGAATATATATATATATATATATATATATATATATATATATATATATATATATATTTGGGGCTTTTTAGCCTTTAATGTATAGGACAGACAAGTGTGAAGGTGGGAGAGAGAGAGGGGGAGTGATATGCAGCAAAGGGCCACAGGCTGGAGTCGAACCCAGGCCGCTGCGGCAACAGCCTTGTACATGGGGCACCTGCTCTACCACTAAGCCACCAGCACCCCCGCCTCAGGAACATTTATTGGAAAACGAAAATGAACTGCACGACTTTGCAAAACAACATCTGGAGCATCGTGTTGAACACAAGGCTGAACACAAAGAGAAAGTGTTTCTGCGTTTGATATACCATTTCACTTTGGTATAGTATCCCTAATTAAACATATTTATGTTTTGAAACATAAGGCCATTGAGTAAAATATTTTCCAACAAAATATAATTTCTTATGTCACACAAAACTCTACATTAGACACAGAAGTTTCCAATCTTAATGAAAGACTGGTGAAGACAGCATCCCTTAAAGCTGTAGTGGGTAACTTGTATAAAAAAAAATAACTTTCATAATATTTGCTGAAACTCTCTGAGACAGATAATCTGTTAAAAAAAAAAAAAAATCATTCCTCCGCCCATGCTATCACCTTGTAGCACTTCTGATTGCCTTACATAGATTCTAGTGAATGCCTTTGGAAGCAGTAGGACGAGGAGGAGGAACATGTTTTTTCTTTTCACAGGTTATCTGTTTCATTCCATGACATTACATAGTCCTAGGTTGTATGTATATGACATAGGTGTGGACATTTCCAATTGCCTCTCTGTCACCTCTGCTGAATTTTTGCTCAATTTATGCTCTTATGTCTGTTTTGCAAGTGTTGGTGGTGCTTTTTGTGGTTGGCTTGTATGGTGGTGGTGTGTGGCTGAGAATCACTCATCCGGATGGAGAAATCAACTCACCAGCCTGTTCTCTCTTCTATTTCTACTTCCACTTGCTAGCCAGGTCAAGGTTTTCAAATGTACACATCAGTAAACAAACAAAAGATGGAGAAAATGAAGAGAGACTAGCTGAACTAGCATCATGCTGGCCATTGTGTAGGCGTTGGAAAATGAACTGGATGACCTCTGAGCCGCATTGGTTTCCAACAGAATTCCAGGAACTGTAATATCCTATGATTCACTGAAACATGGCTGAATCCTGGATAGCTTCATTCAACCAGACGACTCTTTTTCTGTATGCTGAGCTGACGGAGCAGAGGACTCTGGTAAGGGAAGGAGAGGAGATGTGTGCTGCACAGTGAAAAGGACTGGTGTGATGGTGGCAGTGACTACGTTTACATGCACACCATATTCCAATTAAGGTCAATATTCTGGTTAAGGTAATCTTCCGAATAAGGTGTTTGTATGCGCTACAGCAACTGGAATATTCTGCTTACATGTTAATTGACATATTCCTGTGTTTCAGCATATTTCAGAAAAGACCCTGGGCTACTGGCCTACCAGAAATGCTCTTATTTAATGCAACAATCAACCTGAGGGGGGCAGCGATTCGCCTATAGAAGAAGAAGAAGAAGAAGAAGAAGAAGAAGAAGAAGAAGAAGAAGAAGAGCCCCTCCATCCATGGTGCAATCTCCTCCAACACGCCCCTCCTCCATACATGGTGCCACTCCTTCCATGCCGTCTCCTCCAACACGCACCTCCTCCATCCATGGTGCCATCTACTCCAACACACCTCTCCTCCATCCATGGTGCCATCTTCTCCAACACGCCCCTCCTCCATCCACGGTGCCGTCTCCTCCAAGATGCCCCTCCATCCATGGTGCCGTCTCCTCCAAGATGCCCCTCCATCCATGGTGCCGTCTCCTCCAACACGGCCCTCCATCCATAGAGCCGCCTCCTCCAAAATGCCCCCGCTCCATCTATGGTGCCGTCTCCTCCAACACTCCCCTTCTCCATCCATGGTGCCGTCTCCTCCAACACGCCCCTCCATCCATGGCCCCGTCTCCTCCAACACGCCCTTCTTCCATCCACGGTTACATGTCCTCTAATACGCCTCTCCTCAATCGATGGTGCCATCTCCTCCAACATGCCCCTCCTCCATCCTTGGTTTCGTCTCCTGCAACAAGCAGCTCCTCCATCCATGGTGCCATCTCCTCTAACACGCCCCTCCTCCATCCATGGTGCTGTCTCCTCCAACACTCCCCTTCTCCATCCATGGTGCCGTCTCCTCCAACACGCCCCTCCATCCATGGCGCCGTCTCCTCCAACACGCCCTTCTTCCATCCACGGTTACATGTCCTCTAACACGCCTCTCCTCAATCGATGGTGCCATCTCCTCTAACACGCCCCTCCTCCATCCATGGTGCTGTCTCCTCCAACATGCCCTCCTCCATCCATGGTGCCGTGTACTCCAACTTGCCCCCGCTCCATCCATGCTGCTGTCTCCTCCAATGCGCACCTCCATCCATGGTGCCGTCTCCTCCAACACGCTCCTCCATCCATGGTGCCGTCTCCCCCGACACACCCATCCTTCATCCATGATGCCATCTTTTCCAACATGCCTCTTCTCCATCCGTGGTGCTGTCTCCTCCAATACGGCTCTCCTCCAAACATGGTGCCGTCTCCTCCAACATGCCCCCCCTCCATCCATGCTGCCGTCTCCTCCAAAACGCCCCTCCATCCATGGTGCTGTCTCCTCCGACACGCCTCTCCTGCAAACATCGTGCCGTCTACTACAAAATGCCCCCGCTCAATCCATGCTGCCATCTCCTCCAACATGCCCCTCCATCCATGGTGCCATCTCCTCCAACATGCCTCTCCTCCAAAAATGGTGCCGTCTATTCCAACATGCCCCCCCCTCCATCTATGCTGCCGTCTCCTCCAACACGGCCCTCCATCCATGGTGCCGTCACTCCAACTAGCCCCCACTCCATCCATGCTGCCCTCTCCTCCAGCACGCCCCTCCATCCATGGTACCGTCTCCTTAACAAGCCCCTCCTCCATCAGTGGTGCTGTCTCCTCCAACACACACCACCTCCATCCATGGTGCCTCTCCTTCCATGCATTCCCCTCCAACATGCCCCTCCTGCAACCGTGGTGCCGTCTCCTCCAACACGCCCCTCCTCCATCCATGGTGCCATCTCCTCAAACACGCCCCTCCTCCATCCATGGTGCCGTCTCCTCCGACACGCCCCTCCTCCATGCATTGTGCCACATACTCCAACACGCCTCTCCTCCATCCATGGTGCCGTCTCCTCCAACACACACCACCTCCATCCATGCTGCCCTTTCCTCCAACACGCCCCTCTTCTGTCCATGATGCCGTCTCCTGCAACATGCCCCTCCTCCATCCATGGTGCCGTCTCCTCCAACACGGCCTGCCTCCATCCATGGTTCCATCTCCTCCAACACGCCTCTCCTTCATCCATGGAGGAGGGGCATGTTGCCGTCTCCTGCAACATGCCCCTCCTCCATCCATGGTGCCGTCTCCTCCAACACGGCCTGCCTCCATCCATGGTTCATCTCCTCCAACACGCCTCTCCTCCATCCATTGTGCCACCTCTTCCAACATGCCCCCCCTTGCCGCTGTTTCCTCCAACACGCCTCTCCTGCAACCATGGTGCCGTCTACTCCAACACGCCCCTTCATCCATGGTGCCGTCTCCTCTGACACGTCCCTCCTCCTTACATGGTGCCATCTACTCGAACACGCCCCTCTTCCCTCCATGATGCTGTCTCCTGCAACACACCCCTCCTCCATCCATGGTGCCATCTACTCCAACACGCCCCTCCTCCATCCATGGTGCCTTCTCCTCCAACACGCCCCTACATCCATGGTGCCCCTCCATCCATGCCGTCTCCTCCAAGATGCCCCTCCATCCATGGTGCCGTCTCCTCCAACACGCCCCTCCTTCATGGTGCTGTCTCCTCCAACACGCCCCTCCGCGATCGATGGTGCCGTCTCCTCTAACATGCCCCTCCTCCATCCATGGTGCCGCCTCTTCCGACACGCCCCTCCTCCATCCATGGTGCCATCTACTCCAACATGCCCCCCCTCTGTCTATGCTGCCGTCTCCTCAAACACGCCCCTCCTCCATCCATGGTGCCATCTCCTCCTCCTGTATAGCCTGGTAATCAGAATCAGAAACTACTGATCCCTGGTGGGAAATTGTTACATAAAGCAAAGATATGAGTATTTCTGTCCTTGCTTCTGTTTGTATCTGCCAGTACCTGCTTTTTCCCAGTAATTGTTCTGATTACAATAAACGTACACCTTTAAATTAAGCTGTATATGTGTGTTTTTAAGGAAAAGGATAACTAGCCTATTTTAAAAACAATCACCTAAAACATACATTACACAATAAAACAAGATTATTGTGGAACTCAAAATGTTAACTGTACTGTTATTAGTCTATGCACGTTAGATCATTAGTATAAATGTAACACAATAAACCAAAGTATATATCAGTAGGCGTTTCCTTAAGTCTTTCTGATAGTTTTTTACCAGCCTATACACTACAACAGTATATTAAAATCCTGAAATTATGGCTTTTAGTTTTGGTGTGCCACCTCAAGATTTTAAGTGGCCCCACATGGCCAACCCCTATGAAAAATTTCTGGTATTGTCTCCAACATGCCCCTCCATGGTCTTGTATCCAAGTAAGTAAGTAACTAATGTTTATTTATATAGCACCTTTCACAGATATAACATCACAAAGCAATAAAGCAGAGGTAAAAGGAGGTAAAAACATTTAATCAGTCAGCCAAAGGCCTGTCTGAATAAAAATGTTTTAAGTTGCTTCATAAAAATAGTACAGGAATCTGTGGATCTCAGAGAGAAGGGGAGAGCGTTCCAGAGTTTGGGAGCAACAGCTTGAAAAGCACGGTCACCTCTGGTTTTAAAATGGGTCCTAGGGATGGTGAGTAAAATCTGGTCAGTGGACCTAAGAGTCAGATTGGGCGAGTACGGGAGAAGGAGGTCCGCAGTGTACTGTGGCATCTGACCATGTAAAGTTCTAAAAGTTAAAACCAAAATTTTAAAATTAATGCGGAATTTGATCAGTAGCCAGTGCAGAGAGGATAAAATTGGTGTGATATGTGATTTCTTGTTACTACTGGTTAAAAGCCAAGCAGCTGCATTTTGGACAATTTGGAGCCGGTTCAAAGTGGTTTGGTTTAAACAGGTAAAAAGAGCATTATAATAATCTAAACGAGAGGAAATAAAAGCATGAATAATCATCTCCATCTCAACTCTGGTCACCACAGATCTTAATTTAGCAATATTCCTCAAATGGAAAAAAAAGAGCTAATGAGCTGGCTGACATGACTGTCTAGGGACAAGGACTGGTCAAGAATGACACCTAGATTTCTGACGGTACGCTGAGCATGAGCACTTAAAGGCCCCAAAGAATGCTTAATGACAGGAATGGAGTGTTCCGGGGCAATTATAAGTGATTCTGTCTTATTAAAATTTAACTGGAGGTAGTTGTCAGACATCCAGCTTTTAATAGCATCCAAACAATCATTTAAAATAGACAATTGGCCGGACTCATCAGTTTTAAAAGAGCAGTATAGCTGAATATCATCAGCATAAAAATGATAAAAGATTCCGCTGTACTGACTAATAATCTGTCCAAGAGGCAGCATATACAGGGAAAATAACATGCATGCATCCAACATGCCCCTCCATGGTGTTGTCTCCTTTTGCACCACAACTTAACTATAACTCTCCTGCTGATCCATTTTGTCCTTAACAATGGAAGACGAGAGCAAGAAGAAAACGAGTGTATGGACTTTTCCTTCCAGCTTATGCCGTAAACGCCAGCCAGAGCACCCCGAAGTCTGTGGATGAAGGTACGAAGCCAGTTCTGCTGTTCTCCCTGCTTGCCATAACCATAACAACAACCCAGGATTTCTTGCGAATCGAGACGTTACTGAATATTCCGGTAAGGGGCATCCAGTTAAGGTGTATACATGTCACAATGCCAGGGGTCTTATTTGGAATATTCTCCAACCGGAATATGACCTTTATCGGGTTATGCACGTGTTTACATGACTCGTGCACAACTGGAATATTGAGGATATTCCGAATAATACAGGAATATGGTGTGCATGTAAACGTAAAAAATAAAGAGATGATCTGCACACCAATTGAAGCTCCCATATAAAAAATTATTCAATCATAGTGTGACGTTTCGAGCCAGCAGGATCTTCCTCAGACTTATGACAAGAACATTGGAAACGCCATGTTTAAATACCTATCATGCATTGTTCAGAAAGATATAATAAAATAAATAACTTGTGCAAATATAAAGACTAACAGACAGGCATAAGCAAGAAAAAAATATACATGGAAAATATATATATTATATACATATGAGTGAATGTCCAACATATATATAAAGAGTGATCTCTAAAACACACATACACAGGAAAGTACACAGAGTCAGACATCCCTTTCCACATACATAAAAAATCTATAACCTATACACTTAGGGCTGGGTTTAAGACAAAAAAGAAGGTATTTACACGATATATTATATCTCAATTTAGTTCGTACTCCCAAAGTAGGACTCAGGCTAAGAGCCATCATAAAGTACTCATCTTAAAAAGAAGGCGTCTAATTTTGTAGGGAAATGAAACACCAGTGTTAACATTATCATTTATATGCACTCACACATTTGAAAATTATTTTCAAAACATATATACTGAACAAGAAAAAGTCACAGAAAAGGTCTAATATCAAAATCCAATGAGTCCCTTAGGGGCCAAAGTGCCGAGTGTATGAATCCAGAAAACCTCCCGTTTGAGTAACATAGAGTTTAACCCTCCCCTCTGCGTGGTTGTTTGATGACCTCGATACCAGTGTATCTGAGAGTAGAGATATGTGCCTCGCCTCTGAAAAATGTACAGCCATGGAGCCAAGTTATGATACCATTAATTTTCATTTTCTTTCTTGTAGGAGGATGATTAAAAAAGTTTGTTTTTTGAGTGAAATGACATTGCTGACAGTGACCACATGGATAGTTACCAGAAGGAATGTCGCTGAGAAAGTGAGAAGGTGATTGGGGGGGGGGGTCTGCTCTCACCAGCATATTCCGTAGACTGGGGGATCGTTTGTGTACCACTCAGGGAGGTTTGGGGAAACATATCTTCAGGGCAGGATCAGTCTCCGCAATATGCCAGTGATTTTTAATAGTTTTTTCAATGTCTCTGGAAACAGGTGAATACTGCATAGCAAATGTAGTTCCATAGTCTGTTTTTTAGATCTAGTTTAAATAAGACATTCAGTTTATGTCATGTTGGAGACAGCTTATTAGGCATTGTGTATCGAGGTTTCCTTGTATCCCCTTTGTCTAAATCGTTTTTCAAGTTCTTTTGTTTGTGTTTTGAAATCCTCATCTGTGCTGCAGATCCGTCTGATGCGATTAAATTGGGACATGTCGTTTTCCTTAATAACTAAAATGTCCAAAAAGTTCTTTTGTTATTGTCAGATGATAGTGTGAATTGAAGGTGTTTATTCTTGGAGTTAATGAAGTTATGAAACTCCTGCAGCACCATCTTTGGGCCCGTCCATATGAAGAATATGTTGTCCAAATACCTTTTCCAGTGAGAGATGTATTGAAGATAGGGGTTCTGCTGTGACGAGAAGATAAGTTCTTGATCAAAGAAACCCACATACAAGGAGGCATAGCTGGGAGACATCTTCGAACCCATAGTCACTCCTGAGACCTGGGAGAAATAGTCATTACCACAGAGGAATTAATTAGCGGTAAGAATTTCCTGGATAAGGTCCAATGAACATTGTGTGTTAGGAGTACAAACAGATCTTTTGTCCAAAAAATGCTTTGTGGCGAGGAGACCCTCATCAAATGGAACATTGGTGTAAATGGATTCAGTATCCATAGTGACCAGTATATGAGAGTCATCCACTTGTGAAATAGATTTGATATTGTTGATGAAGTCCATAGAGTCTTTGGTATATGAAGGTAATGTTGTGACCAAAGGTTGTAAGAAATGGTCTACAAATGCTGAGATTTTTTCTGTTAATGATCCAATAGCCGCGATAATGGGTCTGCCAGGTGGAGTGTCCACATAGGTTTTATGAATTTTTGGCAGAGTATAGAAAACTGGTGTAATGGGAGTTTTAACAGTCATAAATGCATGTTCAGCAGTAGTGACTAGCAGTATCACTACTGCTGAACATGCATTTATGACTGTTAAATCTCCCATTACACCAGTTTTCTATTATTTTCAAGAGCGCTGGTTCTTTGTCTACTACTTTATATAGAAAAGAGACAGATAAAAACACACTTTTATTAGCCACCAGCTCCCACCCCACACCACTGAAGAGAGGTCTTTCTAAAAGCCAGGATCTGTTATTCTACTGCAGACTTTATGGAAAAAGCGATTGATATGAAATCTAGATTTGTTCAACACAAATATCCTGAGTCTTGGGTTGACCAAGCCTACAACACAGGACTCCAGAAAACCCGCACTGAACTATTATCTACCAGCAATAGAAACCAGAAAAAGTTTTCTGTTACTTGTATGACTACTTATTCTCCCAATTCATGTCATCAAGTCAGTTTTTAAAAAACGCTGGCATATTCTACAGACAGATCCTGACCTTTCCTCTATTTTTAAAGATCCCCCTCTATTTGTTTTTAAATGGGATCGTAATTTGAGAGATTTTTTGGTACATGCTAATTTTACATACAAGAACAGTCCTGAGCAACCTATATAGACTCTACTCAGTCCACTCCCAAATGGAAATTACCGCTGTGGAAATTGTGCACAATGTAACAATACCTCTAAAGGGACACACTTTTGTCATCCACATACAAGTAAAAAATTCCCTATCAAAAGTGTCATCACCTGCTCCTCTACTCACGTTGTTTATTTATTGCGTTGTCCGTGTGGATTATCTTATGTTGGTAAAACTACCAGAAAACTAAAACAACGCATTAGTGAACACAAGAGTGCTATTCATAGGAATGACCAGGATTATCCTGTTGCTGTTCACTTTAATGAGCTAAAACATGACATTTCTTCCTTACGGTTTTATGGAATAGAAAAAGTTTTGTTACCACCTAGAGGTGGTGATCATGATCTGTTGCTAAAGAGACATGAAGCCTATTGGATCTTCACTTTACAAAAAGGCCTTAATGATGAGTTGCTCCTCAATGTGATGCTCTGATTACTTGATGCTATGCTGCCCAGGGCTGCTTATTTCTTGTTGTATCCTAACCTTGTGACCATTTTGATGTATCTTAAAATAATGCTGTCTTTTTTTATTATGCAGATATTGAAGATCCTCTTGGCAGAGCATATTACACTGACTGGAACGTCTGGAGTTCTTTTTGTAGATATGTTTACTGTATCTTTTTCTAAATATTCACCTACTGTATAATCACTGCTCTTTTGTGATACATTTGTTGTGACAGCAGTTAGCCCTTTTTATTTTACTGCTGACATAATTTAGATTTGCTCCTAGACTTAGATTCTAGATCTGCACTTTTTTCTTCCATTTAAAATATTTTTCCTCCCTTTAATACTTTTCATTGTACTGGTCTCTTTTGTAGCTTAGTTAGGTTTTATACAGTGTTATCGAGGTTGACACTTATGTTTATGTTTTGTTCTTTATGAATTTTGAGTATTAAATGTATTTTTGATGTATCTTTTCTTTCTTTCAGCTGTCTTTGTTCACGGTGGTAATTGTTTTCATGTCATCTGGATGGGTTGTATACCTTGTTGATTGTTCCCAATCACACACAGCTTGTGATGCTGATTACTTGGCTTGTGATTGGTTACTCCTGTTGAGTTGTTTATCATTTAAGCCTTGTACTCAGTGTTTCAACACTGCCTGACGAAGGTTGTAATGACCGAAACGTAGCTGCCTTGTCCCATTAAATATTTTGCAAGGTTGGCAACAGTGTGCGGGAATCTTTTTTCTTTCTTGACCTGCTGAAGTTTTTTCCTACGCACCTGTTCAGGAGACTCTTCAAAGGTGTGCATGTGCCAGTTTTTTTGATTTTTTAATTGGTGACTCTAAATTGCCTGTGGGTGTGAGTGTGAGCATGAATAGTTGTCTGTCTCTATGTGTCAGCCCTGTGATAGTCTGGCAACCTGTCCAGGGTGTACCCTGCCACTCACATAATGTCAGCTAGGATGGGCTCCAGCCCCTAGCGACCCCAATAGTATAAGCAGCTACAGAAAAATTAATGAATGAATGATGTTAAACACATGGGATCACATTTCACTGGAGTTGTACCTTGTATATTTCTGTGACAAATAATTGATTGATTTATTTGAGTGAGTTTCAGCAAATATCACGCAAAGTTATTTTCAAAAATGTAACCAGCTGTGGCTTTGATAGTGGAGAGTGTGTGCTGACTGCCTCTTGATGAAACTCACCTTTTATAACAGTGCCTCTATTGAGTTTGTCAGCTTGCATAATGACAGCTTCATGTCACTCACAGGTATTATGTATACACAGGCACACACATGCACATATTTGTCTTCTATCAGCTGTCTGCTAGGGAAGGTAGGGTGGTTAACATCGTGACAGCTAGCAGAAAAACTAATTAAGAAAAGCACTAATGCTCCACAAGTCACCTGATGGCCAAATGTACCAATTTTCAACCTCTAATGGCAGCTTTGCAGAACTACAGTCTATTTTGAAGCAAATAATCTTGGCATGGCTGATGTAAAGTTGTATGTGGGTGAGTGTAACTAGTTACGACTGTCAAAGTGGTGCAAGTATACATGGAATATGAAATTATTTGAGATAATAATGAGATGTGGACTGCATCTATCCAGAGGGCTGTCAACTATTTCTCCCTAATAGATCCATGAGGGACAAAGAGTGAACAGGGCACTGGCTTTCTGGATGTTTTGCATTGATTTTTATGCATCCATGTGTGCAGAAATACAATTTATTGGCAGCAATGCCATTCTGAATCAGTGTTAGCCTGATTTTCTGCAGTGGTCATGTGGTAGCCTGTGTCAAAACTGTGACCATAAAGGCTTGTCATACAGCATATTGCGATGCTATCATCCAAACTTTAGCTCTATTTGACATCAAAGAGAGTACCATACTTACGAGATGTGAGCCTTTATATTATCATTTATGTAGACTAATTCCAAATCATTTTATTCCTGTAAACATATAGTAAGGAGGAACAGGTTACGTGTAGAGCCGCTGGAATATAATGTAATGCGGCCCTGTCTGCTAGAAATTATTTTTATATACAACTTATGAGACAGCAAATGTGGAAAACATAAATTATAATTTCTATTAACATAATGAGGAAATGTTTCTTATTGATGTGTCTGGCAAATCGCAAAAGTGTATACAGTTCACATTACAGTACAATACAGTATCCACTTGTAGTAACAAAACCATTATTTTTTTTAAGTAACATGTAACCCAAATCACAATCTTTCCCTTACCTTAACCAAAGTGCTTTTGTTGTCTAAACCTAAGACATGAGTCTGGACATGCATCCAAGTTCTGGTGTCAAGATCCTGCACTTTGTACGCCCACCATCCTTGCCATCCACCTCATTCTGCAGCCTATGTGATACAATACATTAATGTAGTGTTTCCTTACCTGAAAGCAATGTTGTCTCTGAACATAATCCAGGCAGCAATTTTGTTGCCACAACAACGTAATTAAGGAGGAAGATTAGTAACATACAAATGCAATTTCCAGGAGATGGGTTTGTTTAATGACATGGGTAATTTGCAGTCCTGAGCACAGCATCATGATGCATAGCAGCCATTTAAGTCATGTGTTACGGCAGGACTTTTTGTATGGTCTGTCTGTTCTAGTCGCACTCATCAATGTGGCCTTAGGAATAAAATGCATTGTGCTGATGGCTCAGGCAGTAGTATCTCACTTCCATTGTGGATCAATGATCATCGCCTTGAGACACAGACACTATTCTATTTGGGATGATAGCTGGGGGAAAAACAAGGTGGGGAAGGTAATACGAAATAGAAATACCCTAGACAGTCATGCCGGGGCACTGTCATGGGAATGACATCTAAATTGATTTCTGCACCATGCTCATGTTAACATTACATTCTTGCAGCAAGGTTTGCTATAGTGGCTACTTAGATGAAGGAAGGTGTTCTGCCCTTTTGGCTGCCTGTGTGTCTGTGTGCTTGTTGCTGCGTTATGGTGATTTGCTAAGCAGCGTAGGCTGTCTGTGAGTTATATGCATTTAGGGCCTGGATAGCACATTATGGTAATTCGCACTAAATCGCGGTTTGATAGCCTAAACTAGACTTTCAAAACAACTACAGGTCACACACAACTGTCTCTATTGCTTATGCGAGGAAACGCCTGCTTGTGTTCTTGGCACTGTATGGAGTGCAAGCATGGCACTTAGATTTCACCTGCCTAAGTGAAATGATAGTGTTGAATCTAAATGAGGCATGCTTGGCCCTCCAGGATAGCTCTGTCTCCTCCTGGTCCAAAGACTGTGTCCTTCACAATCCCTGCTTGCCCTTGCGCCTCTCATTTGCATAGCAGGGAACGAAGCAGCTCATTGGCTGAGGGTGGAATTGGGGAAAGCGGTTCCATCCTGCACCCATTAGACAATCACCTTAACCATTAACCCAGACTAAACACTCTGCAGAGAGCTGTTTCTAACAGTGTGTTAATATGCCATTAATGGCTTTCTACATAGATAAAATCAATAAAATGCACAGGCAGTGCATTAAACTGTGCAAGGTAGGTAACTGCTTAAATCCATTTCCAGATTCAATGAACCAGCTGCATTTTAGTCAGTCTGAAACTTAGCCTATTCCAAAGCAAAATGACAGAACTCCAGCACTATGTTTAGCCGCTAATTATTGTATTATTATAAATGATCAATGCTGATGTCTCTCAACCCTCTCAAGTGGTATCATTTTATTTTTATTTCAAAGTTTGCCAGATGTCACAATATTTTGATCTTTAACGGTGTCATCTCAAAACAGTTTCTCTGATCTGGATTGTCTGTATTGTATTAATTATCTTTCTGGGGAAAGTGAGGTTTCTAGTGATGTAAATCCACAAGTTTTTATGAATTATTGTGGTTATGGTTTCATGCTTGCCGTTTTGTGATATATTCAATGACAAAGGACAGTGATTCAGTTTCAAAGGCAACAGAATGAAAAGGACTTTCAGTGAGAAGTCCTTGAGCGGTGAGGGGTAGACGAGACAGAGCTGGATAATGAATGAACACAGACATTCATCTTAACAGTTTTTCGTGTGAAAAAGGTGGTGAGTTTAAATTCATTAAATGTTCCCTTTGTAGAAATATGTGAGCTGGAAAGTGTTTTTTTTTCTCCTCTTTTCTCTTTTAAGTAGGCCAAAATGTCTCGACAACTTAAACTGGCAATCATGTGGGTGTCACTGGAGTCGCATAAAATAAAATATGAACTGTCACTATACTGCGGCAAAACCTGTTGTAATATAAAGACTGGGATACGACTTGAAGGTGTTATTAAATAGCACTACTGATTGAAAATGTTCTCGCATTTCAGAATAACATCTATGGAAGCTCAGGTACCTTACCAGAGAGTGAAAGAGATGTTGTGTGAACCCAGTGACATGGCAAAACTTTTTCAGTCAGTGTGTAGGCAAGACAAACGCATTACTTTTTTCCTTTCCATCGTCCAAACTTTAGATAAGTTCACCGCATCATACTGTGTGTGTGGGCAGGTTTGGACTGACGGCAGAGTGCTTTGTCTCTGGCAGGCAGCCTGAAGGCCAGGCTGCTGTTGTGAACTCTCCATACAAACTTGGACAGACAACATGAAATTTCATCTGACCTCCGCTAAGAAAAAATAAAAATAAAAAAGAACCAGTACAACCTGTCCCTGGTTATTATTATACCTGAACACATAACAAATGTAGTAGTATACAAGGAAATGTGCTTTTCCCAAATTATGCAGGCAGGTGATATTTTAAACATAATTTGAATATGAATAAATACATAAATAAATACACCCAGTGACCAGAAAAAAAAACAAAAAAACAAACAAACACTAAATGCTAAGGCTAACAGTATGATGTGATGCGATGCAATGCTAGGACACAAGGTGTGTTTTATTTGTGTCAGATTACAGTGCACCTGCACTTCTGGTCACTCAGTATATATAAAAACACACATGCATGTCTTGGTTTTCACATATGAAATAGAACATTTCACAGGTAAAAGCTTCTTAAGCTTGAAGGTGTGCTTGTCCTCGTCCTGTTGTGTTATGGTCCCATTCTGACAACAGCAGACTGCTCACAGCATCGACAGTGACTAGAGAGGCATCCACATCCCCTGTGTACCACTATAAGAAGGTCATGAAAACAAATGACTGAAAGTGAGTGTTTCTGTACATTTCTGTAATGTTTGAGATGTATAGGTACAGTTGGAGTGGAATAAGACTAAATCTCAGTGACTTGAAATATACTGTACACTGCATGTGTGTATACTCCCCTCAGGCTGGCAACAATGTATTATTAGCTCCCTTTCTCTACCTGGTCCCTCTTTCTTTTTTTTTTAAACCCAGTTCTCATTCATTCGATCACAAGTGGCAAGAAATTGAAAACCTGTGTGCTGACGTCAGTCCAGCTGCATGGATACACTGCTATTAAAATGCTCTCTGTTTAACAGGGCAGTGTTAAGTTTGAAATCTCCCATTGAGGCTGGTCTGTGACGACATTGCCGTCCCCGACGGGGGCCAGTTGTTGCATTTGGGTCGAGACATAAGGGGAAATAAGGTAAAGAAAATGGTAAGACAGCAGAGAAATAAACTGTCATTATGGCAGCTGCTGACAATCATAGACTGCCAAGTCATTTCGCTGACAAGAGTAGTCGTGGTTGGCGGTCATGGCGCAGTGTCATGGGACCATGACAGTGATTTATTGTGTACCCGTCACTGTGTGTGTTCATTTGTCACAAACAATGGTGTTGCAGCAGAGGAGTGGTGTGCTGTTTGCTGTTTAGTTGCAGACTTTAGAGAAAGTGTAGTAGTGTGCTGCTTTGTATCAACTCTTTGATCTTTATAATGACTAAAGCTACGTTTCCACCAAGCTCTCCAGTTCAGTTCAATTTTCTTGCATGTTACTCAGAGCTGATGTTGTGAATCATAGGGCTGCGCGATATTGACAAAAATTCACGTTATGGTATTTTCAGGCTGAATGGTGATACACGATGTATATCTCTGTATTTTCTATAAAAAGAGCTACATGTTCAGTTGCATGTTGCAAGCTGATCCACGGCTAAAGTCCCCTGTTATTTTTGCTGCATGTGTTTTCCACAGCAGGCAGGTAAAAGAAGCTTACATGTTGGAGTTGAGCTGTTTGCAGAGGTGCAACTCTTCCTCCCTGCCACATTATTAGACTTGTCCTTATTGAAGAAAAGCTGCTAGCAAGGTTCTGCTAATGATTCTTCAATAAAAGTCTCCAATTATTTTGTTTTGTAAAAATTTGTTTTCGAGTAGCAACTCCACACAACTTCTAATAGCGAACATAAATAGTAAAATAAAGCAGATATCTAAAGTAAAAGCAGGACAGAGAAGAGAAACTAAACTCTGAACCACAGCGATTCCGTTAGAAGCTACAAAAGTACTGAAAGCTGAACACACAGAGACTTTTAAAAACGCCTTTCTCTCTGGTCTCCTGCAGACAGAGGTGAGTAGAATCTCACAACACACACGGCTTGCTTGAGGGGGAGAAGCGGGGTCGTTGGCGAGATATCACTGCTTTCAGCGCAGCATACTTGACTTGATATGGCCAAAAGTGACAGTGGAAAAGGACATGTGTGTTGTACGTGTGCTACTGCGGTAATTTCATTCATCTCACAGACTGATTTAATGTAGCACATGCACCTTATAGACTGCAGATTAATTAACAGATTTAACAGAGGAGCAGCTCTGTGTCTCTTTCAGCGTTGCTGGAGAACTTTTGAGTGAGCGAGTGGGGCGGAGCTGCACGGAGAGTGTGAGAGAGGAGAGATGCACACTGGTACGCGTTTTATAATGCAACTTGACCCTATAACGATATAAACTGTGTTATCTAAATCTATATCCTGTTTGAAAATATATCGATATATTGCACATATATTGCCCAGCCCTAGTGAATCAATCAACACATATTCAATCTTAATATGATAATTCTGACCATTCTGTTTATTTTAATTGGCTCTTTTGTAGAACATATGGATTAGTGACGATTGGATCTTCAAGCACTTAAAAAATATATGAATTTAAACCAGTTTGTGCAAATGGAAAATATTCTATTTCCTCCTCAGAAAAAACAGTGGCAGAGCATCGTCCCTGCTCTGCTCTAATCCCTCCAACCTGTCTTTTTTGTTCTGAAAGTGTCATGCGATCCCGTTCCATGGACAATCTGTAAGGTGCAAACATCATTTGTGAAAAGGAAATACAGCAAGAGCTGGATGGAGCAGCGAGTAACAAGCCTGCCTGCATTGAGAGTACTTTCTACACTGCACATGCAGAACCGGTGTAGGTACACATCTGCATGGGATATCTAAGGGTACTATACTGAAAGTGATTGGTAGAAACATGGCTTATGTAATCCTGAAAAGTATTATTCATCATTAACTTGCTAGTTAGCTTGTTAGCTGTAAGCTGTGTGTAACGATATGCAATTTTCCCAATTCTTATGTCCAGTGATTAAAATGATTAATCAGGAATTTAGCCTAAAATAAGATCGTCTGATATCATTACTTTTTATGGCAGACGAGCCTCTTGTAATAATGCCTGAAGTTGCTGAACAGCTTTCATTGAGACTAAGTTTGAGCGTAATGATGATTTTGAGATGCTCTTAGTTGTCCAGCATCAGTGGATGTTAATTGTAAATGCGACATTCACAGTGACTCATGCCCATAATGACTATAATTATAGACCGCAAAGCCCCCACAGGTAAGGAGTCTGCCCTTTCCACAAATTATAGGTTGCTATGCAAAATAATTAAAGAATATGGATGTGATAAAGTGCACAGGAATTGGTGTCAAAGAGGAGTGGAGGCTCCCACTAAAAGCTCCTAAAAGCAACTGAGCATTTAACTTCAACGTCAGGCAAAAGTTTGTGTTTTACTTGAGATACCCTTGGAAGTTACTAATGCAAGTTTTATAAACAACACAGTCCGGTGTCTTCTGCACACGTCTTGGCTGTATGAAAAAGGTTGTCCTTGCTGTCAGGCGTTGATTAGCCGTCCAGTGTGATGTGGACATGGCTGTCTCTGTGTCTCGGTGGGAGGTCGGCAGGACTTGATGGATGTCTCTCTTCTGAGATTGCACAGCACCGCGGAGAGGAAGGAGGAACCGGCCCTTGTTATCTATTCATGCTGCGTTCCTTTCTGCTCTGCCTAAAATGGAGCAGGACCTCCCTCCACAGCACGACTCCATCATTGCTGGATAGAGCTAAGGAGTGCATAAAAGAGAATAAGAAAAAGCACCTCTTCCATTTCTGATCCCCAAGCACCTTTTAAGCAAAAATCCACTTAGAACTTGCATAAGTAGGGAGGGAGAAATCCCTTGATTTTCTACACAAGCACTGAATTTGAGGATAATCTTCACAGTACGCCGTTGCGGGATGCCTGTCTCACAGACTCTGGGTACTCTCTCTGAAAATACACACAGAAGCATGGTAAAACAGACAAAAGCACACACTCACATGCATTCATTTACAGCAACAAAAAAAGCACCCAGAGACATTTTCATACACACACACACACACACACACACACACACACACACACACACACACACACACACAAACTCACTCCCTGACTCATTTTCTTTCGCACAAGCTCAATAAGACTGCAGGACAGTGAATCCTATTAGATATGAGAAAACAAAGACGGGAACGGCTCATTGAGGAGGAAAAAACACGCTTTTGCTCCCTCTCTCTTTGCATATTCCTTCACGATTCTGGCAAGACCGCTGGGAGATTGATGCGTCTGTCTTTTTCATACCTTCTGTGACTGCTCAGCGAGGCGCCGGGCTCCATGAAAGTAGCCAAATTCCTAAATGATGAATGTACACTAGTGCGTCCACTGGGAGAAGAAACGAATCTCATATCAGCCGGGAGAGGAGGTTGATATTGAAAATCATCTGGAATTTTGCCTGCACTGATATTGGAAATCTTTATTCTAATTGCGTGAATGAATTGAATGCGCTGTTCTGATAAATCCTCCGTGCCACAAAGGGAATTGTATAAATGAAGCACCACAGATTTGTTTGTGTGTTTACCACATGTGTGTGTGTGTGTCGTCTGCCCGTAAGTCATTTTCACACTCGCCTTGCGCTGTTGTTGATTGCTTGTTTACTCAAGCAAAAACTCCCTTCACAATGTTAACATATCATATAAATGAAACTCTGACAAGATCTTCCACCCACATATTACAACATATCAAATTGCCAAAAGAGGAATATTTTTCAGAATATCAGTTACCATATGAAGGAATGGGAGACAGCATATCAGTATAGAAAACCATTTTTATTTCTCATAAGGCTGTCCTGTAATGTACTTATATCTACTGGGGGATAACTGTATGTTTCTCCATTGTGACTAATACTTTCTCACTGTCTTTTTGAATAAATCATCTCTCTCTGGTGTGTGAGAAGGAGATCTACACGACAGACGCAGTCAAGCAGCTGCCCATGACCACTTTCCACAACAGAAATGGACACTAACTGTCCGATTATGGTCCTAGTTTGTCCCACTGTTGCTCTATCTCCCTGCTGCCCTAAGCTCAGAGGTTGTTGTTAGTGCCGCTTTCTTTTGTGAGGCAGTTCTATACAGTGTTTTCCTCATCTTTACAAAAACTACAAGCGTTTTCTGGCTTAACCAAGGACATTGCTGAATGACAAAAGTGAACAATACTTATTTTAATGACTCTGTTGTGGCTTTTTCCAAAGCAAGCATACTGCAAAGCAGTCCTATACACACTGTACTTAGACACCAGCCTCTGACTAAGTATGAACTGTACTTATATTCAGTGGCTGATCAATATTCCACCATGGGGCTCGAGCTCCTAATAGAGTCTTAAATATATTTTGCAGCTTCTTGGATCTGTCACCTTATATGTGATGTATTTATATATGTATATATACACAAATTATTTTACATACAAAGAAAAGGAGTGCTCATGAATTTACATCGGGCATGCCCACGAATAAAAGTCAAAATGTCCATTGTGAAGGATGAAGGCGAGGCCACGAGGATCCCAAAGCCTCACAAAGATTCTTCATTAACTCATCATAGGCTGCTAGTGGTGTCCGTCACTGATAATCCAGTGTTTTTCAACCAAACCTCTACAGCGTTGTCACAGCCACGCTGTCCTGCTGGGGGTAGCGAGTCAAAAACAAATGTCTTCCACACAGAAATAAAAGGATATCAAGGTAATTTCCCTCCTTTTGCCCTCAGTTCTCTTGATCCCATGTTTAGGTCCATGTAAGCTCCTAAACTGGTTTACCTTCAGGCAGGGCAAATGTCTTCACATAATGTTTTAACAACCTCTAAATAACCCCTGCTAAGTTTTTTTTCAGTTTTCGAGAGGGAGACAGAGTGAGGGAAACGGAGGGAGAGTAGGTCGGAAACTGGCCACAGCTGTGTGGAAGAGGAGAGTCACCAACATGGGGCTCATTGATCAAACAGGGGATTAGTCTGGTTTCAAATCCTTGGCACCACGCGAGCAAAGCTGTTTTATCTGGGTGGATATCCTTTCTGTGGTCCCAGGTAATCCAGTCAGTAGCCGTGGATGTAATAGTTTTAGTCCGTTCGGTGGGAAGAGAAAGGGTAGATGAAGGGAAGAGCCTGGCACGCGGCCCTGCAATGGGAGCTCTCTGTTAGGTCCTGGGATGAATCTGCAACACAGAGGAGGAAGAGGAAGGGAGAGAAAACACACATACACTTAGATAGAACAAAGGCATACAAGTGTGCGAGGATTAGACCCAGAGGAATTGCTCCGTTCGCGTGTTTCAAAAACAAGGGGGAGTCTTTTGAACTGTGGAGGCTTTGTACAGCCCCGTCTCACCTCCCGGTTCCCGCTGCTACTAAAAACAGACAGCTTATACGAGTGGAAACAGCACCGAAAATGGAGGTGTGTTTGGCATTTATAGGTATATTGGGAAATATCTGGAAAGCTCTTTGTACAAAAAATCCCTGGTGTGTTTCCATGCTGTGTATATCTGATTCACAAATTGATATTTTTGACTTTATCTCAGACCATTTTGGCCACATCCCCAACATCCCTAGCTTGCCCAACCCACACCCACAACCACTCTTGTGTGCACCTTCGTACCAAGCCAGCCAATGACAACTGAGGATTTTCCTCCAACCCGATAAAATTACTTTGGCTTTGCTAAATGGGATCAGGGCTCCTGCTGTGGAGTCTGAGCTGTCTCTCTGTGACTCTGGTTCAGGGACTCTTATTCAGCCTCAGTTGCAGACCAGGACACATTTCAAAGGTACATTGTGCAACCTTGAGACTGCTATTGAACGTCCCTCTTTTCAGCATCCTGCTCAACCTGGAGCTCGATAAAAACTGTGTGCATGATGTCTACAACAGTTGAGTTCCTTGCCCTCTTATGATCGTCTATGCAGCAAAAGCATGTAATTGTTTTCCGGAATATTTCTTTTCCTCACTTTCATCACATTTTCCACTTATTTACCTGCTTTAAGATTGAGCAGTTGGATTGGAAACCTAAGTTCCCAGCACACTGTGGGGCCAATTAGAAATCCCATAATCCTGTTCAACTAAGAAATACAGCCATGACATTTCCAGCAGGCTTGGCAGGTGGTAGCCAGGTGTGCGGATTTGACTGCGTAGGATGATGCTTGGGACTGTGTGAGCTGTAGCACATAGAGAATCTCAGAGCGCCAATATGTTGGACATGCTGGCGAGAGTGCCAAATGAGTTTACTGACCACGCTCTGTGGGTAGAGTTTCACGCGCACCTGTATTCACCCACTGTATTGTGTGTTACTGGGAGATTATGCTTCAAAGAACAATCAGAGAGGCAGGAGACTCTCATGCATTATAATTCGGGTTTAATTTAGCATCAGCAATGAGCGTGTATGAAAACATAATGCAGTGCAGTTATAATGTTGTGAGACTGAGTTTGATTTGGCAGATTTATTTGATACACTACAAAAAGTTTTACTTTTGGCAAATTATGTAGATCATTAACTCTTTTTTTTCTGCCAATGGGGTGCACTTGTTTCACCAGTTTTAAACTTAAATCAACATACGTAAAGATTTTTCTGAAATCATTTGTGGCTCTGCCTTTTCTCCTTCAAAGGGCACTTTGCTGATTTTCAACCAGCTTTGTATCATAACAATGTGGACAGTGTGTGTAAATGAACTACAGTAAAGCGTCCCTCTGCAGCGTCCAGATATCCCTGCTCATCTCTTAGCTCAAATTGTCGCCATTGCTGGCTCTAGGGTTTCTTGAACTTCAAATTGTGCTTCTTTATTTTTGCCTGCCACCACGTACACACACAATATAGAAGCAACTCAAGAAACATAAACATAAACTAAGATTCTGTTACTGCATTGCCAATTTCTCACCGAAAATGTTTTCATTAACATATTTTAGTGCACTGTTTGGCAGTAAGATGAGAGTTTGTAAACAGGAAGTGGGCACCATATTGTTGCCTGTTGCCTGGTGCTGATCAACCAAGCCAAGATTCTGTTACTGTGTTGCCTATTTCTTGACTCAAGTGTTTTCAGAAACAAATTTTAGCTCACTGTTTAACTGTAATTCAAGATCGTTTGTTACCAGCCGGCTGCTATATTGTTCTTGGGGAAGCCTCTTGCATTCCACCATCCACCAGTGGGAGCATTTACTGGTCTGGTGTAGTGCAGTGTATTCTAGTTGTTGTAGGTTTTTTACCTCTTGAGCAAAAGCAAATATTGCAGCCCTGTTCCTCTGTTTTCTCTGGTCATGTAGCACCAATTTAAAAAGTAATGTGAAAAAAAAAATGCTTTCTCTTTGACATGATTCTGACATGTTTATATATATATATTACTGGAGGTGATCCTTTGTAAGCCCTATGAAGTTTTCCTGCTTTTTAATATTTAGCTTTAAATGTATCCCTACTGTCAAATCCTTTTGTGAGTTATTATGAGTTATACATACATACATACATACATACATACATACATACAGTGGTGGAAAAAAGTTTTTGGACACCCCATGCATTTGTGAAATATTGCATTAAGAATCACTCTTAGGTCTTCAAGTGCAATTTCTTTTAGTACAGTCACAGCTAAAATACTAAATAAATCCTAAAAAAAAGCCATTAAAAACTTAAAATTGATTGGTTCCATAAAAATACATAAGAAATTTTGAGTATTGGGTCATTTTGGTACCAGTGATGAAGGTCGTTCTTTTTATTGAAAGACATAATTTTTGTTGCCAAGCTTCATGTCTACATAAAGCCAGCACATTTGAAAGTTCTTCAGACACAAAAATGGCTAAAACAAGGAACCTAACGCAGGAAACACGCCTGAAGATAAAGATTCTCAGCCAGGAAGGGTACAGCTGCCGCCAGATAGCCAGGAAGTACAGATGCAGTCCTTCAGCAGTTGGATACACTCTGTGGAAATACAGACAAACCAACAGCTTGGAAGACAAACCAAGATCTGGGCGTCCAAGGGTTTCTTCAGCAAGAAATGACTGCATCCTGATCTGCATGTGCAGGCAAAACCGCCTAATGACATCACAGGAGCTTCAGCAGCAGTGGTCAAACCAAACTGGTGTCCAGTGTTCCACCCGCACTGTACGTGGCCGACTTTTAGATCATGCCTTAAGGTCCTACAAGGCTATCAAGAAGCCCCTGATCAATGAGAGACAGAGGTTACCCGGCGTCGTTGGGCCCAGGCACACAAGAACTGGACAGCCAGGAATTGGAAGAAGATTTTGTGGTCAGATGAGTCCAGTTTCCAGCTTTATCTTCCTCCTACTAATGTGAGGGTACGCAGAAGGCCAGGCGAAGCATTATCTCCAGCATGTACAGTACCTACTGTCAAGCATGGTGGAGACAGTATCATGGTTTGGGGATGCATGAGTGCTGCTGGTGTTGGTCATCTCACTGTCTCTGATGGCACACTGAACTCTGCCAAGTACTGTACCATTCTCGAAACCCACATGCTCCCTTCTGCGCGTGCACTGTTCCGTCGAGGTAAAAACTGGATGTTTCAACAAGATAATGCCCCTTGCCACACATCCAAGGCCAGTAGAGCTTGGCTGCAGGAGCACAGTATCCAGGTCTTAGAGTGGCCAGCTCAATCCCCGGACATGAGCCCCATTGAAAATCTGTGGTGGATTATCAAAAGGTCTGTTTCAAAGCATAAACCAAAGAATTTAGAAGAATTAAAAGCAGTAATTCAAGAAGAATGGGACAAGATTACCCCTCAACAGTGTGAAAGGCTCGTGGGGAACATGCCAGCCAGGATTAGAGCTCTACTACGTGCCAGTGGCAGGACTACTAAATATTATTTTGATGATGTGATGGTTTATTTATTTTTTGTTCAGTTTTGAACACATTCTCTGTTATTTGTTGACTTTGACACCGACAATGTTGAGAACTGACATATTGAAACTGTCAGGAATTTAGTTTTGTTAGTTTTTCTTGTAAACAATAAACAAAAAAATATAATTTGTATTTGTTTGTATCTGTCTAATGCAGCCACACCTTTTGAAACACAAAAAAGATTTTTCCACAAATATTTCATGATAATATTTGAGATTGTGTAAAATTTTAAGGGTGTCCGAAAACTTTTTTCCACCACTGTACATACATACATATATATTCAATATTCTACAACAATTCTTATTTTATTTCACTGTTGTTTCCTTTTTATTTATTTGGCATTGAACCATTTTTCTTGTTACAAGCATGTTAATTATTTATAGTATGTGTTGTTGTTGTTTTTTTGGTCTAGTAGGGCTAGATCGATATATCATGTGACATGTATGACATGACTTCTTAAATTGCAAACCTGTTTCAAGTGCATTTTACACACTGATGAAGACTCTAGTTGAAACCCGGTGCTTTATCAATGTATTGATAAAGGATTTTTAACTACAGTCGGAGTGCCTTGGATCCATTTTAGGACTGCCTGCCTGTACTTTGGAGTTTTACAGTTAGTGACCTGGCCAGTCGTTTTTTTTTTTTTTTTTTTTACCAATTTATAAAAATATTTGTGTCTTTCTACTGCATAAGCAGCCCAATTTTAGGAAGGGACCATCTTTCCAGGAGTAAAATACTTCTTTAATCGAGGTGTGTCTTCAGTCATGTTAGTTTGTTAGCAGGACTGTTAGTATCTTAAAAACCTGCTAAAAGATTTCAAAGACATTTGAGGCCTTTGTGGAGAAGTTAAGTCTGGTGATATGTCAAGGACCAGAACACAGAACAGAAGTGAGTCCAGGTGCAGATTCAGCAATGTTGTCACATGAACGTCTGCACTTATTTGAATTAACAAATGAGATAATTGCCCATTTTTGTTTCTTTCTTTCTCATATCTTTTACACCAGTATTATGGACAGTAAACAATGACATATCTAAGATGTCAGAATGAAGTGGTCTATGAAGAGCCATACAAACAATAGGAACACAAATCAAACGAATTCTGTTAACTCCTCCAAGTTTGATGTAATCGAGAATCTACTCCGCCATTTCTTTTTTAGGGGGGGATAGCGCGCTTCTGCTTAAACAACTTGCTTTGTCAGTGGGAATTTGGTGCTGCAGGTAGTGGGGCTCCAGACAGCTATCCTACACTAAGTGTGTTAAATATCAGATGCCAGAAATCTATTAAATTTGGACAGGACCAGACTATGCGAGTGTGGTTAGTGGGCAACTACTTGCATATTATTTCTATTTTCGATGTAGATTAATAATTTCTAAACATTTCCTGTTACTAAAATAGATCTATCTGGTTTGATGATACGGATTCTAGAAAGTTCCAGAAACAATAGAAGCATCACTAGAAACAAGTGGAACCCCACTGGCAGCTTTCTATTCAAAGAATTTTTTTTTTTTGAAGATAGAATGACTTGTTAAGACAGATGTCAAAATGAGCTGTCTCTCAGCCTGATGTTAAGGAAACCCTTAGCAGCACTGACGCACTCCCTTGCTGACTACATCATGCCTATTTAGTTAGGCTAGTTGTACGGCAGCTGTTCCCCGGTGTGCTCTAAATAGCTTCACAGTCTCCGATTTAACATGTTGATTTCACCTCCAGGTCTTTTGACAGTGTCTCTCTCTGTACGGATTGGGTCCCTTTTTCCCTTTGATCCTTAAACACAGTAATCCTCCAGGCTCATCTGTCCGGCATTTGCATCTGTATCATCTACTGTACAACGACATATCAGAATGTTATAGCAGAGAATGACCTCTGTCAGAACAAGAGCAGTAACAGGTTACACATTACGGCTCACTCTCCATCTCAGAAACAATCCACCAGAGGTTTGTTAGTGGGAGAAGAGGGGTTGTATGCAAATGCTGTCATTTCAACCCATGTGCGTGTGTGTGAGTGCATGCGCGTGTGTGTGTATGACTGAAAGTGTCCTCTGTTCTTTTTTGTCCTCTGTCTCTTCAAATGAACAGTGCAGCAGGTAGCAGTGGATTGCTCAAGGATTTCCTGCCTATCCCATCCTTGCTGGCAACTAAGCCGTCTGCATTCTAATTTTCTGGCTGCATTAAATTGCAATTTACTCAGTCTTCAGTTAGTAAAAGGAGCCAAGGACAATTGCCTTAGCAAAAGAATTTAGTGCAAACACAGCCTACCCTTTCCCCCCTTTCTTGTTTAGTGCTGAACAAATCAATCATGCCAGCTGAGAAACCTCTTCAAACAGCACTAAACAGCACCTTCTAAAAACAGAAGACTCCAGACAACAAAATACATTAAGATCCATTTAATGTGACATTGACAATGGAAAAAGAAAATGGGTATAAATTAATCAGTAGCACTCCTCCTCCCCCTAAAACTGTATAAAATGTCAACCTGGCCATTCTTAGCAGCGTGTTCTGCATCTGTCGGCTCATAATTTCATACGTTTTTAAAAAGCATTTTATTACTCATCTCAAACGAGACACTGTTTACCATTTGTGTATGGTTTTATGTTTATCATTGTTATGACATTATACAGGATTGAAGGAGGAGGAGAGGTGTTGTCAAGCACAGAGATGGAACAGATGATTTGTCGGTGGAGTTGAACTGTCTGTGGCATGGCCGCTCGGAGTTCATTTTTGATCAACTGCAGCGTGCGGTCTCCCGATTTGACAAATTATAGATGGTGATGCGTCTGCTGGCAGGTCACTTTTGCTCTGAAACTGTCTCGCAGATGGGCTACATCCTGTCACAGTGTGTTATTTTGTTTGAAAAAGTGCCCCTCTGCTCCTTTTAATAAGGGACATGTGGATCTCTGAACAGCAAGTAAATCATGTCAAACGAGTTGAATGGAACACACACTGCAAAGTGTGAATGATGGTGGTGAGTTCAATGCTTAGCACTTACTGATTTGAACAATTACAGACTCCATAGCAGAAATGCTGTGGCCTTATGCAGTTTAAAAATACAACTGTACATGAGTTGCACTGTGAAACAACTAAAAAAAAAAAAAAAAAAAGCCATTAAAATTCATTGAATGCCTGATGAGGATTGTATTACGTATGTATGACATTCCTGCCTTGATGACAAATTCATATTCAATCTAGCACACTAACAGTAAGGTTATCAAATGAACATAATTCTTCTCGCTATCATGAAAAGCAGGGGAGAAGAACGAATAGGAGAGGCGATGTTTTCATTACAGCCCCGCTCGTTCTGCCTGTCTCTCTTAAGGTGTATAATTGTTCGGAGGGAGCAGAAATGGATTGATCTATTCAGTGAGCAGAGCGGGTAATGCAGATCTATGGTGGGCGAGTGTTTTTGGAAGATGCTCCCCAGTCTCGCTCTCACTGTGACTTCCACAAACAAAAGGGCCTGCCTTGTCTGCTGCTACAGAACAGGCAATGAAGGGCTCCCTCTCTGAAAGACATAAAGAAAGAAAAAGAAGAAACATGGGTGTCAGGCACTGGCTTTGTTTTGGCTTCTTACTTTTCATGCCCCTTTTTTATGAAAGATGGCAATGGAGTCTTTTTAACCGTGAACATGTGTGTGCGTGTGTGTGCGCCTGCCTTATTGTGCTTCACTGACACTTTTCAGAGCAAAATGAAAAACCTGCAGGTGAAATAAAAACAGCTGAGAATTAAAAGAACCCAAAAAAACAAACAAAAACAATGCTGTGTTGTGAGCTTGCTGGCTTGTGACAGCACAAATACAAATGAGGCAATTTGGCCTGAGAGGCAGGTGAATGAGGAATGTTGATTAAAAAAGAGAGCAGAGTGCAGGATAAAAAGGCCTTTCATGTAGCCTGTGGGCTATGCTGTGTGCCGATAGCTGCTTCAACAAGACCTCAGAGGGGGGATCAGGATATCAAGTGGCCCCTGATAAGAAGCCACACAACGAAAAAGGGAAGAGACCTGCCCGGGGGTCTCGTGCACAAACGTGTGAGCACGCGCACACGAAACACACACACACACACACAGACATATCAAACACATCAAACACGTGTGTTCATACACGAGCACACACACAGAGGAGCAAGTAGCATGTCACAGATTAGCGACTAATGGGATTGGCAGACCTGCGTGAGGCACTGTAATCAAGCCCACACAGTGGCCGATAGCAAAAACAGGACATGGAACAAAGGAGGCAATGAAAGGAAGTGCAACTGATCCTGCCATTACACTGTTCACAGACAACAGGGTTCTGCTAAGGGGTGGACCTGGCGCTGTGTGTGTGTGTGTGTGTTTCTACAGTACTCCATGAGTGCTGCAGCACATGCACGTTTACCCATCTAGGTATCGTTTACATGAAAATTCGTACTTTTTATTTATGCGTGCGCTGCCTGTGCGGAGTGATAAATATTTACAGTGGGTGGTGGTGCGTTCAGTATTTGTGTCACGCCTGCCTAATCATGCACAGCATGTAAACACACACTTGATTATTTCGCACATGAGTATTTGGGTTAATGAGAAGTCATTGAACATGAGTTGGTCCCACTTCTACCGCCCGACACTCAAGTGCAGTATAGTGATGTGTGTGAGAGAGAGACGGGAAAACAAAAACAAAGAACAGCTTGAGAAAAAGACTAACCTTTACAGAAGCAAGAATGCAGCTCAATTTCTGTTGACCCATCCTCTGCATTTTGCTTCCGGAAGCTAAAAAGGGGAGTATGGCTGGGTGTTCTGCAAAGAGAGGGTCAAGAAAAAAGGACACGTGTGTATTGGGTAGAAAAGCAGCTTCCGGCCTGACCTTTTGGCCCTCTTCTTTTCAGGTTTTAATAAAATTAGACGAAAGCCATTTTACTCATAGATATGCATTAATGCTCCTCCTCCACTTGTGTGCAGAAATGTACAATCTTGATTAATGTATCTTAAAAATATATATAATCTGTTATATAAAGAAAATCACGTTTTCAAGTTTACTTATTTCAAATTGTGCAAAGGACTGAATTGAGAATTAGAGATGCATTCTTTAGAGTGAACCAAGTACCACACCTTACCTTGACAGGATGGCAAGACCACATTCGATCAACTTCTTTCTGAAAATTTTGGGCCTGTGGTGTCTGTGAAGGGGTCCAGTGAAAGCTTTATGTCTATCTACTGACATATAAATCTGCAGAACAACCTTGGGAAGCCCCGTGTGGTCTAACCTTCACTGGCTGCTCCCTCATTCCCTACCAGCACATTAGTCTCTGCTTCTATTCAAAGTCATTGTCACCAAGCTCTAAGAGAAGACAGGAGGTTTGCTGATCACGAGCAGGTGTAGGGGGGTGAGTCAATTAAATGAATACAAATCGGGTGATCAACCTGTCACACAGTGCTGGACTGCTGGCTTCGAGGACTTAACTCCCCTTCATTATTTTTGCATGCCGCATTCGGAGTCAGTTTACAGAGCCAAAAGACAGTGGAGAAGCAGAGTGGCAGTTAACTTTATCTCTGAGAGGAGTGTGGCCTGAGGCAGAGCTCACCTGTTTGTTTACTGCCTGCTTTATGTTTGTTCTTTACTACTATGGGCCCTTAGATAGGTTGCTTACACCTAACAGAGTCCACCTTGTTATATTGAGGGCACAGATGTGCTTTTTAAGTATTCTCTATACAGTGTGACACATCCTTTTAACCCGCAGCTTTGACACTGCGCTCGTTTGATTGTTACATGGCAGAAGATTAATTAAAAATTAAGCAGGCATTTGGCAGGGAAGCTTTGTTAAAGCATTTAATCAAAGTATTCAAACACAGCGGCCTGTTATTTCCAGTAATTTAAAGTCCAAGAAGAGAGGCTGAACTGTAAAGTGAAACCTGTCTGACATTTGGACACATACTCTATGAAAATGTGTGCCTCTGTGAACACGCTGATATTTTTGTGTGTGCCAGGGTTAGGGCTGCACAGTTAATCAAATTATTATCTAAATCGCAATATGACCATGTGCAATATCCAAATCGCAGGAGCTGAAATTTTAAAGGTAAAATGTGTTACAATATACAAATTAAGCATTGTGGTGCTAGAGAGATGCCCTGGCCTACAAATCATACTTGTTTGGTACAGTCTCCAGCAAATAATGACATCATCATCATTTTTATATTATTTATGTTTAACATTTTCAGTGAAAATGAAACGCAAAATCTACCATTCCCACTAAAATCATAACTCATATTGCAATTGCAATATCTGTCAGAATAATTTCAATATGATTGTTTTTTTTTTTTTGGACACTGTGTAGCCATAGTCTGGTTTAAATGTGTATATACAGCACAGAGCATATACAGAGCAGGCGAATGCATGTATTGCACATGTGCGTATGCATCTGTGCATTGCGAGTGTAGGTCTGTGCATGCAGGCTGAAGTGTGTGTGTGTCTGTGTGTGTGTGTGTGTGTGTGAGGTCTCACTCTTGTAGTCTTGATTTTGTTCCCAGAGGAGCACATCCATCCAGAGTTGTCAGGCAGAGTCTTACACTCCTCTCCCTCCAGACACGGTTCCATCTCACACCACCATTTCCCAATTACAATGGACGCTGGGGAAGGTGAGCACAGACATGTAACAAGGCAGGTTAGTTTATCACACAGACACCTGTGTACACACTCTGTCAGTATCACAATAAGAATGAGCTTCATTGGACAAGTATGTGTGTATATATAGGTGTACAGAAATATTTATATTACGCTCTGTATTTAAACTACCAAAATATAATGTACTTGGTGTTATAGTGTTATTTTATGTATGTATGTACGTATGTATGTATGCACATACAGATGCCAATATAAATACTGATAATACTAACCAAAAAAAAAAAGAGACAAATTAAGTTGTAAATTTCATCGGAAAAAAAAGAAGAATTGTTTTTAAAACTGAACCTTAGATATATAATATAATTTAAATCCTTTTCTATCACAGTTACTTCACATAGAGGAGAAAATACACACTTACAAGTACAAGTATACATATATATATCTATTTACGGAGAGTGGGTAAAAGAAGGTTAACCTATCAAAATGAGTTTTGAGCAGCAGCTGCTTCAACAGATCTAATGCAATGAGGAAGGCTGGTCAAGTTTTGTAGCTTCAGCCACAAAAGAACTGTCACCTCTGGATTTAAGGATAAACTGTGCAGGATTTTCCCTAAAAAAAATGTATAGACTCTCTCTCTCTCTCTCTCTCTCTCTCTCTCTCTATATATATATAGTATAGTATAGTATAGTATATATGTACATATATATATATATATATATATATATATATATATATATATATATATGTACAACCCGTATATATATATATATATATATATATATATATATATATATATATATATATCTATATATATCTATATATATATATATATATATATATATATATATATATATATATATATGTATTTTTATATATGAAATATACATATACTATAGCAGAATTAACCCTTCTCAGTTATCACTTATGACCTACTAGAAGTGTGTGGTGGGGTATTTTTCTGCAGAGACTCTGTCCTCTGCCTGTATTTTCTTAGATTCGGTGTTTGGGACGTTTATGGGCGTGTACCCCCCACAGCGCTCAGGTGAGGTCGGGGCTTTATAAATAAGGTAGCGACCAGGTACCAGACAGTAAGCAGCAGGCATCCAATAGACACAGCGCCAAAAACACTCTAAATATAGCAAGCAAAACGCCAAATGAGAGTAAATCTGGGATTTTACTTTCACTCTGACAAGTGTTTTCACAAACGGTAACCAATAATCTTGCACAGCATACCTTTAAAAAGACGATCAGAATCAGTAGCTGACAGTTTAAATAAGGGCTCAACAACTAGACTATATATACAAGGGCCAGGCCATGCAAGGCCTTTAAGTCACTAGAAAAAAATTAAAATCAATTCTGTATTTTACTAGAAGCCAATGAAGGGCGACAAGAATTGGGGTCATGTGGGACCAACGACTGGTTTCTGTTAAGAGCCTCGCCGCTGCGTCTGCAATAACATATAATGAGCCGTGAAAGTAAAATAAACAATAAAAAAGCACAATTAAAAACATAAAGAGTAACCAGAGTTTAAAATGTAGGCGGAATCATCAAAAAAAAAGTCGAACACATGCCCAAATCTCCCACGCAAGCATATTTTATGTACATATTCTACACAGGCACACTTGCATATGCGCACACATACACCAGCACCCACACACTAGATTACAAGCTACTCCAGAGGAACACCCAGCCGAGTCTCTAAATGGATGTTTTTCTTCCTTCTTCGGCCTCAGAGCAATTGTATCGTTGCTGCATGGGTACTTTTTGCTGTCGACAATAATGTCTTATACCAACAGAAATTAATCATTATTTTGTTTTGATATAGCTACATTGCATGTAGGGGAGCAATCTCATTTTTAATCAAAACTAATTGCCTCTCATTAACATCGACTGAATTCTTCCTCCAGCTATCTGACAAAAACAAATATGTTCTCATCTTCTCGTCAAGATCTCCCTCCCTCCTCTCCTCTTTCTCCACACGTCTCTGGGTGTACAGTGTGTGTGTGTGTGCATGTGTGTGTGTGCTTCTGGAAAAAACGAATCTGAAATGTGTTACAGGTGTTGGATGATAGCACAAAACACCTTTCATGATATGTGAGACGTCCCTAAAGAAATCTTTTAAATATGTTTTCCTAATTAACTTACCATCGTCCATATGTTCAATTAATCACATGAGGAAATGCTTGATGCGTTTGTAATGAACAACTGTATTACGTGCTGGAGTATATACAGCAAGCAAGCTAAAAAGCACTGTTGCACAAATGCATTTCATGTAGTTCTCTGGTGTTTCATTCTTTTTGTTAAAACCAGACGTCTTGCATGGTGAAGCTCTCTTTGAATTAAATTATGGCACACAAATCTAAACCATTTCTGAAAGTTCTGTTTCATTTATTAAAGATGATGTTTGAAGAACTTTTTTGTCTCTCGCACTCCCTCTGAGGTTTCTGACAGCAAAAGTTCAAAGCAGTTTTTCAGGTGAGAAGTCATATTTTCCCCAAACAGATTTTTTTTTCTGCATATAATATGTTTTCTTCATCCTTTCATCATGTTAACATAAAGAGGATATGAAGGTCAAATGACTGAATGCGATGAGTTTAGCCAGTATCATTTCATTTTCCAAACCCATTTTTTTTGAACCACTGGAAAAATATCTTCTCCCCTCCAGCCTGTGTTGCCAAGGTTACAGGCCAACCACCAATCAATTGTGAGTATGAGCAACATGCCGTTTCCAACTGATGAAAGAAGACGGTTAAAGTGCAGTCCCTCACAGCACAGAACGTGCTGCAGTCCTGTGTGAACAGACAGACAGACAGATACACACACACACACACACACACACACACATGCGAATATACCAGGGTGGACACAGAGCAACAACCCACTGCTGCTTAGTGAACTTGCTGCATTTCCTGACTTCCTCCTTCATTTTCCCCTCCATGAGCCCCGAGGATACTCACTGCCAGAATAAGAGCATCCACTAACAGGCTGTGAACCCGCCCTTTAGCTCCCCCCATGGCTGTTTACCTTATCCACTAATTACCACATGTTGGTCCATCATCCACTGTGCTCCCTCTCTCTCTCTCTCTCTCTCTCTCTCTCTTGCCTTCTCTCCCTCTGCCTTCATCCATGGGCTAAATATGCGTTTCACATCATTAATCATGTTTACATTCAGTTGTGGTTTAGGTGCAACACCACAACTACGGGTTGCCACTTAACAGGACTTAGCAGTCTCCTTGTTAAGTGGCAAATTATGACTAGGCTTGAGGAGATGCGTTTAATCAGTTCCACCGCGTGATGATGATGTGCCGCGACACCACCACTCTGTTTAGCCCTGTCTCCTGGGTACACAGCGAGGAGGGGGTATGGAAAAGTTGTTTTTCATTATGCCACCAACTGAGGAGGATTTATATTTAACAATATGAATGAATCTGCTTGAAATTTAAAAATGGTAAAGTAATACCTGCAAAGCAAAAATCAGTTCCTTAAAATGGAAGCAGAGAGAAAGCAGGAAAAGAGTGAGAGAGAGAGGGAGAGGGAAGGAGGAAAAACAACGCAGGAGCTGCTTCACATGAGGTGCTGAGAGATGAGAGGCGCTTTGCATGAAAGATGAATGATATTTACTGTATTTCACAGAACTGAAATCACCTCAGCCTCTGTGCCCTGAAATGTGTGCATATGAAGCCTCAGTGATTTATACAAGGGGAGTCCTGAATTACTTTGCATTACACAGTTTTTCACAGTTACTGTGTTCACTATTTATTTCTATGTTTGCCAATATTACATTCCTGTACAGTGTTTTTCTTTAATAAGAAAGGAGCCATTCCACAACCTGGATTATTGATTTTTATCTCTACAAGGCATGGAGAGGTTCATGTGTTTGGTAGTGTGTGTTTGTGTGTGTGCGCATTTGTCTGCCTGGAGCTAATTGCACAAACTACTGGACCAGTCAGCCTAATATTTATTGTGCACTGACCTCTCATGGTTGCGGAGATTCACAACTGTTGAAAAAACAGTTTTAATGACTGTTTAATGCCATCATTGACTGCTGACTCCTCACTCCTCTTAACCTGCCAGTTGGGTTCGTGATTCTTCCGGAAATCAGCTCAGCTTTTTTGTTGCAGGCCACATTTTGGCCTTCATTGTGGCTGAAAAACTGTCATCTATAGAAAAGTTTGATCTCATTTTGAGCCACAGCATCTGCAGATTAATTCCATACCTGACATGTCATGACCCACTTTTATCTTGATGACATCTTGTCTCTCGCTAGACGTGCATTGACACTCCTGGACGCACTGCCTTGTGGCACTTTACGCCACTCTCCTATTTCTAGCCTTGCCACCACTGGAATTAAATGCATTTTTCCCCCACTGGGTCTCTGCTTGTACATACTGACTCCTGTAGCAGCTCTTTTTCTCTGCTCCTATGGCAGCTCAGCTCCTCTCCTCACCACTGATGTATCCACCTTATTTTCAAACATGGAAGTAAATAGTGATCAACTACCGTTTTTTTTGATAACCGTGCCCACGGTTCCGTTATAACGGAAATTTATTCCCTCTAAACGTGAATAAATCGCATGTCAATCAAAAACTATGAACCAAAAAAGCACAATCTATCCCGAGTGAGACAAACTGCTTGATCCCCGTCTCCAGTGTACCAGCCGAGAACCTGCAGAACCGAATCAGTGAAAAAACACACCGGGGTACACAGCCTCTCGCACCCTCGACACACAGACACACAGACGGTGCTTCTGCATGCCAGCCAAACGTGTGCGCAACTGTGAGAAATAAATATGTGACGTGTACGCTGTTTTTCTATCTTTTTACTAAACGTGCACACAGAAATAGTAACATTTGTTTGTGTTTATATACTTTACAAACATCAGATTAGTCTAAACGGTGATATAGTGATGTGAAAAATGTGATATATATATACATATTATATATATATATATATATATATATATATATATATATATATATATATAGCTAAACTCAACAAGGTAAACAACAAGGCGATTCCCATTTAAACAGTGGTCAAGAGTGCTGGACTGGAAGTGTCACACAAAAAAAACGGAAGCTGGCTGCGTTCTGTTTTGCCTCCGTGTTTCTGTGAAAAATAAGGTGGATATGATGGTGTGTTTTCAGCTTAAGGGAAGCTAGGAGGGACAATTCCACCAGGCGCAGCTCTACACGGTCCGGCTGGGACCTGGTTTTGTTCCATCTGCTGCACAGCCTCATATTGTACCACATCAGAAGCTTGTGGTGTTTTGCCTGCCCAATTTTGTAGACTTTGAGATTTTGTTGATATGGTTATTTTTTTCCTTGATATTTGTGCTTCTAGGCACATATCTTTATTAGCTCCTGGGACATTTCTAAAATGCACTGCGCTGCTTCTGCTGGAATTACAAGAATTGTCTAGAGTGGCTGCAGTTAACCTCGGTGGGTGCCTGGCGGAGATCTGCACTCTACTGAGTGCACTTTTCTCTTTCAATCAGACGACTAATGTTTAAAATGTTTATTACAGCAGCAGAACAGTTAGAGTATCGAACACAATAGTTATAATTTGGCATCTAGACTCCGGCCTCATTACTCCCCGCAGATATTTTTACATGAATTATTGGGGAGTGATGATTAAATATCTTCGCCCCCTAGCCTGGAGCCTGCAGGTGTATGCTGGGGTGGAGGTGGGGCTGAAATGGCTGATGCAGGGCAGCAGTGGGAGAGCAGGGAATTTTTCTGCATCTTAAATAAACCACTCAATTGGGAGAATGTGTTTTGTGATTAACATATAGGGAGCAAGGTGTGATGCATGTGTATGAATCAGAACAGCTTGAGTCGACTGCATGAACGAGCTTGCGGGCGTCACTGTATTTATTGTTTGTTTTGACTGGTAACATGTTTCTGTGGTTTGTTTTGGCCATTAGAATATGTCAGAGTATTTTCCATGTTGTTAGCAGTATTTTAATGTCGATGATTTTAGCTCAAGATGGCAACGTGTTTGCTCAGTGGTTAGCGCTAATAACAATGTGTTGTTGTATCAAATCATTATGATATGCAGTTTAATGAATTTTTAACTTGGTAATTGAACATAGTATACAAAATGCCACTTCAAATTATGTGTCTAAGCATTGTATTTTTGCATGTCTTAAAGTATGTAGGGGGTGAACTTAAAAATGGTAGCACATAATCATGTGATATCAATAAAGTTGCCTAATGCCAATATTTTAAAAGAATGGACACTGTGTATTTATGAGGCTGTGCTGAAGCACCTGTCATGACTCTTTAGCTTGAAAATCAACTATCCAGCCACAGTAAGTGCTGCCTCCTTATTGACTACATATTATGCCTACAAGATTAAAGACAGATCACCAGAGTCTTGACAAATTGCAAATTATTAGTCATAAAATATGTCACCACCCAGAAATTGTGAACTAAAGCAAGGCTGCAGCATTATTCCCCAGCACAAACCAGATAACGTGACTAATGCACCATCTTTAAAAGAAAAAAAGAAGCATTTTTGCACACCCCTAATTAATGCCTTGACAGCTTCCCATCTTGTAGTAAAAGGAGAGTAAAACTTTAATGAGCAGTGGCTATGAAATATATTTTATAAATATTCATGATAAAAAAAATTTGATTCATGCCTTAAATATCTATTTCAGTCAGCCTGTGTGGAATACAGCAGGTCCATCTCAGAAAACTCGACCAAATACTGTTAATGGCATGTCTGGTTTGATGGCCAGGAGGAAAAAAACAGACGAGTCTAATGTGAACACACACACTTCATGTCCGTGGCTGAGGCCAGGACATCTGGCTTCGACCTTGACCACTGGAGAAGAGCCATCTCTGGGCCGAGATCCATGCATCACTCTCTGGTGACCACTGACCTCCAACAGTCATTTTACTTTAACTACTCCCGCTGCAACCGTCAGCATAGAGGGTACAACCTTTGTTCCAACATCAGCAAACTTTACTCCTCCTCTGTGTCTGCTGCGGAGTGCATAAGGAGGTGGGAGTAAGCGGCTGACAGTTGACCACCGTCCCAACTACCCCTTTTGGGCCAACTATTAATTTTCAGATCCATCTGTTTACAAGCTGAAAGCCTTTCGGTGTGATTTAAAGCACCAACACCAATTAACACGATCCTCACATGCTACCATAAAGTAGCTGCTGTATGCTGTCAAAGATGACAGATGGGCTTGGAATAATCAGCAAACAAGGACTGCAGGAGCGTTTGATTCAAGATGTTAGCCATGTAGCAGGCCGGAGTATTTAGCTTTGATGGACAAACAACCGAGAGTGGGACTTGAATTGATTGAAAAACATGAAGCGATGGACCTTTTACAAGTGCATCTGTCAGATCACTGGTGAGCGTGCACTGTGATGGATTGAACCCGCTGACACGTCCCTGCCAGGTAGCAGAATGTTTGAACACCTTGACGGATGAGGAAGTGAATTGATTTTTGTCTGTGTCAAAATGTGAATACGTGTCTGTGGGCTCAATGAATAGTTAATGTTTTTTAACTTGGAGCGGCCCGCGCAGCACTTGGTGGACTTAAATTAATCATAGCAAAAACGATGGCTTTCCAATGGTGTCAGTTGTAGCGTCTGTTTTTTGGTGACTCACTTAAATCGGTCGCCGTCAGCCAAGATCTGGAGCAGAAAGCAATTAGGCTTTAAATTCTCATGCCATTTTTTTGGGTTAAATTTACAGTTTGGGGTGGAGGATCGATGTTTTCCACATGGTAAACACTTCAGTTCTTTCTTTCTCTTTCTCTTTCTCTCATATTCAGGTCACTTTCTAAAAGAAGGTTCTTTATTTCTTCCCTTTACCTGATTACCTAGTTTATATCAGTGCTCTGCAAGTGTCCTGATTACCCACTTATTAAGCAAACAAACAGCCAATCAATCATTCATTCACTTAATTATACAAGTAAGCAAAAGAGTAACAGTAAACTGTATGATGAAAAAAAAAAAAGAAGCTGAGATTTCCATCTTAATGAGACAGAGGTATGAGTGCAAGCATTGTGCAACAGCAGTAAAGTATTGAAAGGGTCACAGGAGCATGAAGCAAATGTAGCGAGTGTATAATTACAGCAGGACTGAGACGTGGACCCTTGAACCTGAGGTCAGCTTCAGAGAGTCATTATTCTGCGTTAATCTTTGCCCCTCTCCGAAACGAGAGAGCCGTGGTTTGATTAGCTATTCAGAAAACATTGTTCGGCTTTCTAATCACACAGCTTTTCTGAATTTCTGAATTTGTAATGGACACCGGAGCACCCGCTGACTTACCACTGAAGTAAAAATTCCTGTGTTTTCGTTTTATTATTATCTGCAAGTTTTTTTTTTAAAAAAAATCATTATTATTATTATTCAAATAAATTCATAAAAATGCCACAGATTTTCCTTCTGCATGGCCTCAGATTCATTCAGTAAAAACAGTAGTTTACAGACCCATAAAAAAAAAAAAAGTGATGAAGCAAGTGGAGTAATTCTGGATCACAATTGTTACAACTTAAATATGTGATATAGTGGTAAATGCAATTACAGTATACAGTACAATGCACTATAAAATATGTTCAATTTTTGATTCTGTGTGCATTTTGAGCATCAATGAGTGAGTGTAACTTTGTGCCTGTGGAGTTGGTTTTGTGTGTGTGTGAGTAGGTGTGTACCTATTAATGGTTGAACAATGCCTCCTTTTGTTGTGTGGTTATTTCCTTTCCTTTATGTGGGTACAAAAGCGATTTATGAAAATGTATCTCCCACACAGCTGCCTTATGTTTCTTTACTTCTCTCTCAGCTCAACCACAGGCTTTGTTACTCCAGTAGTGAGAGCAGAAAGAAAATATGATATTGCTTAAAAAAACAGAGACAGGGAGAAGGAGAGGAAAACTAAACTAAGATGACCTTTCAGCTCCAGCTGAGGGTCAGATCCTCTCCTTGCAGGTTAAAGGTTGAGAGTCTAATCACATCGTCGATGCTGTGAGAGCTTGGTGGGATGTGACAAAATGGAGGAGAAAACCTGTTTCACAATCATTATCTCCAACTTTTCCAAAGACACAAACATCTTTTTTTTGACCCAGGAGAATTTCATTGTTTGTTAGTCTCTCCTTATGTCTGCCCGTGTGTGTTTGTCAGTAAGAGAATGGAGTTATTGTTTTCTATTGTACAGTATAATGTGCTCCTTCTGTCCATCCCCTCAGGCAGTATCTGCAGCAGGTTTGCCTCCTGCCAACTGCATACAGTAGCAGGGGGGCTGTAGAACAATGAGAGGCGAACTGTTGGAGGGCAGGGATTTTTAAAATAGGAAGACGAGATGTTTTCTTGACTGTTCTTGGGTGTTATCAGTTTGGACCTTGCTCTCCATACAATCATGTATAGCAATGAATAAACCCTTGCAGATCAGATATGTAGCCTATTAAATGTTTTTACATGTGTAACACTGGAAAAACCACATGTATCTGTGAATGCATCACACATGAAATGTCTGAATACCATGTGCCTCCAAATGCATCACATGTAAAAAGTCTGAAACCCACATGTGCCACCTGATCTCCTGTTCATATTCCCAGAGTGTCAAACACTGCTGCTTTGTCATGCCCCTTGGTGTGTGATATCCACGCTTAAGGCACCCTTTAGTGTTTTTGAGATGCACCGGGCTTTCATGTGACATATTTATATCACGTGACCCAACAAATGTATTTAGTGTGTTGCCTAAACCTAACCGCGTTCATTTCACAATATTAACCATGTGTCAAAATGTGTTTCAGCTCTGCGTCACATAAGCCCCGTTTCCAACACAAACAGTACTCTTTCATGTGGGCGGGGTTGTTGTCACTCACTGCTCCATCCAGCACTCACTGTATTGCCTCCTTTATCAGTCTGCACCTCATTTATCATCCACAGAGCGAGGTTGCATGCTGACATTTTCAGAAAAAAACAAAAAACAAACAGGCTGCAGTGAGAGTCTCTCTCGATAGGATATTTAAAAATCGCAGGTATGTGCATTTAGTCCTTCTGAGGCAAGCACAGGGGTTTAGTGTTGCCATAGCCCACAGGAACGATGCTCAGCAATGCTTTTTTTTCTCCGAGTGAGGGTTGAGATAAACCCAGTTCACATAATCTGGTTGAAATTAATATATATTTCTAAATGCCTGAAGATCCACTCATCACTAAAAGTCATCCAAGAGAGTTGATAAAAACGAATGGAATGGTCAAAGTTGTCATATTGAAATTTAAGGTGTGCTGATGGATTCACGTTGTCAGCTTATGCATTGAGTAACATTACAAATAAATGTTCAACCTTAAAAGGTGCCGGCAGTTGGGGTATCCGTGGCTTAGTAGATAGAGCAGGCACCCCTTATACAAAGGCAGTGTCCTCGCTGCAGAGGCTGTGGGTTCAGTTTCAGCTATTCAGTCCTGTCCCCTCCTCCATACTTCACTGTCCTGTCCATTAAAGCCATAAAAGCCCCCAAAAAATAATCCTAAAAAAAAAGATAAGAGTTGCTGGCAGTCGGCTCAGTGAATTAAGTTATTTTTTCTCAGACAACAGCTGCTGCAAGAGGCAGCAAAACATCCTTTATTTTTTAGTTACAGTTTACTAATGTATTAAAACTTGCAATGTATGAACAGTGGTTACATAAGCCACAACTAACTCCTACTATCAACCAATCAACAGACTGCAGACTGTTCATAGCTCAACCTTTTAGTACCAGATCTGTGTGCTAGGTACCCCAACAGGGGGGTGAACAAAAATGGGGATGGTACTGAACGGTTCCATTGGTACCATCCACAACTTTTCACAGTGGAAACAGAAAAAAAGCGTACCTCACTGAACCGTACCATACCGTACTGCTCAGTGGAAACGGGGCTATAGACACAGGAATGGCATCTCTGTGCATTGGTATGAGATGACGAGGGCTGTGACAATATTTAATAGTCTGGTAATGAGAACGGGTCATGTGAAATACTGTACATGTGATAGATCATGTACTTTTCTTGTAATCGAAGGTTTGCCAGTAAAAATGAGCTCTGTGTGATCAACTACATTCCTGCTAATAACAGTTATTAAACAATAATCTTTAAAAGACTCCAGCATGCTTATGATATTCTGATTGCATCTGTTTGACCAGTAATGTATGTGGAAGATCTGTAGCACTTCTTGTCCCTCCCCTCAAGTAGCGTCCATGTGTGTCTCCCCCCCCCCCGAATGTATCTCAAATGTACCATGACAACCTGTCATGCTCGGCTATACGCGCCTGCAGCCAAACAGAAGGGTTCATTCCCCATCAGTGATCAGCAGCGAGCGGGCATCTGCGTGCATCCCTTGTTGAAAGAGTTTACTGCTACAGCAGCTACATGACAACACAAAGTGGTAGCATGTGTGCATATTAGGGCATCTGCATGCATGTGTCGAGCAAATGAGTGCATATGTGTGTGTGTGTGTGTGTGTGTGTGTGTGTGTGTATTTGTCCATACTGTGGCTGAGGGCTTACATGTCTCATACACTGGGATAAAGGCAGTGGTGCAGTGATGAGCGCCTAATCTGAGTGCATGTGATCGGCCCGGCGAGGCTGGAGAGATATGAGCGTTTGACTTGTTAAAAGGGATGTTCTTCACTAAGAGCCTCGTTGGCCCTGACATAACTGGGACATAGTTCTCCTTGTCAAAGCTAATAATCAATTCCCACTACAGGGATAATCTGACAGCAGACCCCCACTGAGCATGACACCTCCCAATGCAAGCTGTCGTCACATTCCCATATTTTAATAACAGCCCAAACAGTTACCAATAGCAACTGGAATAAGCCCACGAGGCCTGCATTCATAAGGTAGTAAACACTCGACAATGGGACTGATCCTCACTGTGTGCTTTGATGTTGGAGTTTGATGCTAATGACCAATAATACAGCACATCGGGGAGACAGCCTGTTCCTATGAATTTGGCCAAAGATAAAGGAGTGTTCATTCCTCCAGGCTCTGTATGTGTGTCCAAACCAAATGACCTCTGAAGATATACTTTTGATTTGTTCTATCAGAGCACTGGCAATTCTTTATAATCTTTTATTTTTTCTTTTGTGGGAACATAACCCGTGTATGGTACAGGGGCGGCAGGTGTCCCCCAGGGGGGTGGCGAGATGAGCTGGGCTGCTGCATCGTTCCTCATCTGGACGGAACATTAATAATGCCGGGACCTGGGGAGAAAGCTCCATCTGGGCCAGGCCGGTGCGCTGCGGAGGGGACAGACCACTGACTCCACAAGTCTATAATCCCTCACATAGTGCACCGGCAGCCTGCAGGGCCCGGTTGACAAACACATGCAACTTTCTAGAGCACCTTTCCTAGATAATCAAAACCCTTGAATGGAGCGCCCCCCTCGCCCCTCCTGTGTCCATTTATTTCCACACTTACAAAAAAAAGATCCTTTAATTAAATGGCGTGTTTGCAAAGCGTGGCACTTCCGACTACAGATGAGCTCTTATGAATAATCACATAATTATTTTGTCTGCCCTTCAGCCCTTATCCCGTGATGGTTTCAGTGTTAAATAAATAACAGACTGATTCACTTTCAAGCAGGTGGAAATTATCCGAGAGAGGAGGTGAAGGCCCCAGCTAAAGGAAATAAAATAATGAAGAGGTCATGTCCTCTTAACTCTTTCATTGTGGCGCAGTGGTGCTCAGTACTCTAGCTTGCTGCTCAGTGACTTGTCGTTTCATTTTTATCATCACTCCCTCGATAAGTGCTTGTTAATCAATACAGAAATACCAAGGACTCTCTCACTGTGGGAGCCTGAGGCATAGAGGCGTGAAGTGTTAAAAATAGCTCCTACATCTCCACCTTCCATGTCATTTAGGTTTTGACGTATATATCTTTGTCAAACTTCTCCTGGCAACTTTTACAATCACATGATTTTCATCTTTAAGTCCCCTTCATTGACAACTATGCAGTAATATTATGTTCTTATGTCCTCTAAAATGTCCAACCTTGACTGTACTGACTTGTATCTGTGTAAAGTTTGTCGTTAAAGAGGACAATATTTGTGCATTTCCCTAAAATCTGAGATTCAAACATACACCTGGCAAGCTAGATTAAGTACGTCACAAATACAAAAGCCAGTCATTGTCTTAGGACCTGATCGCACAGCAAGCGTTTTAGCAGCTGGAGGCACCTTTTGTGAATGTTTTTAATGAGAAAGAGGCTTTTTGCTTGCAGTTTCTGTGCGTTTGGTGCCTGGCATTTTTGCTGGTGCTCTCTGAAATTTTTCAGTTGAAAAAACTTCAACTCAGAGCAGAACAACGCCCCATGTCATCCCATTTTTTCCCCATTGTCCTATCGGATGATTTGAGAGGCGGTGGTGGTCACGAGTATTACAGTTGGTAAACAATGGAGGAGAAACTGGTGGTAGCAGCTGCTGGATACCCAGAGCTATATGGCTCAACAATAGACAGCGAGTTGTCAAACTGCCCCTGAGTTATCCTAAAATATGCCCGGAAACAGCTATCATCGAGGCAAAACCCCTGGACCAACTGGTGGTACTCCCCATGATCCTCCCTCTTTTTTAGGGTCTGATGTACCCACACAGATCTCCGTTCCGGTAGAAGTGACAGAGGAGAGCAAAGGTAGGAGGGCTGATGTGTGTGAGGAGGGAGGACACTCGGCACTGTCTGCCTTCTCCTCCTTGATCTCTGGCTTGACCGTAGTTTCCTGGAGAGAAGCTGTAGAGGAGCTGTGTTCAGGCTGAGATACCACAGCTGTGATGATATACGAGTATAACATCACGAGCTCGAGTGTGATATTGCTTAATTAACACAGTGTCAGCCCCTGCCAGTTAGCCTTCAAGCTAATAATCTAACAAACATTATACAACAATTAGTTCCGGCCCTGCAATCTGATTGGTCGAGAGACAGTAAAACCGTGATGATATTGGAGTACAACATCACGGTTATTTCACTGTGTATGTATCACTCCGCCTCACAGCTGATTGCAATCAACAATCAAATCAAAACTGACGGTTAGTGTCAGTTAGGTCAGCAGTTGCGTTGTAGGCTAATTAATTCATCCACTGTCAAACAGCCAAAAATATGGATTTATTTCCTAAAATAAGTTTTGAACTGAACTATGAATGGTCATCAGAGGAAGATGAGGGAGAGGAGAAGCTGAATCCATCTGAGCACACATCCAGGTTTGTCAGTGTTTCATCAGCGGAGCTCAATGACTTGGAGAAAAGCAACATACTGTCAGATCAGAAGGCAGAGTTGGCTGTGCCTGTGAAGCGACAGTCCACCATGCAGTCACCAGAGACTTATTTCACCGGCTGCACAATTAATGGAAATGTGCAGATAAATGTGTGTAAAGAGTAAGTGCCTGGCGCACCATGTCTGCGTTACATAGCAACGGTGACAGCGGAGTCCTGAGGGAACTATTTTTGTTGGCGGAAGACAAATAAAATGCTTAAATTATCTATTTTGTCCTCATTTTTCAGCATTTCTTAATCAGCGTTGCTTATTTAACTGTTGAACTGCTGTATAAAAGCAATATCACACTCGAGCTCGTGATGATGTACTGTGATATTGCTGTGATTCGGTCGTAGGCACGAGGCGGCACGACCGAATCACAGCCGTGACGATATCACAGTACAACATCACGAGCTCGAGTGTGATATTGCTTAAGTATAAAGTAAAGGTCAGGTAAATAATATTTCAAGTGTCAACAAAAGGTGCCCAGCCAGTATTGGCTTACAAGACACTACAAACATAATAAAAAGAAGAGCAATAATATAGTGAGCGCAAAAATATAAATACAAATACAAAATACAAATACACCTCCATGCACATTAAACCATACATTGTCAAAGCAGATACGATCATAGTCCTGCCCCGCAGACATTACTGTTCTACAAGATAACTCATCTGAGACACAGACAGAGTTGGGTATAACGCAAAGTAACGCGTTAGAGTACTTTGATTACTTTTTGCAGTAACGAGTAACTTAACGCGTCACTATTATTTGAGTCACTGCCAGAACTGTACAAGACTGTCTGTTCATGTGCCAGCCGACATGTTGTTGTAGTCACCTAAAAGCGTCAGCAGATGGCAGGAGCTACATTTGAAGCGCCATCAGTAAACTGTCAATACAGTATACTGTATCTTCCACAGGAAGTTGTGACAAATATTTCAGAATAAAAGCCTATTTAGAAAATGGAGGGATTCTCTCAGCTGAGGTTATAAGGGGCTTTTAATTTGAAACAAGTGTTGAGTTTGAAATGACGGTGCGATATGTTAACTTTACAAAGACAACGGAGCGGATAAAAAGTAAATATATAAACACACAGAGGAATTAATAAATAACGGAGCATCTATAATGTAGTCTGTTTCAAATGAAGCTGGGAGCCTCTGCAGTTGTGGTGAGTAAAAGCCCCGCCGCTATTTGTTAATGTTATTACTTTATGTCCGACCGTGAGGATGTACCATTGTTTGCTAGCTTGATGCTAATGACAGTAACGTTAACTCAGCGGGTTGACAAAGTGCCTCTGCTGTTTCACACCATCATTTCCCCCTTTTACTCTGTGTGGTAACATCCCTAGAGGAAATATTAAAAATGCTGGGGTGCTGTTGTCATACAGTTGTGTACGGCAGCAGATCGTTCTGTGTTTCTACTGGTCAAAGTGACGGCTGTGATGGGAGAATTGGATCTCAGTGAGGGGCAAGTGGTCCATAACTTTAATTTTGGAGACAAAGTAATGTAGGCTTAGCGCCCTGTGGTCCATTGCCCAATAGGAAATGTAGAATACTCAAAAGTACTTTAAAAGTGCTTGAGTTACTTTTCTCAGGGAGTAACGTTGGAAGTACTTTTAAAGTAATTGAGTTACTTTACTCGGGGAGTAATGCAGTAAAGTTACTCTTTTAGAAAGTAACGCAGTAATGTACTTTGATTACTTTTTAAAGTAACCCTTACCCAACACTGGACACAGACTATGTCTTTAACACATCAATCATAAAGCAAATAAAAATGCTTATTGCACTTAGCATTCTGATACGTTGGCTAGTTGCTGATTTTGGTGCATGACAGACTCCAAATCTGAGTCTGGGTCTGTACGAGGCACTACACTAACTAACCTAAAACCTTCCGCAAACAGCGGTGGTGGGCTGGGTGAAGGCCAGATCCAGAATTCCTTAGAGAGATAAAGAGTAAATCTGCTTCCCTTTTCAGATTTTTTTTTTTAAATAACTTTTTATTTGGGAAAAAAAAATATTAGACAAAATATTAGAGTTAGTATAAGTAAAACAGTCTGGAGGGGAGCTTTAAGAACTGAGGTGTCATTTTTAGTTGTGGGTATGACAATATCTCAGAATAATGTTTAAGTTTTCAGGCATTTTATTTTATTACGTTTGTCTTAAGGCCATGAAACAGACACAGTCTGAATAAATGCTGTATAAAAAGAGTCCACAGTCCCTTGTCTGTTAGGGTGCAGTGGAAGAGACAGTGTCTGGTTGTTTGCAAGGACAACAAAGTCTGCATCTCAAGGTCAGAGCTCTGTAAATGTTTCATTCAGGAGATGTGTCCAACCACAGGGCAAACACTACATCCCTTCCTTGAACAGGATGTCTCAAGGACTAAAAACTTAAATGTTTGCTGAAAAGTTTTGCAGGGTTTTAGGTAATTTCTCATCAAACAGAGAGTCAAGTTTTTCACGTGTCATCCTTGGCGCATGTCTAATTTATATTCTAGGATTTTCTTGAGTGTCAGCTGTGGCTAACCAACCCTGTGAAGCCCACTGAGCAGGCCTGTCTGACCCTTCATGTAACATCCCTCATAATGAAGATATTTTGGTGCCACTTCTTGGCGAGAGGGCAGTCGGAGAGATGACTTTGATCTCAGCTGAAGGTGGGGGTGTAAAGATCAAGACTGAAGAGCAATAAATGAGCTCTGTGGAGTGATAGGGGCATCGCGGTTCTGTCTCAGTAGACTTGTGACTTCCTGTCGGCTTCTTTTTTTCCTCCCATGGAGCTGCCTCTGCCTGATTGTTTTTCTCAGCTGAGGTAATTCAGGTGCACTAGCCTGGAGCTTCCCTGACTTGTGTTTATTAGTTATTCATTTCCATCAGCCTGAACCGCCTTAGGCAAAGTGATCTGCAACGTGCTCCCTGCTCAGGTGTTCAACAACCCAACTGGATCATCCTTTATCTCCCATGATGCCACGCAGCACACTGCTACTGGGCTCCTAATAGTTGAATGTATGTTTATTATTAGAAAAATCACTGAGAGGCAACGGAGAAAGTTATATTGGAATAAGCTGCAGCTCTCTGTCTGAGTGTTTATTAAAGAATATGAAGAATAAGTATTTTTGAACTTGCTAATCTCACCTTGGAACCATCTTCTGTTTCCGAAATGTCATGTTTGTCTATTCTGCACGTGTCATGGCAGAATAAGTGGATGAGAAATATCTTATATAGTATTTCAATAATACACGTATCGTCAAAGTAATACTATAATTAAAGATATACTATACAGGAATTTTAAACACAACTTTCAAACGTTGTCCCTCCTCTCTACTCCGCTTGTATGTTCACTGCAGGCTACTATTATAAGTGTTACATTTGTTGTAATGGAAAAGCCAATATTTAGCAAGCTAACTAAGCTAACCACTGGCACCTACCTGTCCGACAGAAAACAGGCCAACTCCATGTCACTTTTTATCCCAACGCTCTCCTTCAGTGCTCACCATGGAAAGTGAAAGCTGACCCCAGATTCACTATCATTTTAAAACGAGCTTTTTCAGTTTGCTGTTTCACAGTTTTCAGGGGTGCGTCTGCAGTTTTTGTAGCTTTGTCTTGTGTGCTGCCTGGCTACCTTTTTATAAGTCCTGACCTGTGCGTTGTTACTGGCTGATGGCTACACACCACTGCCCGAAGGTTGCAGCCCAGAAACACCCTGACCACAGCAATATAAGAAGAAAAAATTTGGGCAGATGGCAGGGTCTCTGGCAATAAAGACACTGCTGCAGGATTCTAATGAGTCATAAGTGATCATTGAGAGGGATTACTTTTGTAAAAGTTAAGTCTATCCATTACATAACTATTATTTAAATGGTCTGCCTTGCAATAAAACTTGTAATATCATAATCTAGTTTCATGACAGTGAGTGGGTTTACATGGACAGTTTATTTCCCTTCTCATTCATAATGAAAGTTCATTCTTATTAAAAGTGATCTTGTAAACACCTAATTCGGAATGAAAATGGCCAATGCGATTGAAAATTCAATCCGATGTAAGGGGCTGGAATATTCCGTTTCTAATTCCGAATGAAAGAATTTCTCGCACTTGTATACACTCTTTCCTCTTTAAGTTCATTCCAGTCTTTCTGCGCATGCTCGTTTCGTTGCCCTTCTGGCGCGATGACGTATATAGCGCACATAACGGGCTGAGATAGAGCAGTCGGACTTGTTGCACTCAGCGGTTTCCATTCACCACAGCACGGTCCTCTATGTCCCTTCTTTGACCTTCTACCTCCCTTCTCCTCCTCAACAGACGAAGCATTAGCAGAACAAGGTTGTTGTTGTACTGCTGTTTCAAGAATATAGGCAAAACAAGTCCAAAAAAGGCATTAAGAACGGCGGCGTCACGCATCTTGTGATCCAGAGCGAGGACTACAGTGTTTTCTTCCGGTAAATGTAAACACGTAACATCCGCCTGTCCCCTATCTAATCAGAAACCTTCCCCGCCCCAAACCTTGCACGGACCCAAATACAGGCGATTAAAAGGTGATTAAACTGATCTCCCATGTATACCCTCATTTGGAATGAATATTTCCCATGTAAACTACTTGGAAACTTTAATTCGGAATGATTTCATTTATGAATTATAGTATTTCTAACTTCTGGAGAAAACACTGACGGTAAAGAATGTCAATATTGGATGACTTTTTTATTCTTGCTGTATCTGTTCATGGCAGCTGTAGTATGGTTATAGTTATGGTTAGGGAAAGACTAATTATGGCAGATAATCAGGTTATAGTTAGTGTTAATAAAATGGTGAATGCTAAATTGCAAATTCCAGCCTCTTGCATTAAAGTCAAACGGGCTACGTGCCCATAAACGACCTCAATGGTGTTATTCTCTCTACAGGGCACAGTACTTCCTGTGCTGGCAGAGAATGTTGGCATGTTGGATGTAATTTGTACATAACTCCTAAGGATACTGGGCTGGGCACAATAGCAATATCACAATACACAAGGACTTTTTCCCTCACAAGAGTCTTAAACAGTCCATCCTAAATAGTCCGCAGCAGCATAACATTAAAACACAGAAGACTTCCTCACCATCCACACAGGAGGGTTTGTTGCGTGTCGTCCCGGCCACTTTCCCCGGTAAACAGGAGCACTTGACTGTCTGCGAACGCTCCTCGATGCGATTCTTGTTACAGCATCGGTGGGCGGCAATCACCTCACACGTACCTCCCTCTGCAGACAGACAGACAGACAACGAGGTGCACGGTCAGTTCATGTGAGAGAGAGGAAACATGTCACTGAAAATGAACTGAAGCATACGACAACAGTAACTTTTTATTGACTATACATACATTTTTATCAACATTTAAGATTTGAATAAGCAACAATAGTGTGAATGAAGGATGGGCTTAGGGAAACTCGACTACCTCGGCACGCTGCAGTACAATCATTGAGCACTTACACTGTAAGTATGTGTAACAAATTGGCCCTCGAGGCATCTCAATTATGTCATCTAATTGCCTCTCACTCAGTGCTGGCTGTCCTCACTCCATACCAATCAGCCTATGATGAAGATCACATCATGCACTTGCTGTGTAATAATGTGCCTGTCTTTGCACCCTTGGTGTCTTTCATTTGTTGTCAATATGTGTGTAGCATTTGTCTACGCTTCTTCTCCAGGGAATCCTGGCAGTCACAGGCCTCAGACATAGACTTAGATGGGTGACACCTTTGAGTCCCATGACTGAAACAATACAGTCTTAGGCTATACTACACTAAAGCATTAACTCTGAAGCATAGGTGACATCGGTCAGAGCAAATGCTGTACAATAGGTCCCAGTCTGACAAAAGAGGATGTCAAAAAAATTCTGTGAAAAGAGAAGGCGAAATGTGCCAATGGCGGTACTGGGTCAAAATAACAATAGGGAGGATTGCCCAGGGGAGTGAGAGGGGGTGATGGAGCGGAGGGACATCCTGAAATGAGTGAGCCAGGCACAGAGAGAGCTAGAGGACAAGGTGTGTCTGGCTGCCAGGTACTGGCCATGCCAGTGAGTAATGAGGGAGCCACTGGAAGTGCCCCCTTCACACAATTATAAAGCGTGGGGCTAATGCAGCCAGCGGAGCTGCAGGAGAGAGGCCCTCCATCACCGCTCTCCCCTTTCCTTACGCCCCAGGAAAAACTCTTTATCTTCCCTTGACAGCCACCGCAACAGACACCAGCGTCCAACAATTAAACTGGAGCTCATCCCTGGACAGAGGAGAGGAGAGAAGAGGAGAGGAGGAGGGTTGAACTTATCCTCTCCAATACACAGAATAGAGGATAGAGTGCAAAAAGAAGGGGAGACAACCAAATGCCACATTCCATCTTGTTTGTGCCTTATTTCAATCGGTCGTACCAAGTTTTAAAGAGGGCATCCTTCTGCGGTGAGACGATGCATTTGCTTCCACTGGCATGACAACAACCGGTGTGTGTTTCTCTGGTTGTGCAAATGTTTGAAATGGCTCGGGTCATGAATTACGGAACTGAGCTCCCAGCAGCCTGGACAAGTTTGGCAACAGTTTTCGTCTCCCATTCCCATCAATGTCTGCCGTGGCCAGACCAAAGGCCGCCGAGTTCTGGATTAAAAAGGCAAACATTTGCAGTCCTGCTGGACCGCGCTGTCGTGCAGTATTAATGTCACTCTCTCAGCGCTTGTTGTTAGATATTTCTGGGCAGGAGGAGGCAGAACATAGACTATAAAAGTGAAGAGAAATATCCCCTGAGTGTGCTAAAACCCCAAACCCCACAATGAGTTGGCTTGTTGAATATTTTACTGACAGCTTCCTGACCTGCAGACTGGCTTTCAAGTCAAAGCAGATCTCTGAATAAGTGACGACTTTACGTTGCATCACAGAATACTAAATTGGCTCGAATTCCCTCAGCTAGCTTCAAAGCCTGATTTGTGAGGTAACACTACAGAGGTGTAACCAGCGCACATCTGACAAGGGTCAACAAAAGGAAATCCCCATCATATTAATGTTACTTGTTTTAATGTGATGGAATTTGTCCCACTCTGTGACTTTTGAATTCGTTCTGTCAGTGGGACTTAAGCACAGAAGCGAGTTTGTGTATCAAACTTGAGTCCATTGTCTATATTAGCTCAGACTGCAAATGCTTACACAATTTCCTGTAACACACTGATAGTAACACATAGTCAGGGACAGCTGTAAATGTCTGTACATACAAGTCAACAACACCAAAGCTTCAGTTACATAGAGGTTGTTGTTGGAGGGAGTGTTGGAAAGAGTTTATTAGAAGAGTTATATTTAATGCTTAGGGTTTATAAAGATGAAATTGTTGAACAAATGGTATTGGATGTTACTGGTCAGCTGGTAGGCAGAAAGATAAAGCACCAATTTTACATTAACAGAATAGCAATGTCAAGCTGCTGATTTGAGTGCACTTCCTCAGCTGTACTACAGCCATTCTCTATTCCAAAAGTTGCACAGGAAATACTGTAAAACTTTTGAAGACTTGCAATAAATGAATCATAAGTCATGTTCATCATTTCAGACATACTGTAGTTTAGAAGAAAGTCTGCCACAATGGAAAGGCAGACTAATTCAACGTGTGAGTCATTTCAGCATTAACTGAAAATTTGCCCCAAACACAATTAGGAAAAAAAGGAAATAATGTCTTCTGAAGTTATTATAATAACCTAAAGTAAAAACAGAGCAATGATAACCTACAGTATATCAACCAAGTCCCAGTCTACTGATTTTCAAACTTTACTGAAAGAAATATCAGCCCCTCCAAAATGTTCTGCCATGATGTCACAAATTCAGCCAGTCTGTGTGAATTCTGCATGACCATGCAGATTTGACCCATCATTTTATGTGAGTTTCACTGATCTCAGCCAGTCAGTCCCCTGCATGACGTCCCCCAACTTGTTTCCTTGTTGTGAGGATGCAGACCTGTGCAGCATGAATGTATCACATTTACCAACCAAAAAATACTGCTAAAGGCCGTGCACGGCGATTCCCTGATGTTCTGCACGAAAGCGGGGCTAAACAGTTTTGCACCAGATGCAACCACAAAACACCTTGAGAATGGCTGAAACACATTCACAGCAGGCGAGACAGATCACCATGACAGGCTGCTGCATCTACATCTATTGCAAGTATCGAAGGAATAAAGGTGAGTTAGATTAAATATGCATGGTTAGTGATAACATTAGAGTAGTATAAATCACAAACTAAGAGCAGTGTGGTTTTATTCTTCCCAGAACAAAGTACTTCTGAGTTTAAATACATTGTAAGAAAAAAAACAACACAATTTTCATTTGCCCTGCAGTTTCATTGGAAAAACAAAAAGCCTAAAAGCATTGCAATATGCATCACAATGTTTTAGAAAAGCTGCTGTGAAATCATTCATTTTAGGCTGCAACAATCCCAAAAAAGCTGTTGGTAATGGTTGACCTAAGGCACATTCAATAATCTACTGTATAAAAACGATGCTGCAGTTTCCAAACTGATCATTAGTAATGTGAGGGATACATGGTTTGTGAGGCTTCAGCTTGAAAAAATGACCAAAGTTAAGTTTCAGTGAAATATGGTTGTTTGTTGTTTTACTTTTGGACATTGACTGAATACACGATATTCAGATTTTGATTATTATGATCATTATGATGATTATTATAATTTTTGCCATCAGAATTCCGGATTATCCCTAACACACACACATGCACACAAAAGCACATGCTTGTGTGTGTATCAGCTAGAGGGTGAGGTCCAGCCATCAGCCAGGTGGACATTAGGCGTGATCACTATGAACCATCTGGCATGTGGAGGACAGAGCAGTGTAAATGGCTCCACGATGACTCTACTGGGCCAGTCACGAGAGCCACTTAGACAACAAATGGCCACTTGGACGAGACATAATTTCATTCAGGTAGCTGGGAGCTCCGGGTGGGGTAAATGACCATCCATTATCTGCGTCTGAGTATGTGTCTGGGCCACTATGAGTTTGTTTGTGCGTTTATTTGTGCATACGATATTTAGTGGCGTTCCATAATATATAGACGGTGCGTCTTCTGCTGAAACGCTCAAGTGCACAACAGTAACTGTGTGCGCACTGTGGTGAAGTGTGGGATCACAGCAACTTAAGACTGCAGGTGGTGATGGATGTAGTGCTTGGAGCTTGTCAGGCAGCGAAAGGGGTTAAACCAACCCGCTAAGATGGAGTGGGTGGCTGTGCACTCTAGCCTTTGGTGAGGGGAGGTGAAGGGCATCGATGGGACCACTGACTGGTCATTTTTCTCTTGGCGGCCCACAGTGACAGCAGCCATTAAATGACTGGATGAGGTGATTATGTTTAAGGAAATCAATGCTTCATTGTTTTCAGCTTAGCCCAACGGCCAATTAGGAGCTGTTAATGAGGTAAGGTTGTAAAATGTGGAGATAGATAGTGGGAGAAGGAATGGAAGCTCAGGATAAAAAAGGCATACTTCATATCAGAGTATTTTCTGCAGGGCACTCAGAGGTTAAGATTTGTAGACTGGTAACATTTACAGGCAGCAAAGTTGCACATATACATTAGATTGTACTTACATGAATGCACCATATTGGCCCAAATAAGTGTAAATAATTACAAATAGACAATTAGTGTTCAAAGAGAGTAGCACTGTAACACCGACTCCTACAGAGAGTGTTGCATTACGACTTGTTTGTACCCTTAATCTCGCAAGCCTAAGGTCTTTTTTGTTCCTTCATGGTGTGACTTTTAGTCAGCCCTTAATATGTTTTGTGAGCCCAGTTTAACCCTAAAACTTTCTGGAGGCTTGTGTTCTGCTGCCATGGAGGAAATAAATTTATGATGAGCACAAACGAGTCCAAAGCGTCTCCAGACGTCTTTACCGCAGAAAGCGGACTGTGTGGACCGAATCATCTGTCAAGCAGCCGAGAATTATGGCTGTCACAGCTGATGATGAGCTCAGAAAGACTGCCGGAGAAAGTTATTCTGACTGCTCCAAGAGCCTGACAGAAAAGTGTGTGAGTAGACTGATAGACAAGTTACACGAATGTGAGATTTATATTAAGCCTTAAAGCTGTAGTTGGTAACTTTAAAAAAACTTGTGTCATATTTGCTGAAACGATCACTATATTCACACAGCACTAAATGACACAGATAACCTCTGAAAAAATATATATTCCTCTGCCTCCTCTTTTGCCTTGTAGCGCTTCCAGTAGCATCACTGCACATGAACAAAAACAATCAATTCGAGCCTAGGCGTCTCTAACGCAGCTGTCAATCATGCTAATCACTATTGTCAATCACTAAGTGTACTGTTTAATTGTAACATGACAAAGTTGGTCTGGCTGGAGGGCGGTGCTTGGTACTTCAGTTGACTGTTTCCAACATAACGGCCGGGTCACAAACATTCTCATTTTACAGCTAAACAGTACACTAAAATATGTTCCTGGAAACATTTCAAGTGAGAAATAGGCAATGCAGTAACAGAATCTTCATTTATATTTGATCAGCGCTGCCTGATTTGACAGTTTGACCGCAGCTCACGAGTAGTGATCGACATGACTGACAGCTGCATTTTTACCCTAGTTTCCCTGAGAGATGATTAAAGGAAATGGCCACGTCAGGTAGCCTGCAGGCGTGCTGTGTTTACATGGCAGCTCGCGCGAGACTAGCTGATGGCTAGTGGTGGTGCTAGTTCTCGAGTCTCGCGCAAGTTGCCATGTAAACACAGCATGCCTGCAGGCTAACTGACCACGGTGAGAAATGATGCTATAAAAGTGGAGTAAATTACGTCTTTTCAAGTCAATTTTGCATGCCGCGGTTTCAGGGCACTTGGATTACGATGGACGAGCCGTTTCCTTTAATCATCTCTCAAGGAAACTAGTGTAAAAATGTGTATCATGGAAGAATAGGAATTGGACAAAATTACGCAAACAAATAGGAAAGAAGTCACAAATATCACATGATCCACAAACTCACAGGAAATGATCCACAAATGCACAAATCCAGTTTCACATGTAGAAATGGATCCACCAATGTGTAAATATGACTTCATGTGTATTTGCTGTGGTAAAACTCTTTACATTTGTAAAACCTGTAACTTTTTTTGTGTGAAATTAAAGTACGTGTTTACAGAGTAAGTTATGCGCATCTGCAAATCACGCTGTATTTTTGTGGATATGACTTTGCACAGCACAAATGTAAAAAGAGTGGATCATAGTACACATTTGTAGACTGTCTTGTGTGGGTTACGAATAATAAAGTCCAATAAAAACTTCCATACAAAAACAGGTGTTTGAAAAAACAGGCATCTTATAATTAAGGTTGTCTTATATTTGGGTCGGTATGGTCAACTTAAGATGCTTAAAACCCATGTTGATCACCATCGAGAACCACAACACTTGAATCATGATAGGCTGTGCATAAACTCAAGGTCATGACAAACCCATGACAGTTTATTCGACCAAATACTCTGCGCTCACAGGAGTAAAAGTGACAGTTTCTTTTCATCCTCTGAGTGACAAAGAACGTACTCTGCTTCCGTCTGATCTCTCTGCATCTGGCAATTTTTGACACAAAGATAAATGCAGGTGCTCATGACAATGTCACCATGGGAAAAAACCCAAACAAACAACATTTTCCCACTACATCTTGGCTCGGCTTCAGCGTCAACAACTATAATCTATGCAGAGTGGCCAAGAGCAGTAATCACTGGCTCACCATCAGCAAGCATTTCTGTCACCTCCTCTCTCTCCAGCTCTCTCTCTCACAGAGCTCCTCTCGCTGCTACAGTTATTAAGTAATGACATATGGCCGAGGGAAGGAACACAGCAGCCGGGAAAACTTAAGCCTCTCAAGGACTCGTCATAACAACTTAATCAGTGCACACTCAGGTGAAAATGAGCCGTTTCCGCCTGCATGCTGGAGTGCCTGTTTTGTTTTGCCAGACAGGCAGCTGCTGCATCAACCACAGTCCATCTTTCTTCACCATTTCCTTTTCTGTGGGCTTGTTGTTGTTCCCCTGTGCTTCTGTGTTAGGTGTCTTACCACTTCTAATTGTCAATTTACATCTGAGATGGCGACAGGAATTATGGTTTCCATTGTCGGTAAATAAATGTAGACATGTGTAGAGCTAAGAAATGTAAATTCGACACCGTTCTTATTCGAGAAGCCGAGCGGGAGCTGCATTTCAAATCATCGCTGAAAATGATGCACATTTGAAAGACAAATTGAGACTCTCGCGGCCGTGAGTGAACAAAGTTACTTTGTACCATGCGCCAGAAAAGTCACTTCAAACCCACGTAAAGTTTTATTAAGCATCAGATTGTTTATTGAGTTGTTTTTTTCTGTCAACTTCTCTCTCTGTGAAATCATGCATAATGGAAAATGACCCCCTTTTTTAATGACTTGTGATGCACAGTTTTAAACATAATAAAACGCATCTGATTGAAAAGATGTCAGATATGTCCAAAATTAAAAAAAGCTCCATTCTGTTTGTTCCGATTAGTTTTATGTTGTTCAGATTTGAGGGAAGGGAAAAATAGAGGAAGAATATTAATGATCTGTTTCAAGAAGCAAAAGCATCAAAGTGGCTGTGGGGCAGCTGTCCCACTGCATATATGTTTAATGATGCTCATCAGAATTTAGCTTTTCATTACTTAAACATCAAGTTAGAACTTCATGAACACTCCCCCTGATTACTTAGGATAATGTTTAAACACGCTACAAAGCACCGTTGAGTGGATTCCAAATGGAGGCCTCAGAGGCAGTGCCAGGGAACAACTTTTCATGTCCTTCCTCTTGGCAACTGATACGGTTTATATATTTTATCAGAAATTACACAACCCTCATTTACTGCTCGAAATCCTCTATTTCTGTAACAGGAGCAGTTAATAAAATGAATAGTTTGCAAAGAGAAATCTCACTGCTATATCTTCAGGATTTAGTATATCACATCTGTGGTGCTAATGCTCTCTGAATCACACCTTGTGGAGTATAGAAATGTGTGAAGTAGCAAGAATAAGAGACAGGCAGAGAGTGACTGCGTGCATAGTGCATATATCTGTGCATGTGACACATTACAGTCATACTGTTAAGCATGTCACAGACTGAGGTGTGAACATGAACGCTGACTGTGTGCAATCCACATGAGAAAGAGTCCTTTGTTGGTAAAAGACATGAAGAGACAGCAGTCCTCTTAAGGTTTGGACATGGAGTACTTGTTTTTGCGCCACTGAAGTTCTCCTGGCCTTTGAGAGTAAATCGTCCACTAAGGCTTGAGCCCCAGCAACTTGTTCTCACTCTGAAGCCCTTTCCCAGAGGGCTGACTTCCACCAATGAATAATAAAAGGTATAGCCTCAAGGAGGGACGCCACCGGAGGAGCTTGCACAACTCGCCACTAAAACACTTCTGAAGAAGAAGCAGGTGGAATGCCAGCTTTGGGACGTTTTACAGTGCCGACTGTCTCCGAGAATAACAAACAAATTAATCTCAGCCCTTGTTAACCATTGTTTATCCGATCTTAAAATCGTCTTTGACCCGAGTGTCACTGGTGCATCAGGAGCTGGAGTGGATTCTCCATTTATCAAGCGCCCATCAGCACCCTGTTGCAGTGATCCGCATGGCTTCTCTGACCTCAGCCAGTGTGAAGGCTTCAGGCTGGTTTCTCACTGACCCCTCTGTGGCCTGGATTTCACTTTCCTCCCAAGGCAGCATCACCCACAGTAATGGGAGTAGACAAACAAGTGGACATAGCAGCTATAGTAGCGCCTGGAGCTACCACAAACCTGAGGGAGGGAGGGGGAGATGGGGAGAGGAGTGGGGGAGAGAGGGGAGAAAGACACTCCAGAGCTCAAGCTGACTGACAGGAACCACTGACCCAGCTATAGTGGAGTCACACGAATCAATGTTGTTTTTTTCCCCTCTGCTGGTATGGCTTACCTCTGAATCCAGCTGTAGTTACAGAATACTAAATACTGCTCGACTACAGCGGCTCCAACTTCCAGAAACCTACTCTGAATGGGTTTGATGAATGAGGAGAACAAGGGGGAAATCTTAATATGCAGCTTGTTTTTAACAGGTGTTCTTCATGCAAGGAGACGTGAAAATGAGCTCCAGTTTACTGAATAGGAAAAGTATAGTGCAGCAATTGCACCATTGGTGGTAATAGTCTTGACATCTTTAACAGGTAATTCCATTAGTATGAATAAGAGATGCGAGGTGCTGCTGGCCACGGCCCTGGTCGATTCTTAATCACCTGTATGGGTTTCCTCTCGTGGGCCTGTATGACTCCAATGCTCACATCTTTATGGTTATTAAAGTTAACGATTGCTGCGTGCCTCATTTACCAAGGCTCTATCAATACCAGTTCAGCACCATGAAATTACCCCAGTCCAGAGGGAGCAGCGTGACAAACCGGATTAAGAAGGGCTCTGTAATGCCCTGGCATATATAACTCGCCGTGTCATGGACTCAGCCCGCTGCAAGAAGACCCACTGCCAAGCTCAAGCCCAGTGAAGGGAGGGGCACTTACAGGGGCTGCCGACAACCATTATGGCTTAAATGTCAATTCAAGCTTTTATTACCCACATGGTTGTTCAGAAAAAGCAATGAAAAACTAATAGCTGGCAGGTTAGAAAATAAAAAAATAAAATAAAAAAACATCGCTTTGGAGAAAACACATTAAAAGTTCTCAGAAGTTACCTCACAGATGAATGGAAAAAGGGGGTGATTATGGTAAATATATGCAGGATGTAACCTACTTCTGTGGTCTTTCAGGTGTAAGGATAACTTTGTTGGATACTCTTTTATACGCATGACAGTTAGATTTTGTATGGAGAAGAGCTTCATTGCATTTTAAATGTGGCATCAAAATAAAACCCCGCAGTAAAGGGGAGAGATGGCTTGTGTCCCTTTGCTTACATCGCGCTTATCTTATTTCCATGACAGGAGGGTGAAGCCAGAAATAGTGCAGCACAGTGGCAGTAACACTATTGTATGGAATTTACTACATGCTGTCACAGTCACATAAAAAGATGCATTAGATAAAGTCTACAAACTTCCATTTATCACTTCTTGTTTCATACTTTATCCCTCTCTTCTGCTGTGTGTCTGTACGCCCCTGTGTCATTACAAAACAGCGTGCAGGTATGGCCGCACCTCTCTGTGTTTTACTGCACTCTGCAGTACAGTTGGCGGTGCCTGACCTCCATCCAATGTCCATATGACACAGGTCACTGCTCGCTCTAAATGAGAGTCGGATGGCGAAATGAGAAACTAAATTGTCCATTCAAAATCACAAAACTGACTTTTTGAACGGCACCATAGAGCAGCCTTCAAAAAGGTATCATTCCTTGGTGGGAAACAATTGGATGCTGTGAGCCCCGGAAAATGGCTTGAATAGAGACCATGAGTTTCAGTTCACCTCTTCTAAAAAGGAAAAAGAAAGGGAAAAGTTCTGCAAATGGCTAATAATAAAGTTATGAAATGTTATGTAGGGTTGTTGAGTATTATACATCAGATCTTCTGTCTGGTTTAAGGTCTGTTTTGAATGTTACACAGAGTGACACGGTTGAGGAGGTGTGATGTGCGGAACATGGTGGCTGTCTCATACAGCAATCACGCCACACCGGGGCTTGTGCATGTGGGGTCTGGAACGATATGTCACTCTAGGTTCAGGCGAGGTCTGCCTGTATTACACACAATGCATTATCTAATATGCATAATGCATCAGCAGGCACTTAACATCAAATTATGGATGCATGCGAAAAATACCCAGAGTAGTGTATGTGGAGAAAGGGCACTTTACTGTGCAAATAATCTGTCTGCTTTCTGTAAAGCTGGGCAATCAGGGAGTTGTATGATTTTTTCAAAATCGGGCTCCATATGCAATAAGCATTAATAAGCTCGTATCCCTCTCACTGGCATGTTTGCATGTTTTAATGCTGCCTTTAAGCATTAAGGCAGGTGGCTGCGGCTCACCGTCTGTCTGCTAATGCTCTCTTATTAATACATCTATTTATTTATTGTATTGTAAACACTTGCAGGAACAAACATCATCTTAAATGCGCTAGCACATGTGCTGTATCAACACATAACTCCAGGCTATAAATGTGGCTGGAAAGCTGTGAAAAGCTTTGCCAAGCAACTGGTAGAGGCCCATCTGAGCCAAAGCAGGCTGGTCTCAAGCATGTACAGCATGCGATGTCTCGCTGACTACATATTCTATAGATGTGTCGGATGTTGGGGATTTATTAACAGAGAGCTTACAGCACTTGCTCGTGTTCTGCGATTCTCTGTGGGTCCAGTGTCATGTGCCTGACATGTACATGATGAGCAGTTTTCCACTATGCCCCTTATTAAAACGGATATTGGCTTTTAAATGATGCATTTATGAGATGATAATTGCATGGCAGAGCATTGATCACTTTCACAAAGACCGACTTCCATGTGATGATCAATCCAACGAAGAGCAAAAGGGAGGGAAATCAATGTGCTAAACACTTAGCTCCGCTTTGACAATGCACAGTAACGATGTCAGATGATGCATTAAGCGCTGACCTTGCTCTCGTCAAGGACAGAAGAGTGTTGTGTACAAGACAGGAGCATGAAGCTGTCACCAAGAGCGATATGTCATTGTGGATGAAGACATTTTATTTAATTTGATCATGTCCCTGCCATTTGTTAATGCCTTCCTGTTAGAAGATAGGTCATACACTACAAAAAACACTTGAATCACATTTTTTATCATTAATCATTGATCCATGGATCATATAAAGGACATGGGGGTTATTCCACTGAGAAAACTACCATTAGTTCCACTAATTGCATCGATGGCGATTTTTCTAAGTCTACAGTTCTTACTTTTGTTATTTTATATACAGTATATATTTTGAACTAGGGACGGAGACATGATGATTTATACTGCGAGATTATCTAAATTTGTCAACCATAAAATACTTTGCCATAGTGTTTATAACTTCAATGGGGGGTCCACGACCTCTAGGGAGTCCTCAAAGTTACGGCAGAGGAGCCCCCAAAATATTGTTTGAGAATTTAATTCATTTTATCTTTTTTTTTTCTTCAAAAATTCAAATATATTTGAAAATACATTGTAACATGATTCCAACAAAGTAGTGCAGTACAGTTCACAACAGTAACGTTACCCATGAATCCAATCATGTTAGCTAGCTAATGCTAAATCAACTTGCACACTTATCCATAATAACTGAGAGTGTTAGAACATTCTAATGAGCCATTATGGATTGTAAAGTAACTTTCTGAGCATGACACTCTGACACACCCTACATCGAGGATTTCCACATGTTCTGGTTTTCCCGTTACTGTTCTCTTTTGTTGAGCGACTGCCCTGGAAAATGACTATCCTTTCCCAGGATCTGTTTTCTTGTGAAAATGCACTCCTAATTCAGAATGTCAGAGTTCTAAATAAATCCTGATTTTTCTACTGCTATTCCGTACTTCCCTCTTTACGCACAGCGATGATTGGCCATATGCCTATACTTATATACGAGAGTTTACCTAGCAACTGCTGCATGGGCTGTCGCTGTCTTAGGTAGGCTGTCCAGTCATTTACATTATCATGTGCAGTTGGTAGACTACTGTATTCCCTGCCGTACTGTCAGAGCTATACACTTTATAACTGCCACATCAGAGTACAGAGATTATTTTGTTTTGAAAGCCCCTGACCGGATGTCGCAGTTAGGCTGCTCTCGTGTCTCCTGCTGCTGTTGGGATGATTTAGATGTCTAATGTCAGTTTTGATAAATCACTGCATGAATCAAAAGCCTGGTTCGCTCTGAAATGACTTGACAAAAATGGTTCATAGGTATCTATAAATGTATGTGTGTCCATGGCAGCCAGTCTCTTCAACCCATTACAGACTAACTGGAGATTATTCGTGCCTGTTTTTGTCATCACAGTGGTATAAACCCATACTTGCATTACTCGTACATTAATGACTTTTCTTGTTATTTCAGTAAATGGTAACATGTAGTTATTGAAGATAGACCCACAAATGGTCAAAAAGGAGGGCAACAGCTACGTATATCTGACTGCTGAGTGTTATCAGCTCAGCTGCACGTCAGGGCGTGGCGCAGGGTGGCGAACCCCGCGCAGAGCTAGTTTCGAGCAGCGCAACCCGAGGCGTGCTCAGTTTGGTAGTTTGGCAGACCGAGGTGCGCTGAGATGGGTGTGGCGGCGCAGCAGGGGGAGGTGTCAACAGATCCATCTTGGTGCAGTGACAGTTTCGTGCCAAAAGGCTTCACCGAAGGTGCGCTAAAAGCTCGCCAGCTGAAACCACATCTACTGTCAGCGCAGGCGGAGCGCAGCCAGTGTAAGCCGAAGTTTGGCTGACCGGCGGACGGTGCGCACACGTCACCAAAACCTCACAGGCAGGTTTCCAGAATGTCAGGCACATTAATAATGCAATAAATAGCCACAAAACCACTATTCAATACAACTATCTGCAATCAGCACATAAATGTATCTCTATATCGACTGTCCCGTCACATCTGATGTCAGATCAAAGGGGATTGGCGTGTAATGGAAACCCAACCTGATTTGATTAACACAGCTACAAACTAATGAGTTCACATCCCTCTCAGCCAACCACAAACAGCCACAGCATCAGATAGGGAGTATATATTCAGCATCTGTCATCTTAGAAAAGTCAAAAGAAAAGAAACAGAGTGAGACTGCGAGAGAGAAAGAGAGAGCACACGCGCGCACGAGAGAAACGCAACATTGATTTACAATTGCAGTGACCTCCTCCCAGGCTACCTTTGCATCATCAGCCCGTGGAGGTCTGCTCGCAGTTCCGTATATTTGGACACTGCGAGCTTGGACCAAAACATCAGTTTCCTCCTGGGAGAAGTTTGGCCATCTGACGCTGCTGCTCTCTTCTGCCATGGCAAATTGAGTAAACTCTCATTACGCCTTCTCGCAGCGCATTTAAGGGCGAGGAGAGGGGCTCATTTGATTGGTGATGTGTGTAAAACCCACTTCACGCCTTCTCTCCTCCTTCTTTCCAACTTGCGCAGGTAGGAGGGACAGAGGTGGGGAAGAGGAGTAGCTGCGCCAGCGCGCACGGTGTGCCAAACTTGCAAAATCTGCCTGGCCACACCCAGTTGGCGAAGCACAGGTGCGCTGCGCCCCCGCCTCGCCCGGTCTGTGAAACTAGAGCCCAGTATGTTTGCAAATGTGGTCTAACACCCTGTGTCATGTGTCAAATGTCCTGGTTTTTCACAAATCAAATGTGGTAACCCTGTGCACATGTCAGAAGCACCTGTGATAGTGCAGAGGGTGAGGCTAACACACCTAGCCATGCTCCAACTGCTGCTGACTTAGCAGCTACAGGCGAACACAAACAGGAGAAGAAAAGAAAATATTCAGAGAGCTATCTCAAAGGCAACTCAGTTTTTTTTTACATGTAGGGGGTCCCTGCTCCATCTGTCTTTGAGCTATGGGGTCATCGGCCTAAAAAGCGTTGAAGACCCCTGGTGTATATCTGATTGTATGAGGTCATTATGGGAAATGTTGCAATGCAGGACTGTTTTGTGGCAATGTTGGATTTCCATGTGATTGTAGCATCAACATGAGTATTGAATAGATAAAATAAAGACGTGTCAGGTATTTATATTGCTGGATTAACTCTTTTTTGAACGAACCCATCTTCAAATTTCCACCAAAAGAAAGCATCGCAAAAATGGGACTGTTGCCATACACTCCCATGATGAAATGTAACTGTAGCCAGTGAATGTGTGTAAGATTATTTGACAAGAGGAGTCTTCACTGTTAATTCTCACTATACTCACTGGTGTTTTTTTACTGTAGAAGCTAATTATCCTCCTCATAAAGCATTGCAGATACCTTTAGAGACGGGTTCTCAATCCTATCAGAGAGCAGAATGGAGACTATTGAAAATCCAGCACAGTACACAATGTGCAACAGATTAACTAGAGGCCAAATAGACATCGGACAATGATAATCTATTTTTGTGTCACAGGGCACTAAAATGGGTTTTCAACCCATTTCTTCACCTGTGGGAAAGAATCACAGCTATGACAAATGACTAAAGGCGAGACGAGAGATGGGTGGGGGGGCAGGTTGGTGGGGGTGAGAGCGAGCGGAGAAGGGGAGCGCAGTTATTTGCAGACTCTAAAATCGGAACAATATGAGAACTGGAACACAATTTGGCATCAGATTACTCACAGCGATATCCATCAAAACACACAATTCAGTCACTCAATATCATTACTGTCGCCTTGATTAGCTTTTAAGCTGGAGATAACATCTTGATGTGGTAACACAAGTGGGAGAAGAGTCTCGGTCTCATCTGTTTCTATTGTTGAGGCCACAACAGAGAAAAATGAACCACGTACCAGAGCAATGAGTGAGATGATTCATTACAAAAATGATTGATGAGTCTATCATTAACAAGCCTCTGCCTCATGTCCCGCAGAGATGAGGACAACAACAAACTTTCCCCACTCCTGACATCTCTTTGAACCAATACTTTTATATTGTCAAAGTGTTTATTAAGAGCTTTTTTATATGAATTGCATGTTATGTTTCTCTGTGTGCGGAGATAATATTGCAATCAAATATTTTTAAGCTTCCTGTGGCTTCTTATCAAACCTTGTAACATTCTAGGAACACACTGAATTGACTCACTGGATGCTGGAGCTCTGCAAAAAAAAAAAAGCCCCAACTTTTCACTCTTTTCTTTTCTGACTGAGAGTGATTACTTCATCTTCCATAGCAATCCTCCGCAGAGAGGAATCAATCATGAATTGAAATATGCCATCATTCAGTCACAGAAACTATCCCCCCCATCTACGAGATTAAATATCAGCCATAATGAATGACATAGGCTCTTGTAGCCATTAATTATAAAGATTAGAATCATGACTTTGTTTTGAACTGGTGCCCGTGCTGATTCTCAAGGTCACTCCCTCTTACGAGAGGACTTACTTGCAAAAAACGCAGCGACAGGAGGGATTAAATGTTTAAAAATAGTTTTCCATGCATCTTCCTGTCGCCTCAAAATTTGCTTAAGCAAAGTTACGGTGACAAAATGACCAAAATGATCGAATTCTTAGAGTCTTGCTTGAGCATTATTCACAAACACTGCCTGCACCTTGGGCATTATATTGTTTGGTAACTGTGAAACCCTTAAGTAGAGATGAAATGAAAACCTGAATCTCGTCATCAGTCTTGCCTCTACATACCTGTAAATTTGATCTGTGCCACCAGGGTGGACTGTGAAATCATGTGGCTGCACATCAAAGTGTGACTGAACTCAGTGTGCATACTAATGCGGGAGCAATGCATGCGCTGAGCTCTGTGATGGAGAGAAAGAGAGTGAGGAGAGCAGGAGGAGGGAGAGGGAGAGAGAGCAAGAAAGCAACCAGAGAAAATCTCCCTTCAAAGAAAAATAAATATATTGGAAAAACTGAATTGTGTTGACATTTAGTGAATATTTTATCCAGGAGAAAAATAAGGTTAAACACAATTTTCAGGTACATAAAGGTCCACCTTAACTACGTTTTCATGCTGGTATCTACCTTTCATCCATATATTATACCCCCCCACACACACCCTCCGCCCCTTAACACATCAACTTGAAAAGAGATATAGCTGGTATGGTGCCAAAAGCAGCAGTCACCGTGTGTATCCTCTTTATCCATCATATCCGCTGCATCATTTGCCTGGTCATTGCCTGTTTACCAGTGGTGCTCCATGTCGTGACTGTGGGATTAGAGCTATAGGAGATAAGTGATTGTCTCCAGGTAGACACAAGAGCTGCCTTGACAAGGCAATGAAGAAAGGAGCCTGAGCACAGCACTTCAGTAGATGCTGTCCCTATTTCTCTCCGTTATGTCTTTCTCTATCTATCTGTCCATCCATTCATCCATCCATCCATCCATCCATCCATCCATCGCTCTCCAAGGTAGGTCAAAAGAAAGATCCTGCTTGGCAGCTCATTCCTCACTCTGATGAAGCCGCTTGTTAGAGACTCATCAACTTCTCTCTGTGTCTCTCTCTCTCTCTCTCTCACACACACACACACTGCAAAGCTATCTTTCACTCTAATACTTGTCTTAGAATGTCTCCATTTCACTTTTCTCACTGCCTGCCTTCCCTTCTCATGTCTCAGGTCTTCCCCTCATTAAAGACATCTCCAACAGAGGAGTGTAGGAGGGAGGTATAGCATCTGACCGGACTGAACTGTGACATGTTCAAAGAGGGCAGAGCGCACCACGCAAGGCTCTCATTACCCCGGCGGCCCTCAGTGGCTGGCAGTTATTACAATAAAAATGCACCTTCGCTCTTCAAGAGCATGCATGGGGATGTGACGCATGCATGCCAAAATGAAGTACATGCAGGAAGGGGACAGAAAAAATGATTTGTTACACACACACATACACACACAAATTAGACTTTCAAATGACTCTCATGTGTTATTATATACAATTATTGCAATTAAGTCTGTCACGCAAAGGAGGCATTCAGCACGGTGCAAGGAAATGTTCCTAAATGGAACCTAATGGAATTGTACTGGATGTCTTTTGCTTGACACTGTTGCAAAGAAGTATGTTTTTGATTAATTTCATCATGGGGTAATTTGTACATTAATTTTCACATTATTGCTCTGATCCGTCAACACCTATGCACTCTAAACGGAGGAAAATGCAATAACGATATTTGCCAGCTGTTTCTCGCACACAAATCAAATTAGAGTGCCGCTCTCAAGACTCAGCAACAGATGGTTGATCACAACAAGAGGAGAGTAAATCCCCAGTAGTTACTGTACTATGACACCCCTATGTTTGTCTCTGCGGACCTTTTTGGAAGAGCTCCATTATTTATCCATTTTCACAACTGATGGCATTTTGTAACAGTAAACCGCTGTGTGTTTTAAAGCAGACAGACTCATTCAGCTGCACACAATGGCAGCTTGTTTAAATGTGTTTGAAAGGTCTCTTATCTTTCATTTTCAGAGTTGCTGTGGCTGAGGCAGATGCCAACTCTATACAAAATACAAATGTCTTCAGACCCGCCTGTTCTCTTTGGAATTTAATTAATCACCTTCAAATTTGGCATGTGGCCTTCTGAGAATAGTGCAGATTTTTGTTGACGTCACGAGTGGAGCTGGGCACCTCCTCTCCGATAAGAAGAAGAAACATGGCGAGACACAGATAATTGTTTTTCTCAGGTCTGTGAATTCTAGAGCAACGTATCCTCATACAGTGGTTTGTATGATATCTATGAATTAGCCCCGTCCTTAACCTGAAGTTATGTAATTAATGTAAAGTTGCGGAGATTAGGTTGGGGCAAGTAAAGTTACTGTGGTTATGTTTAGGAAAGGAAACATGGTGAGGACGTACTGTAAAATGAGTCAAAGTTTACATAAGTTTTCTCACGGTTCTAAACACTGTTAAGGACGAGGTTCAGAAGGAGAGGTCTACTATCATGTGCGTTGGTCACAATACATCATTGGTGAAACTCTCTTTTGCACACAAAGGTTTATTTTCCCAAACTCAAGAAATCACAGTTAAACATAAAGGGGGAAGCAAACACATGGGTTGTGAAGCACCGCCACCCCATGTGATGACAAAGAAAGAATGAGTGAAGGGGTGTACAGAGTTTAACTAGGGGTTGAGCAGGTGAACTCAATCAGGTTAATGACTGAACAAAGAGTGAAAGGAACTAGGGCTGGGTCGGTTCTTGGTAATACTAATTCGGTTCGGTACTCCGTCTTGGACCAGGTTTTCTTTTTTTGAGACCGACCGGACCGCATACTCAGGCAGAGCGTACGCGGAGCGGACTCCGCGAAGGTCCACCTGGTAAAAGCGGATGTCCGCAATCCCTGTGCGCGGAGAGCACAACCACGTGGACTCCGCTCCACGCACCAGTGTCACACAAAAGACTGCTCGGCATGTATTTTTCACATCGTGGGGATTTTTCACGGACATTTTTACAGGAAACTACAACGCCGAAGTGCACTCGACTATGGAAGCCTGAATGACTGCGGACATTCCGACATTCCTGAGTCCACTCCGCTTATAGTACGCCCGAGTCCGTGAGCACCTGTGTCTGCCTCTTCAGCAAGCACATAGCAAGCAGGAGAGAGAGGGGGGTGGGAGTGGGGGTTAGGCGGGGACTGAGCTAGGGGGTGCGAGTGCGCATGCGCCGAGGCCTATACTGTAGCCTGGGGAGTCGATAATGGCGGACAATTTAGTCTTGAAGAAATCAAAGAATGCGCCACTATGGCAACACTTTGGCTTTGAGCCAGACGAAGGAGGCAACCCTTGTTTGCACTGATTGAGTAAGCTGCAAAATTTATTTGTGAGGAATAAAAGAAACAACGTGTTACTGTCACTCTGTTGTCCTGTGGTCGTTTTTTTTTATTTTAAATGAGTCAGGTGCACCCCCACATGGTGAAAATCCGGTATTACGGACTTGATGAGGTTTTTCACAAAAATCGGACCCTTTTTTTTTTTTTTTTTCTCATACCGACCCAACCCTAAATGAAACCAATCTGTGCTGAGGAAAGGGGAGGAAAGAAAGTAAGGGTAAGTGAGGGAAAAAAGTGACAAAATAAAGAAAAATAGGAATCTTTACTACAAACACCATACTCCTGGGAAAAGTCCTGTGTTTTGTGACCCATCTACCACCCCAACCTGCCACCTTAAGGATTGCTCAGGACCTTTCCATTCTTAACTTCTGTCAGTGCAGTGCAATGGTCACATAATTGCAGCCTTCCAAAATATGTGGGTTATCATAAATTACTGGCCTATTATTATGTGGGATATAATTTTGGTGCTTTACTTTTAACAGGAAAATGTACAAACAGTGCATGCTTACAACCTGGAGGATATGCTTGTCAACCATAGAAATCGAATGAGAGTAGAACAGACATCCATCATTTGTCATCTGCTTATCTGTGGCTGGGTCGCAGGAGCAGCAGGCCGAGCAAAGCACCCCAGACGTCCCTCTCCCCAGCAATGCTTTCCAGCTCCTTCTGGGGGACCCCAAGGCGTTCCCAGGCCAGATGACGTAATCCCTCCAGCGTGTTCTGGGTCTTTCCCGGCGCTTCCTACCAGTGGGACGTGCCTGGAACACCTCCAGTGGGAGGCGCCCAGGAGGCACCCTGATCAGATGCCTGAATCACCCCAGCCTACCCCTTTTGACATGAAGGAGCAGCGGCTCTACTCTGAGCTCCCTCCAGATGTCTGAGCTCCTTACCCTATCTCTATGGCTGAGCCCAGCCACCCCAAGGAGAAAACTCATTTCGGCCACTTGTGTCCATGATCTCATTATGTCGGTCACTACCCAGAGCTCATGATCATGGGTGAGGGTTGGGACATTGATGGACCAGTAAATCGAAAGCTTTGCCCTCTGGCACAGCCACCTCATCACCACAACAGTCAGGTGCAGTGTCCACATCACTTCAGATGCAGCGCCAAACCGCTGATCCATCTCACGCTTCATTCTACCCTCACTCGTGAACAAGACCCTGAGATACTTGAACTCCCTCGCTTGAGGCAGTAACTCTCTCCCAACCCGGGGGAGGCAATCAAACAGACATATTCATTCAAATGAACAGAGCAAGATGGTGAGATCAGCAGCCATTTGTATGTGTACCATTGACATTGCAACCGTTGTAGTGGGCTAACTTCCATATGAACAAGCCAAGTCACAGCTCACTGAGGTGAGGTTTTGCAGTAACAACCAAATGAGCAGTGGAGTACCCCAGTACATTTTCAAGTAGGTAGCTTGTTACTCTTAGAATATTACTATCTATATATACCTAACTGTTATTTCCCTGTTTCTTTTGTTGCCATTCATTTCATGTTTGTTGAAACCTAATGTAGGCTACTGTGGCTGCCTACGAAGAATGAGTGAGAGCCGTTGCTCAGCGTACAGCTCAGAGGATGAGAGACTACGGGATAAACAGCATGTAGATCAGCATATTTTCACATCTAACCCTGTGTTTTAAGGATTTATTTTGATCAAACCAGAGCTGGTGTTTGTTGGAAGAGTAGACTAACTAGGTGACTAACAAGACTAACTTAGACGATTATGGTGAGTTTTATTTTGTTTCTGTAGAGTTTGAATGAAGTTTGTTTTACGATCAGTTAACAAGGCAATTATGCACTCATCTTAGTTGTGTCTTTTCCACAGTTGTATTTTTTCTGTTTAATAGGGAAAATTTGTGTAAGAAAAACGCAGTTCTCAAATTAGTTAGTGTGACACTTTATGGCTCCACTGTCGCTAGCTGTCATCATAATAACAGCGCCTTAACAGCAATCTCAATTTTCTTTTGAGCTGGTCAAATGTCCACAGCAAACAGTTCAATGTCCTCTCTGTCCATTCTACTTCTATGGTGCCTACTCTCAGTGCATTGTAGCACAGCAGCATCTTTTACAGTGGAAGCAATAGCATAAAGGAACAAGGATGACAAATTCTGATATGAATATAAGAATTTGTCATCCTTGTTCCTTCCTAGTATTATGATGTCACCTTTCAGATATTGGCATTTTGGTTATTACACTGTTGTCACAGCCAATACGGATGTGCCATTACACATGGTAACTAATTACATACAGTGACACCACACACACTTGTATCAGTCTATTAAAACTTTGTGTTTTGCAGGATACATTAAATTACAGCAGCTCACCAGTCCTGCCTCCTTTCCACTTTTCTTTAACTATTGTATTATTTAATGTTTTATTCATGGAACGCATAAGGGTGCAAACTTTGTTGTGTCACACTGCGTTAGATATCATCAGATTGATGCGATCATATCAACAGCTTCATCAACATTTTAATTCCTTGTGTCTATCATCATTGTACAAATTAAATAAAGAAAGCACACCATCTGCCTATGGCTGCAGAGATGTGGTCCTGTGTGTTCACATCACGCTGCTCTGTGCCATACAGACACAATATGATTCCCTGAAGAAGCGTCTTTTCATTTGTTGAGATATTATTGTCATGCATCCCTGTGATTGGCACAGCTGTTCCAGAGTGATGAGACCAGTGATGCCTCTGGCTTAGAGCCAGCCGTTTTGCACTTTGCGCTGGTGTATATGCATAAACCAAAATAGCGGGTGTGCTTAGAGAAGTTCACACAGTCCATGCCAATTAGCACTACAAACAAAGTAAGGCTGAGGCTGGAGGAAAAGTCATTAGTTTAGTTGGACAAATTCAAAGTCTGACCTGATTGAGCCGCATTGAAAAGTTGAGGGGTCACCAAAGTGATAACAATTCCTTCTGTGAAAATCATGCATGTCTGAGCAAAAATTCAAGCTGAACCAAAGTGGTGGATCAGCTGACTGACTGAGCTTTGCTGGTTGGAGCAATTAAAATGTGAAGATGCTGGATTTTACTTTTTCATGTTGTTAATTGAGTTAGAAAAACATGGAATGTAAGGATTTGGGAATTTGGACCTCTCCTTATTTTTATTTCTTTAGACTTAACATAAAACACACTGATGAATGTCTAATGAAAATAATCCTCAGTTGCAGCCCGATGAAAGTGGCAGATGAAAAGAATGAAAAGAGACGGAGGAAGAGGAAGTTGGATAAAAAGACAGATGGAACAGGTTGCCAGCCAGCAAGCTCGCCATACTGTTGTGTCTCCTCATATAACTCATCACAAGGCACGTGCCTTTTTTTCCTCCTTTCTTCATCAAGACTTGGTCTCTCACTGACCTTGTCGCAACATGCAACTAAAACTTTTCTTAGAGGACACAACAAAACTTCCCCACTGTATCTATGAGCTCCTCTTTCACAAGATAAACAGAAGCGTGAATATGGGTCAGTCCTGCAAGGAGTAGCTGAAGACTTTCAATCACAGATCTATCGCATGCACAATCTGGCTATAAGGGAGGCACCTGAAAAACACTTGGAAATCACCATATCAGATCAAAATTTGTGGGAACCATTTGATTTGTCTCACTAAACAGAAGAAAGGACGTAAGCTACCTATAAAACTGACACAAGAGACATTCCAAGAAGAGGAGAGAGGTAACAGGGAGGAAACCTGGAACTTTAGCCATCATAAAATCAGCTCCTTAAGCACTGTCAAACACATTTTTCCTGTTGTGCATTCAAAGGTTCTGTATGTTACACTCAGAGCATTAATATAGCAGCAAACTACTATTTGCTATGTAAAGATGTAGTCCCAAGCAGAGAATGAAGTCAACTTCCTCTTGTCTGTGTTGAAATCAGAACTTCTCTGTGCTTTGTTGTGGTAAGCTGGTCCGGTTGCACGTACATGTCCCACTGGCTAGCTTATTGCCGCTGCTTTGCACTTCACTCATACAGTGGTTATCGCAGATATCAAGATACTGTCATCGCAGAAATGTAGCACCCACTCTATAGTTCTCCAGAGTTAGCACCATTAGCTCTGTTAGCACTGCTGCCATTATGTATTGCTGTTTATGGAGTTAGCACGGTAAGCTGCTATCCGCTAGCTGAGCCACCTCCATGTTGAGAACCGTGTCCATTTCAACACCCACGACAGCTGCTGTGGGTGACTTTTTATACAATTTACCCACTTATATATTTTATTTAGGCTTAAAGTTATGCATATTTAATGACGGGTGGCTTGAGTCAAGGCCGTCTACCCCTTGCCCCTCTGCCCCATGCTCTTGTCCAAATATGGTCACTTGTGGCTCCAAAAAACCAAGATGGTGACCGCCAAAATGCCAAACTTGAGTCTTCAAGTCTCCAGAACAAAAACCAATGGGCGACTTCACAGTAGCTATGTCCATTATTTTATACAGTCTCTGGTCCAGACAACGCAGATCCTCTGAATTTTGTATTGAATCCCTCGAAGAACACTGCAGCCTTGGATATGACAAAGTTTTCACATGAAAGTGCATGCGCATCCCTTGAAGGACACTAAGTTGAACACATCGGAATTTCTCAGCTCACTCAAGCAAAGCTTCAAAGTATTGATCGTTTCATATACGGTACTGTAAAGGGCATTCATAACTGTCATGTGTGACTCAGTGTAGGTCTTGCATCAGCCATGCTACCAGAAGTAATTCAGCCCTGTTCACTTTGCAGTGTCTCTGAGCAAAAGTTAAATCAGGAGGCCTTGTCATACTAAAAGACATTCTCCATTATGTCGGAAGGCATACGGGTGAACTAATTAGGAACTCTTTGTTCATTGCCACAAAGTGCCGGCTCCCAGCTCCGGGCCACTGACTACACTGGCCAGGTAATGAGCTGAGCTGGCCACATAGGAGCCCCTGTACGCAGCTACAGGGAACGCTCCAGCAAAGACCTCCATACTGGAGACGAGTTCCTTCAACACGTACGGTGGAAGGCAGCAAGGTATGCGCCGTGCTGCCCCCACAGCAAAGCACTGTTCACTCAGTGTTAATGAATCAATCAATTTCTCCCAGATAAATCACAGTGAACGCCTCGCAACGGCCGACTGTCACCATGATGAATTCCTTCATTTCATGTAATAAGCTGGCTGGGAAGTGATTTATCCATGGCGCGCAGGCGGCTATATACAGCAGTGGACAGAGGCGAGAGATACAAAATGAAGTGTAATATGTCATTGAAATATTTCCCATGCAGTCAGTGAATAAGGTTGAGCCGGAGGAAAAACACTTAAGTCCAAAATCCAGTCGATATCAAAAGATTTCACTCAATCTCTGAAGCAGCCAGTTGGGATATTCGGTTGAATGGCTGGCCTTGTGCTGCGCTAAGCGATCCCTGAGCTGCTGCGGGCCCCAACCATATTTCCTGACATCACCATATAGCTTGCTGACATTTGGCTTGAATTATGCACTGAGCCTTTTCAAGACTCCTGTTCTCTCTACTCCTTATATTACAGAATGAGACAGAGATAAGTGGGAGTGAGAACTACATTCTAATGCTATTGATTGTCTTTGCTCTGCCCTCGTTTCAGGGCCAAGATTAAAGGCTGTTGTGATTTTTTTAAATGCACACCTCCTCTCTGGCTAAGTAGGAGACACTGCGTGCTAATCAATTTAAACCACTGCCAAGCTCAAAGCATCACGCATAACAATCCCCTCCCAGTTTGTGTAAGGGGATTGATGTGATTGTTATGGTTTTGTGCTGATCCCGGTTAAGTGATGCTATTACTAGACTGAAATCCATCTGCTATTTGACCCACAAAACTTCAAATACTATCAATAGTGGAGAAAATAGAACATATCAGTGAGTATAATTTTCACTTTACAGATGGTGTGATATCCTCACCCTGCCAACTGATACTTCTTTCCTGGACTATTTAATTTATATACATTGAAATGAGCTTTCTAAAACTTGACAGGGGCAATCAAGATCTGAAAAGGAACAGAAGGCAATAGAAAGAAAATGAAATAAATTTAAGTGAAAGTAAGTGAGCCCAATCAAACTAATGGATAATTCTGTGTGGATAAAAATGCCAACATCCATGATCATTAATCATATTTATATTAACATTGCTAAAAGATTTATACTAACCAAACTCCACTGATGATTCCATTTGTTGAAATGGGAAAAAAGGCTCTCGGCATTTTTCTCTCTGTTCCACATATCAGAAATATCCTCCACTTTAATTTATGAGTCATTAGGAATCTATAATAGTTAAAGTAATAATAGTATTTCACAGTTTTCTGCAGCGGGAGATAATTGGAACTGAGACATTAGGTAGCAAGTGGTCAGTAAATGAAAATAATATTACTGGACGAGCACTTTCAGAAGATGGTCCAGAAGCTTCACCCTGACTAATCTGTTTCAATTAAGCTGCTGTGCAGGGACCCTTTGTACGCGTGTCGACTGAATGAAAGCTTGTGAAAATGTCCACTGTGTAGTCTTAAGTGTTTGTCCATGTGTTACCAAAAATAGTGTTTTAAATAGATATCTCTTTCATATGAGTAACACAGAGTAACAACTTTTTTGATTCCACCTCACCCAAAACTCAAAGTTCACTAGTGAAGCCCCCAGAATTAGCCCCCGAAGAGCTGTCTAGCTCTCTCCCTCGTTGTTACCACCACCTTTATGGTGCTATCTGATAATTAATTAAAAATAAATGAGATATTCCCTGAACTTATGGGCTGCAGAAATCGAAAGGTGATGTAGGAGGCTGCGCCTTAACGACTTAGGCAGGGTGATAATTAAGGAGCTGTCACCATTTGTTACCTTGTCGTTGTATGTGTGCGTGTTTGACTGTGCATGTCTGCGTGTGTGAGCATGTGTGTGTGAATAGATCCAAGCGCCCTAATCTCTTAATATGCGTCTGAGGTCTCATTTGAGTTCAGAAGTCACCATTTAATTATACCGCGGCAAATACTTAATTTTCAATTATGATGGCGCTGGGGAGCTCACCTTGGAAAAGGACGACTCCAAGACAGGCGGACGGGGCACCCTCTAACCTTTTCAGAAATGGTTTTTATTTTTTTATTTGAAACACTGGAGTTTGTCGGTGTGGTTGATTTGCATGGGGCTGAGGTATAATGAAGGTCTCGTGTTGGTGACCCTTTTTAGTTCTGACTCAGGGGTCATGTTGGAGGGATAAGCTCCTGGCTGCAAAGGAATCTGTCTTTCGGTGGGGTAATTAGCACACACACACACACACACACACACACACACACACACACACACACACACACACACACAAATAACTATAATAATAAGGGTGTGAGCTTCCACCATGATGAACAGTAATGCTCTGTTAACAGTGGTGCCAAGCATGCGCTGTGCACTCCAGCTGTGTTGACCTGTTACTGCTGTACATTGTGCAGATAAACAAAAAGAGAACCAGAAGGATATGGTTTCAGGACAAATTATTCAAAGATGAGAAGAGTTAGGAGAATCCAACACTTTGTTACCATCTTTTGAAGACAAATTTTATTCATACTTTGGTATGACTCAACATTAACCTGTGGTATCCTAGAGACTGCGAAAGAGGACTTCAGTCAAGACGAAACAAACCTCAGAAGTCTCGGTTGGGTGAATGTCTAAGGTAAAATAATCTCTATAAACTGTATTAATATGCAGAATCTGCAGCTGACAGCACAGGAGCTTGGTATTGGAAGCGTTCTGGTTTCTGTTTGTAGTCGGAGTAGTATGGACCAGTGGCTTTTGAATTGCAGGTAAACAGTCTGTGAGGTGCAACACATTGGCAAATGCAAACTTGGAACCCACTGGCTATGGTCTGATGACAAGTTAGCTTTATATTTTTTCATCTATTTAAAGAGATTAACTGAAATGTGTAATTTGCAGCCTAATATTAGGTTATATAAGCAAACGTGGCACCCTGTAATTTGGGATGGATTTTGATTGCCTGTCAGTGTTTCTATTGTTCACCAAACCACTTTGAAAGTGATACCAATGATATTGTTAGCCATTGTTATATGTAGCTGTGGTCTAGACTCCGCCATCCACCTGGGTTAGAATTATTTTTAAAAGGATATATTTTGAGTTATTGCTGTCATTGTAGCCATTCTTGGTGAGAACAGCCCTTCATACCTGTGTTCAGCAGTTAGAAAAAGCCACACGTGATTCCTCCCCTGCAGAAAACTGAGTGGTGAACAAAAGCAAATTGAATTTGGAGCAAGAAATGCTGACACAGTATTAAAGAAACAGGGTCATGACACAGTAGGGCAACTATTGTTTGAGTCATTATTCAAAACATAATTTTCACTATGGGAGGTCACCTGCAGTGGTGAAACTGGCATTCAATTACAATGTTCCATGTTTGAATTGAAGTGAAATAAATTGAAACACTAAGTGGCAGGTTTGACAATGCACTTGTAACTGCAGCTCAGTCCAGAGGTGCTGAACCACATTAGCAGAAAACAATAATGTCCAAAGGCTGAAAGTGGCAGTTTTTCATGAGGGTTTGACTTCAATATAGAGCCGAGAAGTTTATAAAATTTCTCCTGCAGAAATGAGGTTAGCATTATGCAAAATTGCTCATTTTATGTTGCCTCAAATCTTCTCAGAGTGGAAGCCAATAGACAGCACTCAGCAGGAGGCTTTCCTCCGAGCAGTTGGCATCGCTGAGCCCGAGCAGTGGGACAGTCTCACAACACAATGAGTGATGAAATGGCTCCCGAACCAAGCTCACTGCCTCGTTCACTTTCCCTCTTCCTCCCTGTCTGTTTCTCTCTCACTCGCTCTTTCGCCTGAATACTCCACTTCAACTGAAAGCTTCCCTTGTTCTCAGCATAGAGGAGCGGATGCAGGTTGAAAGACATTTCTTTTTTTTCTTCATCTCAGTGAGAAAATGAGCCTGTGTCTGGCATTGGTAGGAACAGGGCTTCTACAGCTTTCTTCTACTGAGAGCAGGTACAGTATGTGAGTGCCAGTTCTCAACATTTCCATTTTGCCAGACATAAAGATGCCCCCTACACTTTTTTCCCAGCTCGAGTAGCACTATCACACGTTGTCACCTATCCTGCTCAGCTGTTACAGTCAAAGAAGGAGAAGGAAAAAAAAGAGTGTGGGAAGAGGAGAAGGATAAGGAAACTTTTTTACTGTTGAATGCAATTTCCTCTGCTCTGTTTGTTCGATTCAAATGCTGCTCATTTATCAGGCAAAACTACCTGCCAAACAGGAGAGAAAATACACAATAACTAAATCCCTACAGAGTTACAGAGTGGAGGAGGAGGAGGAGGAGGAGGAGGAAGGAAGGAAGGAAGGCAGCAACCAACCCCATTTCAATTGGCTGACTCACTTTTGTCACAACTGGACCCAGTCTGCATCTCTCCCTCTCTCCTCTTTCAATAACACCTACGTTCCAACACCTACACTCTTTCTAAGGTGACATCCGCCTGCATCATGAAGGCAACCTGCATGGAAACAGGAAAATAGCAGCGGTCAATGACGCTGACTAAGATTTTGTATATTTAGGCTCTGGAAATAACAGTCAACACAGGGTGGGCGTATTTATACTTGACATTATATATAAAAACATGCATATTAATGCTTTTGTTGGGAGAAAATAATACATGACAGCTCCTTTGTTATTTACCAGCTTTAAAGGATAGGATCAGAATTTCCAAAGTCCATCCTTATACAGTTCTGTTATGTTGAAGTATGTGCATTGAAAGAGTTGTAGTTTGTAATCATTCCTCCTCCAGACTGGCCATGAAGTGATCTTGTTCTTATGCAACTACGCTGTAAACATGCCTGTAGCAAGGATTTTAGAAATGAGTCCACTTCTCCCAAGTGGCCCAAAAAACTGCATTTGTAGGTTTAACCCCCCAAAATATCTGGGGAAAAATACAGAGGACATGACCTCAGTATCCTTAAAGCTACAAGTAAGATAATAATAATTCTAATTGTAATAATAACAATAATAATAATAATAATGCAGTACTATGCAGTGGTGACAATGGCAAGTATGAAGAGGACGAATGATATTACATAATATTGGACAGGATTGTCAATTTCGTTTTCATCTTCAGTTTGACACTGCATCCACTTTAACCAATTATCATAGGGGACGGTCATCAATTTTCCCTAACCAATTATGAAAGACCCACATATCCGCCTGACTCTAACGTCATGCTAAGTCCACACTGAAGTGTAGCCATGCCAACATACTTGTTTTGCCAGGGTTTTAACAGTGGAGTGGAGCAGTCAAAACAAATTATAATTTTGAGAAAGCATGTCGACTTAAAACAGTCTCAAAAGCAGCTTCCATCTTGTCTATAGACCCTTTTATTGTTAGTACCATGTACAGTATGATGTTTTTTGGTGGGCGGGGCTTAGCTGGGCAACACAATACTCCACAGACATTAGCCAGTGCTAGCTACTAAGTTCTGTTGTATTGTTTTTGACAATAGAGGAAGATGATACGAGTCTCTGAGTAGGGAGCACTCAGAAATACTCATTCTGAGTGTCGGAGCGCACTCTGGCACAAACTGGACCCTTTGTAAATCTGGAGCGCTGTCTGAATGTACCGTTCGGTTATCCAGAGCACCGCACTCTCAGAGTGGCGGAGTGGACTCTGGGCAGCAGAGTGCCGAGTGGAGTGAATGTGTGATTAACTTCACCGTTCGTTGTTCGTGTAGAAATGTAGAAATATAATGCTCCGTTGCTTCGACCAACAGGGCTCTGATTTTACGAACGCACTATGTCAGGTCACTCACTTTTCCTGTACTGCAAGTGTTACTTGAAAAAGTAAACACTGACCGGCGTAATCAGACTGGCCGACCTGTATGCTCTCATACAGTGGATGGATGATTTGACAGGACTGGTGAAGGTGGGATGGCCGGCTTTGTGCTTGATTACTATGCCAATACCACACTTACCACACTTGAACTATTTCCTCTGTTTTGTTTTGCTATCAAAGCTAACATTAGCTAATGCACTAAAAAGTTAGCATTACAGAGTAATCAAATATTCCTCTGAAGACCTCCCCAATTTGTGTTTGGTGGACATGATAACTCTTAATCCACATAACGTTATTCATCCCTACAACAGTAAACACTTTTTCCTAACCTGATATGAGGTGTGCGCTGCTAATGTGAGCATTTCTGATCATCGCCTCCGTCCATTCCTTTCGTCTTATCGTACTTAACCATAGTTGACGGGCAGCTGGTATGTGATGAAATTTGAGTTTTGAGCCATGACTCCTTCTATTCAGGCTCCCAATAACACAACAAGACCACATTTTAAGACTCCTGTGTAGCCTACAGCCCTGTGGTGGAGAGTCATGTTTTGCCTCCAGCCAATGAAATGACCCGTGACACTGATTGGCTAATTGTAGTCACCCCATGGCGCTTTTAGTTGTTTATTTTAACCAAGAAACTGCATGTCATGCTGCCAGACGAAGCAGTCAACTTGGTGGAGTGGTTGAATTCCAAGGTCAGGACCCAGGCAACAAATGATAACCAATAAAGATGAACTAAGTGTTGTTTCAAGACAGACTTGAAAAACATCCAAGCCATACTTTAGTGAATTCTCTGACTGCCAACACTATTTACGACATCGTCCTCACCCTTTCCTCTGACTGAAGCTGTGCACCAGCTCTCATTTGGAACACATTCTCATTGGAGGAAAAGCTCTGCTGCTTACACCAGCTGGCATTTTACCAAGCAGTCTCAAGTATGTACAATATAACCCCTGTTTTGCTTCACTTTGTTCAAAATTGTTTTTTTAAGCCAAACAATTTGGAGAATGTGTATTCTTCTGGGACATGGCAATTGCCTGTACGTGTGTGTGACTGAGCAGACTGCTACTAATTTCCTTTTTCTGTTTTCACCTGTTCCCCTTCTTTATTGGCAGAGGAGACCTTGAGGCTCTGCCTTCTCTCCAGCACTGGGGAGCCTTTAGACAATCTAACAGCACCTGGATCGCATGCTAAAATGGCAGTGGCAGCTGTCTCTGATATTTCAAAACTGAAAGAAAGGCAGCCAAAAAAAAAAAAAAAAAAAAAACAGAGAAAGAGGAAAGGCATGTAGTGAGTTGCAGGCTACTGTTCACCATTTACCGAAGCATCGGTAACTGCATGTATCCACTGAGGTGTTTGTGTACACTGGACACCAAAACTGTGATTTTCCTGTTTGTAGCTACTCATGTGAGTAAACCCACAGGGGTGTGAAATTTAAAGAGGTAGGGGGTCCAATAGGGTCTCGATTGGACCGCAAATTGAAATGCACTATTTAATATAATCAAAGCAAATAGATGGAGTCCAACTGCAAGTGAGAGGAGCAGGCGAAATGATGGAGAAATGGGGGTTCTTGTTAGATTCCCATAGAGGTTTATCGCTGGGTGGTCAGAGCGTCCCACGGTGCTCCCTTTTTCTCATGTTAGTGGTTTAATTGGAGATTCAACAGCAGGGGAAGAGGACGAGAGAGAGTGGGGGAAAGGGCCGATGTGGTATGAGATAGAGGGAGTTGCTGAGCAGAGGAACTCTTTGTGCTTGTTCTTGAGGCAGAAATTGCAAGGCCTTGTTTGTACTGGATTAATCAGCAATTGTCCTACAATTGAGAGCCAGAATATTTATTCTGCAGACAAGCTGATAGCACTAATGATGATAATAATAACAACAATAACAACAGTTGAGTCTCTTGGGACAGCCTTTTCTGTGGGCATTTCTTCAATAATTACATGATGCATACCCATAATTCAGCACTAATGTGTTCAGAAAAATAGCGGGGGCTGAGAGGTAGGTTACACAACCGAGGGAGGCTGAAGTCTGAAAATAAACCAGGCAGAGCTAACATGAGGCTGCACTTCTGTAGTGGCTGTGTGTATTTAAGAGATAAAGCAGCTGAAAGGCAAAAATAATAATCCCACTGAGACATGGGTGGTCCCTGAAAATGCAAATGATGTTGTTAGTTTCTGTGGATCCCACTGTGGAACTGGTGTGCCTGTGACCCCCACACCCACCCCCGAGGTGAGCCCAAATCGCTTTAAGAAGGGCACTAGTCCTTTTTTTTATCTCATGCTTGGCTTCTCCGGGCTTGTGATTGATGCAGGCCTTTCTGAAGCAGCAGCACTCATTGTTTTTAAGACCACATACCTGAGTTATGAATGTTTCATTCAGGAGACTAAATATGAACTGGCCGGGTGAGAGCCTCCCCAAGAGCACTGAGGAACGGAAGACTCATGCATGCTAATAATGGCCTTAGAGCGGGTGGAGGAGAGGAAGAGGGTTATAGCAAGAAAGAGAAAACAGGCAGCGACCACATCAATTCACTGGTTTCTGTATTTCTCACTCTTTCTTCCGTACATTTCCACCCTCTCCGTCAATCACTCAATTCTTATTACCAGCAACAAAAATTTTGCGACAAGCTTCCAAAAACAGAGAAATCACACAAACACTTTTGACTAAAGCAGCACAGCGATAGATCCATCTTGCTTGACTTGGGAGACGTGGGGAATAGTGTTTTGCTGCAGTGACACGCTGGCCTGTCGTATCTGAATTTGGGCGAGATTTATCAATATAACATGTGGTGCAGTGGTGGCTGACAAGTCCTCCTGTGTCCCACTGTGAGGTCTGCACGGGGGGAGGTCTCGTTGTGACCCCCTCCTGATCCCATGCTGAGGTGAGAAGGAGGCCCCAGCACACTCCGTGTTAGGAGCGGAAAAGATTGAAAAAGCGGTCATCCATGTACCAGGAAATGTCACATCAGCAGCGAGACAGTGATACATGTTTGGTACGGGGGGATGACATGAGTGTAGGTATGATGGGTGTTAGGTGTGACATGCAAATAATTCAATTTGACTGTCTCTGTCTCTCTGAGACACACATACACACACACACTCCCACACTTAAACTCAATGTGACTCTCTGGCGTCAAGTCCCGTCCACACTGAGTAGTCCCTCTCACCATGAGCAGATTATGATTTGTGGTGAACTGAGGCACACTAGCTGCTTAATGGAGTTGAACAGGATGGAGGAGTCTCATTCTCATCTGCCAGTAAGAGACATACACAGACTGATTGAAAGAAAGGGAGCAGGGAGAGAGGGAGAGAGAGGGAAGGGGAGATCCACTGGGATGTGTCAAATGTTGCATGAATCACTAAATGCTTCCAGCTCTAATTGGCTCCATTGAGCAATGGTGGATGAAGTACTCAGACCTTTTATTGAAGTAAATGTAGCAATAATGCAGGGTAGAAATACTTTGTTACAAGGAGAAGTTGTGCATTCAGAATATACTTAAAGGTATATAATGCAGGAATCGTCGGCTTCTGTTTGTAAACACAACATTCAAACCTGGTCCCTCCTACATATGCTGCAAGTTACTGTACTATTGTAGCAGTATTGTATTTGTTGTAATGGAAAAGCCGATATTTTAGCAATCTAACTACAGCCCAACAAACACTGACTTTCACTTGGTTGAGTGGTATTTGCGTCCTGAAAGATTATAAAACCAAACTCTGTTCTTTTTTCCTAAACCCAACCACCTGCGTTGAAGTTGTTGAAGGAAAAAAAACCCCACCAACGTAGTGCTTTTATTTTGAAAGAGACTGTATGTAAATGGTAAATTTCCTTTGAAAAATGAAGTGTATTTTGAAAGAGACTGCATGTAACAGGCAGAACTTGACATGGCGTCCCACAACGTCAACAACCAACACACCCAAGGTACCTTTCATGTTGTATCTGGACGTGGAAAGTCCACGATATATGATATATGATAAGGTTGGAGTGAGAACATGTTGCCCAGTCCTCTCCTTCAGTGCTCACCAGTGAAACTGAAAGCCAACCCAAGATTCACTCTGGTTTGGGAAATGCTTTGTCCGCTTTGCATTTCGCCATGCTATATTTACGATTTTAGGGCGCTGTGATTTTCGCAACTATCTCTTGGATGCATGCCACTACTGGTGACTACCATCTGAGTGCTGTTATTGGCTGGAGGCTACAGGCTCATAAAAGTCCGGTATTACTTTAAGGGTGCTGGTATTTGTACTGGTGTTTTAATTTTTTAAACAATACCTAGCCCTTCTTATACCTTTGAGGAAAGGTACATAAATATTAGGATCAACATACACTAATGTAAAAGTACTGCAGAGTGGCCTGTTTCAGAAAAATGCATATGATATTACTGGATTACAATTAGAAGAAGAAGAAGAAGAAGAGGATACACCACATTAATCCCAGAGGGGAAATTGCATGAAATGGAGAGATGTCCTGTACAGGCGCCCTGGGCAGTTAGGGGTTTGATGCCATGCTCAAGGGCACATGTCGTGCCCACAGTGTGAACAGATGTCTCTCCAGGTACCAGTCCATGCTCCATGCGTGGTCCATGTTGAGCTGGCGACCCTCTGGTTCCCCAGCTAAGTCCCTACGGACTGAGCTACTACCGCTGCAATTACTGATGCAGTCATGTGTTAATCACCTTAATGTTGCAGCTGGTAAAGCTGGGGGAATTTTAATTATTTTGCATACTAGTAGTAGCTTTAATTTCTCCTCTTGAATAATGAAATCTCATCTTAATGATAAGAAAACATAAATTCATCGTTGAGTATAATTTATATTACTAATCTGAATCTGCAAAGAGGCAATGTAAGTTATCAAATAAATGTAGTGCAGTAAAAAGCACAACAATTGCCTCTAAATTATTGTAGTTTAGAAGCATAAAGTAGCAAAATAATGGAAATATTACAGTAAAGTACAGTTACATCTACTTAGTTACTTTCCACCACCGCTACTGAATGCATCAGCGTCCCCTGTGGAGGGGGCAAAATGCCTCCCATTGTGTCTGTGTGTGTGTCTCACATCCAACACTCAAAGTGATGGGGATCAAAGGATTGCCACTGTGCGTACAGTGAGTCATGAAGTGATATTGTCAGCCCCACTAAGGCTCAGATCCTTGTATGCAAACGTATGGCAGAGCTCAGGGCTACTGTGCGAGGGATCTACATTGTTTTATTCCAGCAGTTGAAAGGCTGACATCAGTGTTGAACAGACATTCAAAGTGAATACCAAAGGCTTTTGTCCTGGACCGTCCATATAGAACTCGCAAATCTCAACAGTCCGCATTCATTTACATTCTAAAGTATTCCTGACACAAACACAGAGAAGCGCACATCAAACCACACACACACACACACACACGCTACAGTATGTTGTATGTACAGACACCACTGAAGCACAAAGAAGATTCATAAGGACACAACCAAAAGGTGAATTGGAGCAGAAAACAAGGCTCAGGTTTAACTGTTCTGATTAATGGCTTTCAGTGGCTTACATCACCATTACATCATTTTTTTTTTACCAGACACTTATTAAGTATTCATGGATTCTCCAATCCCTACATTGTTAAAGTAGCCATAATATTCCTGCTGTGTGCGCAACAATTGAAAGCGACGGAGCAAAAATGCAGAAACACTCCGCATCGAACATTTATATTTTAGGGAACACGGGGTGTACGCAAAACGACAGCATCTATGATACATTGTAATCCAATGGAATCATTAGGAAAACATGCATTCATCATTTGTGTAATATATTCAGGAATATGTAAGAAATGTCATATGCAATGATTTCCTTCTGCGCTTTGATCGCTTGTTTTAAATTCTCTCATTTTGTCTTCTTGTTGACTCCAAGTGTTACTTTAAAGGCTGCTCGCCGTCACCACATTTCACCATGCATCTGGTGTTTATTCACCTGCATTACTCACATGGTGTTTTCTTTACACAGCACTACATGGTGCCTATAACATAGATGCTAATCAGGTCCTTTTCTTATTGCACAATAACAATGTGCCTTGTTAAACGTGTGTGTACCTGTAGGCAGGAGCTCATTGTTACTGTGAGTGGGAAGTTGGCGTATGGTGAGCGGCTGTTTTCAAATCAACATGCGGCACGATCCGCATCCTCTCCTGTGCTGACGGGCAGCTACACATCTGGGATGTTGCATGTTGGTCAGGGACAGGGTCAGTGTGTGTGGGTGGAGGAATGGAGGAGGAACGTGAGGTCACAGCGACAACATGGACATGATAGACAGGCTTGCATGCAACTAATGGGCCGGACACACTCATAAGCATGTGGGCAGTGTTCTCGCACAAAGGAGTTGGTTGTGTGAGAAATTTACAAGTATATCTGCAACAGCTTGTTAAATGAGGGCTGTTATCCAACATGCACACAGTTCATGGAGTTTGTGCAACCTACAGTGTGTACAATAATTTTGATAACAGAATACTTAACATAATAGTAGATGTGTATATAGCCAGTGTATATTGTGTATGACATTGTACAGTATGCATTGCTATTGCATTTGTTAGAAAAATCCTATGAAGACATCCTTAATTTTTTTCTGGTGCTCTGTGCCTCGTTTCAGAAAAAGGGTAGCCTTTTTCTCGTCGCCTAGGTACAGGAAGATCAGGACACAGGATTTGTTGCTTTCATAAAGCGGCTTGCAACACAAGAGATAATTGCCAAAATATTGTGCTGTAGTGTCTCGTTGTGAATGAGTAAACCTACAATTTCAGCTAACAGTAAGTCCATTTACCCGGCGGGGAGATGGGGGATAAAGAGAACACAAGGTGCATTTTCTTTGTCCCCCATCTCTCTGGAAAAAAAACCCCAAAAAAACACAAGGCTTTTTAACACTGAAAGAAAGAGGGATGGGAAACGTGTGATGTCCTGTCACCTGCTGTCACATGTGCACAATACAGGTGCCTTAGCTGTTGTGTTAAAGGAGAGAAATCCAACAGTTCCTTGTTGATGTAACATGAAGCAACCAGTTATCAGTGGCAAAGTTTTTTAGTTTGCTCTGTCAAACTGACTGGCTGAAATGTCAGTTTAATGCCAAGATGGGAAAAAAACAAAAAACAAATTAAACAAATTCACAATTTATTTGACAATTTCAAACATCAAGAACACATAACCGATGACAAACGAAGCTGTTAGTCAAGTTACAAGACAGATTTGTTTTTGACAGTGTTGTACGAACTGCAAATTGCAATATAACACATTCCATATGAGCGCAGATGGCCCATGGATCAGAATATCTAAACAGGGAGCTCAGAATAAACTGAGCTTTCATCTGGCTCTAAATTAACAGAGGGCTGCAGTAGTCAGTGCAAAATTCAAACAGCATAAAACAATAGCGTTGGTTCCCTGTGTCCACCTACGAAGCCTGACAAAAGTGACGTCAGGAACATTAAATGATACTGTTGCTTTAAATGAGCTGAAAAAGCAAGTGTTTTGGGGCCTTTTTATGTCTCTACTGGGGAGACGAGAGTAGGGAAATAACAGGAACTGAGTGTAGAGAGAGAAGAGGGATGATATACAACAAACGTCGAACTGCGAGGAACCGGACCAAATTGTTCATTTCCTTCGAATTTGAGATGCATGTAGAGTTTGTAGCCTTGTTTTTTCCCCAACTAAAACCAAACCTGTGTTTATTTTTACCATGCACCCCAGCTGTTATTGACCCATCCTCAGCTGTGCAGACTGTACTCAGGTGAGTGCGTGATACACTTGCTACCCATCTTCTGTTGTGCTGTTATGGCTCTGGTCTCTGTTTCCTCACATTCCCCAGCTCTCTGCCAAAATGGCCAGGGGGAGTCAATTTAAGAGGTAAGGGTCTGACTCTTGGGACTGCTTGAGTGCACAGATAGCCCACTGATTGACAGACTACACTTAAACCTATGTAGGGCATCAGCTAGTGCAAGAACGTGTACATATACAAACACACACACACACACACACACACACACACACACACAAAACATTGTCATATAGTGGAAGATAGTATACTGTAGAAAGAGGCAAGGAAAAGGACCACTCACTGCTGGAAAAAACACATCCTTTTCTCTGATGACTCTCTGGAACTCTGGGTAATTCTCAACCTGCTGACCTCTCCCCTTTCCCGTATCTCTTGAGGCTGCTGAAAATAAACCTAGAGGACTCATGGAGTACCATGACCACTCTGTCTTAGCTAAAACTGCCAGGCCTCACCCCAGGAGAGGCCTAACATCCTCACATGTACGAAAACTGAGCCCTCCAGGCATTTGGCTCTCCTTTACCTATCTGAAAGCCCGTACAGTCGTCACAAATGTTCAGTAAAAACAGCAATCTGGGGGATAAACACTCTGCCAAACCCACGTGTGCACAGTAACCCTGCTTTGTGACCATGAACCTCTAAAACTCCATTTAGTCTAACTTTGCTAACTCAACTTGGCTTCCCTCAAGCCATAAAGCTGGCAATGATCAGAGTGCAGTCATTAAAGGAATAACACTCGGGGAACATCAATAAATGCCCAGAAGGCTCTTGGTTCAGGTCAATCATTCTAGTCAGTTAACGGTCTCCAAACAACAGGGCAAATTCATCATAGGGCTTAATCACATTGGGCGAGTCCACACTTCGCCTCAGAACAATATCCGCTAACTACATTAGCGAAGGGCTAGTAATATGATGTGATTTCCTGCCGTCACACAGAGGTGCTGATCGATGGTAGCAGAGTTGAGCATAATTCAGGGAAACCCAGTGTTCCCACAGAAATGTTACCTGCTGCACACTCGCAGTCATGCGTTGGACTGCTGGTTTTTGTGGGTGGGGTTTTTTTTGAGCCAGGTACCTATGAAAAATAAAAAGATAGATGCCTCATTTTGGTAACTTTTGAGGAAAACACATGCTAAATACCACTCTAGTTTGGCTACAAAATGCTGCTATATTGCTTTGTCTATTTTTGCTGTTTGCTGGTGGTGAAACTAATATGTTTTTTTTCTGGAATGAAAAAAAAAGGGGTATTTCTGGGTTCAACAAATTCAATTAACCTTCAAGAAGAAAAGCATCATACAGAAAAAACAGCAAAGAAACCCTTGAGTGAACCCATGGATGCACTCACACACACAGTATACAGTATCAGCTCCCTGTGAACTGAGCCCAGTCACCGTGCTTCCCTCAAAGAAAGCAGCCCCTGCCCCTCCCCGAGTCCCATAGGGTGTACATCACTTGTGGCAATAATTGCAAGGTTTGCAGTTGGATTCTCAGGCGCTCAGATCAACCACAGATCCCAGATATATCCTCAATTTGCTCAACACAGACAAAGCTCTAATAACAGTCACAGTTTCCCACAATATCCACAAAGATTGCAGCAAAAGCCCGGGCGGTGAGACATGAATTGTAATTTTGCTGTCATTGTTAAAACCCACATCATCGGCCATGAATCTTTTTCATCAATATGACTGGATCCAAGGCGCTGTATTATCAATTTTCAAAAGGAAAATGAGTCATTACCACAATATGCCTTTCTGGGTTTTAGTGTGGAGTAAAGGATTTTTATTTGAACTGAGGTTCTTTATCATGGAATCTCAACAAAAGGCAGCCATTTTGACAGTTTCTTGAGTTTTGAAATAGATGGTGACCACATTTATTTATTATCTCCTGTATTAGTTACACTTCCCTCTGCTGAGCCCCTGCAGCCAAGAGGCGTCTCAGATGTGTAGTCCTGTGCTGAACAGTCACTGAGCAGTAACGTTTTTTTGGATGTTCCATGGTGTTTAAGCGTTACTGGGCTCTTGAGCGGGGAGAGCTCAGCACAGAAGCAGCCTGTCCGCTCTGCCACCTCACTGACAGGCGAGGAATGGTCTCTGGATCCACAGCTTCTGTGGCTCCCCTCCTCCTCCTCCTCCTCCTCCCCTCCTACCAAACACCACCCACACCTCCCCAGCAGCACCTCCATCCATATTCACAGCCGCCTGCTCCCTGTCATATTCGCCTCCCTGAGCCTCCTCTGCTGCCCAGCCTCATTGTCACTCAGCTGGGGATGGGTGACCAGGCAAGCTGGGAGGAAGCCAGGGCCTGAATAATGGCGACTCTATCTCCTACCATGAGAGACCAGTGGCCCGTTTAGAGGCAATCTTACTGTGCCTATGAACACAGACTCCTGAGAGACACACACAATCAAAGTGTGAAAGCAACAGGGAATAAAAAAAAAACACAAAATGGTGCAAAAGGATGCCAGCAGAGAGCTGACAAAGAAAACAAAGAAAATGTGTTTTTCCTCTAACATTCACCACAGCTGTTATTATCTGTGGCTCCATGCAATTACCACATCATATAGTTATTCAGGAAAATGGAAAGCATGACACCGCGATACGCTGCCACAACATAGACACCAACAACATTTGAACGCAGCACAGACATTCTGTGACAATGCAGCAGGACGGCCCTTTAAAATTAAACAAACAAAAGAGAAAGAAAGACAGAAAAACAGTATGTGGGGTTTTCTTCAATCCTCTTGCTCTGGAGGTCTGATGTAGTGAGCAGTGTGGTGCAGGACATCCCTGCAGCTTATGTCCGAGCACGGCTGCCCTCTGATGGTGGTCCCATGCTGATTGTTGAGCATTACTGGCTGGACTCCAGCTGATGTCCCTTGACAGCCTCTGATCAATCACACCAGCTCATTACCCTGCAGACAACAGTAGGCAGTGGGGTACCACCTTGGAGTCACCTTGGGTATTTAAAGCAACTGTTTACACTAACACTGTTAGTAGATGTCGTACGTGGGCTTGATTTTACACAGAATTAGACCTGCTGAGTAATTGTCGTAAGGCTTGTGGTCCTACTGTAGTACCAGAAGAGTGCTGGCAGCTCTCTGCTGCCTAATCCAGCTTTGTGCCTGGGCCAGGTAGCTGTCAGCTCCAGCCTGGTCAGCTGGTGGGCTGGCAGCACCATAGCAGCATAGCAGAGAGGGCCCACTGTAGTTCACCTGGGCACGGGGGCTCACACCTATCCATCTTCAGCATTGAGTTGTGAGGCAGGGGGATGACAGAGGACCCGTCACACCTCTGGTGGAAGGGCAGCCTTGATTGAGGGTACCATGCAGCAGATGCTCCAGGAGGATGGGCAAGGTTAATGTGCCTGGCTTTACCCTGGGGTGCATCGCCTTGTCAAAAATTAACAGAGGACAGCTTGATTGAAACTCAAAGCAAGCAGGTTGTAGAGAGGTCTAAATTTAGAATGACCTTAATTGCAACCTGTGCTCTGTTTATAAATGTTTTACAGAAATGTGTTTACTTGTAAATGGCTCAAATATGGTTTGGTGCCAGGGCCAACTCCAGCACCAAACTATGATGCTTTAGTTACCCTTCCAGTGTCAGTTTTGGATGTTCAGGGATGGCATGCCAATTAACGCTCATTACATGCTTTGTGTCTTTTCACAAATAAACTTACTCCTCACAGCTTACACTTGTTAAATGTATGCAGTCTCATTGCGAAATAACCTTTGATCATAGCAACAACAACAACAAAAAATCGTGTTATGGTACTTAGTTTTAGGCAAAAAAAGCACATGCTAATGTTTAGAAAAAAACAGCATGGTTTGTAACATCACATGACACAGGTCACTAGCATAGTATGCTACACAGCACACAGTGTTTAAAATATGTCAAGTGACCTTTGATCTCACATGGAAAACAAACAGTGGTCTCCAGGGTGAAAGTCCGGAGTCTGTTTGACCCATTCACCTCCCCTCCTGCCTGCCCTATGTAGACGTTCTTGCTCCAAAAATTCTGCTCTCCGGTGTGTCTCATACTGCTGTGAAAGGGTGCCTCTGTCAGTATCTGCTGCCGAGGGACACTGACCAAGCATCAGGTATTTGACTAGTTAGGAGTGAGACCTTCCTGATCCACTAAACATTTCAATGTGGTTTTATCATAGTTCAGTTTCATGCTTGAGTCACTTCACTCGCAGAAATAAATAAAATACACAACGAAAAAAATATAGTTGATAAATAAATCTGTTTTATGATCTGACAAGTGTCTGTTGGTTTGGACACAAGAAACAACTGAAACTGCGTGATTTGGGTTGAAATAACTACTTTGTTAAGGCTAGGGGAGCTTTGTTGCCATGGTAACTATAATAACTAATTGGTTAAAGTTTAGGTTTGGGAATGACTGTGGTCATCATTAGAAGAAACCGCCCCTGTCTGTCGGTAGGAGACAGTAAACAGACAACTGTCTCCCAATTTAAAGTCTGATGTTTTGTTGACCCATCCATCCACCCCACTTTGTGGCTTTATAACAACGTCACCTTACTTCCTACTTTGACTTTGTCACTTGAATATAGGCATTTATTGTTTCAGGGCTCTTGCTGAAATGACTGATGCTGTTGTTATTTTGGGAGGACAGTGTCTACACTGACTGCAGCCATAAAGACCACATGCTCCCCTACAAAGAGAATTTTCTGTAAATGTTTTATTTAACAATAAAACTGCTACTTTATGGTCCACACAGCAGACCTATAGGCTTACTATCAATAATAAAACTGCTGAATGAATACAGCAGTTATCTGTCACCTGTCAGGGCAGCTTTACAGCAGGAAAACCTCTGCTGCAGATGTCAGCTCCATGACAAACTCTTTTCAGGTACAATATGAAACTTTTTGCAATGAAATGTATCTCTGTTGGTCTCATGTAGAGCAGGACTGGATGAGGGCATTAGACACACACAGAGCAAAGACTTTTCTAAAATATCGTTCACTGTGAGAATTGGTATTAAGTCTTATTTTTAGTCTTATTTACAACTGAATATTGGCTGATTGTGGTTTCTGCTGTTTTCATTATGGTCAGTGTGCACCCTTGTTTAAGAAGCGGTTGCATGTTTGCAGGATACAAGAAAAGGACAAGATATCAGTTAGCTCTTAATGGAGAGGATGCTGGGACTAATTGTGCCACTGGGGAATGAAAAGTGTTCACCAGGGATTATCTCAAGAGAGCAAGGAGAGGTTCTCATGTTGAGGACTGATAACTAAACTGTAAAAGACACAAGAACCGGAGAGTTCCTGAGATGGATAGTAAGTCTACTGTAGGTTATACACAGGTGAAGTGGGCATCAGGGCTGAGAACATTTCAATTTAGATTGGAATGAGATAGTAAGATGATTTCAGGTTTTACATGGACATTGTCAGAGTCAACCTGAAGAGGACTCCATTGAAAATTTTTAGCAAACCTATTAAGGATTTTTTATTACAGGTCAAATATGAGCACATGACAGTATGAAGGTTCTAGTGTATTTGAGCTCACATGCCTTCTTAATTATCTAAGAAAAAAAAAAAAGGCACATAAATACAGCTTCACATTTTGCATGATCACTGTCAGGGTCATGATGAACAGGATCATACTGAAAAATATTAACAAACCGCTGAAGGAAAACATTTATTTTTTAATTTAGGAGAGTGAAAAAAGGAATATTTTTAATGCGTGATGTAATTTGAGCTGACCCTGTACAGAATTTAAATACCAAATGAGAAAACTTTTTTGTTGTTGTCATAATGGTGACGTCATATATTCCACAAGACTTATTGATACAGTTGAAACTGTTTAACGTGATTCAGTTACAGTGATCAACTGCTTTAATGGATCTAAAAGGTTGGGACGGAGTCATTCGTATACTGTATATTAGAGCCCCGCGCGGGACTGTTTTCTTCACCCCGCTCCTGCCCACTCCCGCTGAATTTCTGACCATTACCGCCTGTAACCGCAACGTGTGTGTTACACTACCGCCCGCACCCGCAATGTGTATGTCCACTCCCGCCCGCTCCTGCAAAACTGAGAATTTATGCCCGCACAAGAGATGCATTGATTTTGTGTCTTCTCCCGTCCCGCAGGTGAAAACACGTCATTTTATAGGCTATTAATAAAAAGATTCATGGGGTTGTTTGTTTCATTTCCCTAGCCTGCATGTCTTTTGATGCACTGGTCAGGAATAGCGCTCCTATTTCATTGTTTTCATTTAATTTTTAAGGAAATAAAGGCTGTTTCATATTCTGTACTCCTCCTCTGTATTTTATTTATTTTCCTACCTTTATATAATCACGCAGTGATTAAGGTTAAGGTCTCGCCCGCGCAAGATTTGGGTTGGGACCGCTGGGACCCAATCCCAATGCAGCCCTCTACTGTATATTTCATATTTCTATATTTTGTAATTTAATCCAATCATAATTTGCCTTGTGGTAACCCTTTTGCGTCCAGCTGGCTACCTGAGGCTGGTGCTGCACGCATATTGAAATCATGATGGGAAAAAGAAAGTAATTTTCTCTGAATGAAAAACATAGTCTCCTTGAAGCTCATGACAAACTGTCAAAAACAAGCCAACGAGATGCAGCAGAGATACTTGGTGTTCCTCAGGCTCCCTTGTGTAGTCCACTCAAACAAAGAGAAACAGTCATGGCTGCTAGTAATAGACGAGGAGACAAATGCATACATGACAAGCACCCATGCTTAAAGACGCCCGATCCAAGTCAATTGATAAGTGAAGTGAAGCCGTCCATTTCATTACATTATATTCATGTAATAAATGTACATATCAATTAGATGGTAATCACATGAGAAATGAAGGAAAAGACAAAATGAATCTGTCATAATAACAATGTATCCTCATACAGTGGCTCGTATGATATCTAACAAATCAGCACCCCACAGATGGCGTTGTCCTGTAGCATACTTTGTATAAAGTTACGTTCTTTCCCTAAAGGCAAGTACAGTAATGTAGATAAGGTTCAGGGAAAGAAACATGGTGATGACATAACTTAAAATAACTCAAGGTTCCCTTGGTTTCAGGCAGTCTGAACATGAGTCTCGTGGGGGAAAGTCCTGTGTTTGTTTAACCCAGTGATGTAGTTGTAGTGAATGGTGTAGGTGTACTGCCAGGTAGATGAGTAGATTACCAAGGAGGAAGTGGGTGTACTTTCCTATATATTCAAATGGCTTTTTGGCTGATAGGTGCATGTACTGTAAGCAGCCAGTAAAATAAGTAGTGCATATACTACACTACTGTTTTGACCCACCACCACCCCTACCTGCCCCTACCTACTACTTTTTTTTTTTTTTTTTTACTGCTGTCAGTGCATTGGTCATGTCATCACAGCCTTTCCACTTACATGGGTTATACACTAACTACTAGCCCATGCTATATACAAATACAAATGCATTACTTTTGTAGGTATATGTACCAATAGTGCACAAGAACAGCCTGATAATAATCATTTGTTTACAGTGATCAATTTGACCCAGACAGATGTGATCACTTTAAAAGGTTTCCACTGTATTTGCTGTGATGTGACCATAAAAGCATGAATAGTCACACATCAAAACCCAAGCGGCCTACTTGACCACAGTGTTTTATCATGTTGCACTGTGCTGCTCTGTCTCGTCTGTCCATGCCCTGTCAGTGTCCTCTTTTTGTGTCACGATGTTATCAGTTATAAATTAGTTTTTCGTTATTGCGTGAGAACATGGACGTGTGGTGTGAGAGTGTGTGAAAAGTGTCACTGGGGTGAGTCTTAAGAGTCAATATGAGTTGGCAGCCCTGCTGGGCATGGATCTGACAAGTTTCAGACAAAAAGAAAAACAGTTCATTACAGTGATGATGGCAAAATGATTTGGTACTCAAGAGCTTGGTGATACCTAACCAAGGTATTTTCATCAGAGATTTGAGGCTTGCCTTGTTTCCACTCCCATGCTCATCGCTTTGTCATTGTGTTCTATTCTGGGACTGTCAATCTGCTAATGTGTGTATCAGCTTGTTTATTTATATACTTGCCAAAGCTGGAGCTATGGGTTAGCAGTTTTACAAGAGATGCCACTGTCACATTCCCCACATGCCTCCCTGGGACATGCAGAGATAAATACAAGTAGAGTGTTCCACTTCCAGATAGTTCCTCCAGAGATGCTTAGTGCTAACAGCATTATCATTATGCAGACATGTGCTGCTGTAAATTAACACAGCTACCAGACTGAAAGATTTATAGGGAAATTGTTAAAGTTAAGTCCTCAACAGTTCACTGTCCTCATCTTTAGAAAATGTTTTATATACGGCAGCACTGGTGAGGGAGACAGTAACCAGAAAAGGTGTGTTTTACACAGTGTGCTGGAATAGAATGGTAAATACTGCACCACCAAGCCAATGAAATGAATGTCACAGTGGGACTCGTGTGTCCACGACTGTAGCCAGAAGGTACAACAGTCGAGTTCAACACCAAAGGGAATTCACTTTCTCGCTCTCTCCACTCTGAAGTCCAGTCTGCTCTATATAAAGCACCATGTCAGTGAAATTCACTCGGACAGTTACACGTTTTTCTATTTTTTTCCTAAGGCTGTATCATACTCTCAGATCATTTATAAATGAGTTGGCGGGATGTCTGCATCACGAGACGTGCCTGAGCATGAGAGCATGGTAATAGACACGTTGGCTCTGGCTGGGCGTCAGTTTTTTTCTCCACTGAAGTGGGTTACGGTGAGGGTTATTATGTAGAATCACACTAGCAGCCATGTAAATTTTTCTCCTCGTGTTGGGCCTCTGTGCCAATTTTCGGTGCGAGACGCAACAGCAGCCGAAGAAATAATAGGCACGAAAGATGTTTTTGTTCTCACACACACATTAGCACACACTTACTTACTGCATGCATTTGCACAGCATCCAGTCAGCTTAGAGGTGAAACATATCTAAATAATCCTGGCAGTTACTGCGGAAGAGAAAAAAGAAACATGGAAGAGCAGGTCAGTATAATGACTTCCATGGCTTACTGGAGTCTAGGATTAAGGCAATGAGGCACTGTCAGATTGCTCCGGCTCAACTGTGTGTGTCTACACATTCATATACTGTATGTGTGGTCCACTGTGGGTTTAAGTCTGAACTCAGCAGCAGAAATCTGATGCTCCAGTGCCAAGACATACTGTAATAACTCACCCGGATGAAACGTGTGTGGTTCACGGCAGGAAAGGGGTCACGTCTGTGTGTGGGAGCAGCTACCTGAAGGTTGAAGGTGTGTAGGTGTCAGTCATACTGCGTCTTACGTGCTTTAGGGGGTTTGGTGTGCATCCCCCCTGCATCATCAGTGACCTCCGGTCACAGTTCTGCCATGACAGCTGTCTGTATACGAAACAGCTTCTGTAGTCAAGGTCACGCGTGCCGCAGGGGTCGGGGGATCGACAGAGCCCTTGAAGGGTCTCAGGCAACACTGCAGAATATGTTCAGTTTGCCTGAAAAAGCGGCTTATCAGCGATTTGCTACAGAGAGCAGGGTTCACTGCATCTGGACATTCTGCTCCTGCTGCTGCCGCTGAACATAAGTGGGACATGGGAGGGAGCCACTGCGAAGGACACATGGTTCATCACAGGAGCGGTGAGGGCCCCGACCTGAGAGAAATGATCATTCCAAAGGCTGTCTGAGTAACTTCAGGATCATGTGATTTTTGTCAAGGGCTAGTATGATCAAAATTTAATTTCATCATACATAACTGTTTAAATTTTAATGGGTAATGTACATGGTTGACTGGGGGAATACAAAGGAAGGATGTAAAATGCTTTTTAGCAAAACTCTGGACTTGCAAATATCTAAAAAACTGTTCTGGGGATATCAGCATTTTTACATATGTAATCGAATGTAGTGAAAATATTATCGATAAACAGGTCAGAGAAAAAAGTAAAACCATTTGTTTGCCACAGCTAAACACTGAGTCTATTTGTGACGGAAGGAAAAGGTGGTTATTTGTTAGCAGAGAAAAAATGCTTGTTTGCTGTTCCAGATTCGAAGGGAGTCTTAAACAATGGAATTTGCAATGTGGATATCCGGATTTGGAGGGAAATTGGGAAGCTGTACTGTTGCTCCATGAGTGTTCAAGTTGGGCCTACTTTGTTGGAAAATGTGCCGATCCAGTATGGGAATTTGGATATGTTTGCTGCCCGGTAATAATGTAGGAAATTGGGTCAGCCAAGTCCACCCTCTGGCCTTAACCTTTCTAAATATACCTTTGGCATACGTGGATTAGATTTATTCCAAAAAAAACATAGAGATGTATTTTTTCAATTGTTTAGAACGACTTGTAGAAAAATACAGGCCATCTGAAACAAAAATATAAATCTTGGTGGCAAGTCATTTCAACAGAATAAATGTGCTCTGCTAAGGAAATTAGGACATTTGACCATCTAGCTAAGTCTATCTTAGTGCTGTCTAATAATGGGTTAAAGTTGTGTTTAAGGAGTATATTGTGAATGTCCACGTAATGATATACATTGTATCCCCAGATATGTATTGTATGTTTCTCTGCTAGCTTGTTAATAGGGAAAGGCAGTTTTTTGTAAGGTTTAGTTTATAACCAAGAATTGCCCAGACTCTTTGGAAATTTCTAGCAAATGAGATATTTTTCTACGAGTTTTCTATATTGTTGACATTTTAGGACCCATGTGACTCCTAGATGCCAACAACAACAACAAAATAAAGCTTTTAAAACAGCAGTGAGTTCTTCTGGTCTCTCTTCATAGCTGTGTATTAGCTCAATAAAATACAGCAGGAGAAGTGAAACAGTTGCATAACAATTGATCAGCCCCCTCATTGTAAATGGCTGAGCATCGCTGTCTTGCCAAATTTAACTGGAGGCTTGGGACTGGAGTTGTGGGTGGACGTAGGGCCCGCTCTCCCCGCTGGCTCTGACAGGGGCCCATGGGCTGCCCAGGGCCACTCAACATAATTTCAAGGCCTAGTTCCCTTTCATCTCCATTATTTATAGACTTAGAGCAGAGGAACAATCTCCCTTGCGGCAGCTCATTGGGCTTATGTCTCTGCCCCCCCCCCCCCCCACCCCCATTACACAGAACCTTTATTTACACAGACATCACTAGTTAAGCACTGGCCTCACAGGGACAATGCTGTAAGCCTTCCATCTTTGCCTTCTGTGTAATACACTACAATAGGGCGGAAAGGGAGCGGGGACTTAGTGTTTAAGCTATTCACGGTGAGCAGCGAAAGAATTTATCAAGTTTTGAGAAACCACTCTTTGTGCTCTGTATCCTTGCAATAGCTCTCAACTAGATGTCATCATCTTGCGATGTCCTCATGTTTTCAAAGTCTATTATCCTTAAGGGAGAGAGAAATCAACTCTGAAAAAAGCCACTTCAACTCCAACTTTCCATCTGTCACGTATAGATATCATAAACAAAAACCTAATCAATGGACTATGACAAACTTTAAAACGGAAATAGAAGACTCATGGGAAGGAGAGCTGGATGCGGGTAAAAAAGAAGGAATGTGTTGAGGATGCTGTTGCCAAGTCTCTTGGAAATACTTGAGACAAAGCAGACTTTTAAAGCCAAAAAGAGTGATGATGGCAAGAGAGAGGAAGGGGTAAACAGACCAAGGGAGGAAAAATGCCAGCATGTTTATTGTGCATCCCACTTTATCTTCCTCTGAAATAACAAAGGGTAATGTTTGGAGCTTTTGTCATCCTGATTTTAATACAAAACAGCAAGCTTTGTAGGACAGCAGGAAGACACAGTTGTCCCCCTCAGGGTGACACATCCAAAGCCAGCCCATCAATCTCCAGACCCTGTGTGTCTGGATCTGCTACTTGGGAATTCTCTGTGAATGCCAACACTGATGAAACCTGATGCCGGCCAATTCTACTTTTCTACTTTGAATAATCAGGTGAAATTGTGTGATGTATTACGTGTCAACTTAATTTCATATGACTGTGTACGCATGAGTGGCTGACTACGTGCACACACTGTATGTGTCAGTGGCTCCATGTGTTAAACCATGTATGAAAGTAATTACATCTCTGGAATGAACCAGTGTAAAAACTTGAGGATGCAATTATGCTCCCATTGAATAACTCATCCTTCCTGGCAAGAGCTAATTGCATTAAAATGGATTGTGTATAGTCCTCTAGCATGAGGCATTAAGATTAACGCCAGGAGAGTTAATAGTGTGTCATCTCCTGAGCACCCCCTCCTCTCCCAACCAACCACTCTCCCTCTCCCCACATCTCTAATATAAGATTAGAGGCAGGGAGAAAAAGAGAGTGCAGGAGGATAGAAAAACATGTTCTGTTTCTCCTCTCAGCATCTGCTCTCCCAGCTGGGAAAAGACCCAAGCTATTCATCAGGCTCCACGCTGCTGTCTGCATGTATTCAACTCACTCAAAGGTCACAGCGTTAAAACACCAATCTGAAATCCTCTGGCCTGTTTTTAGAGCTCCGTCCCTTCAGATAGAGCAAACCTGTAGGCCAAACTTATTTACATACAACACAGACGGGTGTGGGTAGATAGTATATGCATCCCTGCATCATTTATCAACCTCTATTTTTCCTCTGTGTTTAGTGGCCTGGGGTCCTGTTGGCACTATGTCCTCTCCCATTTATTAAAATTTCATACTCTGTAATGATAATTTATTTGTTACGCATTTATTTAGATAGAACACTCAACTTTTGAAGGTGTGTCCTACATGCTATTGCTACTAAAAATCGGTCATGTTTGTTTATGCACAGCAGAGCGCTTCAGAGCTACCTGCTCTCTCTGAGGTATACAAGTGTTAGGTGTGTGATCCGTGCGGTAGCTTACACTCACAAACACTTGGGGTTCAAGAAAACGTGTGTGTGTTCAGTTGTAACACTCCCAAATGGCTCAACGCGCTGTGTCATAGTTCCCTGTCAGGCCCTCAGCGCTCCACCAGGCAGCTAATGCCTTGAAGAAATGGGCTTCCGAGCTCAACATTAATCCCTACAGCATTTCTGTCCTCACTTCCCTCCTTCCTTCCTGTCAGGGCAAATTTAACGTGACACATATTCACAAGAACACAGGCCCTTGTAATTGTTCGGGCTCTGGTGGATCCCAAGTCGTGATAAAGGCTGTTAGCCGTGTGGCTGTACTGCCGGAGCACCAAAAACTTCTTGCTAGTGGGGGCAAATCCTCACTAATGGCTGCAGAGATATGTTGAAAAGAAAACACAATTTTTCAGTTAAATGGTGTGTATAACAGATCCCACACAGGGGATGTTCCCTCTCTATCCTAGGAAGAGTCATCTTAGAAGTTCTTGGCTCACATCCACAAAGCATTTTCTCACCCATAAATACTGTATATAAAATATAAAATATATATTCTGCATAGCATTAAATCGAGGAACTAAAGCTTTCTGTGATGTTATGTGCACAGCTAGCAGTTTTTAACAAGCAGCTCTAATCTTAAAGGGTGGAGTTGACACTGAGAATTTAATCAGGGAGGCGTTACAGCTTGTCAGACGGTGACACTGAGACTAAAATTATGAAAAATATTGCGAGTGGCTCATCTTTTCTGGTTAAAAGAGTGTCAAATATTTTTTTCATTCCACTTTAAAAACTGAGCTGTTGCTTAAGAGGACAATAACAGTGATTATATATTAAATATGACTCCACTGCACTGTCTACTCTATCCACCTCAGGCCAAGAGATGGGCAGCGATGACATGAGGACCTCTGTCTCTCACTGTATCTTGTTGGATTTTTGTCATTAGGACTTAACTCCTCACAGCCGAACATAATTTGCAACATTAATGGAAATATCATGGACATAATCATGAACATTTTGTATTAACCATGCACTCTTGAACTTTAACACTGTGTCAGATTTGACCCTGTACAAACCTATTTATAAGCACCCTTACTATATTTAACATCCATACTGTTAACCTGTTTTTGGCAAGGTGTGTACAGTATATACTGGATAGCACCTTATTTGGACCTCACTGTTACCTAGTTTTTATATTTTGCACTTATTGCTATTTCAGTCTTTTTGTATACGTTGCAATTACCCTCAGGATAAATAACATGTCTGATATGAAACCTTAGTGGCAGTTGACCAGTGTTTATGAAAGTAGCTGACTGACCAAACAGAAAAAAAGCTTAGACAAGTGTGTGCAGCTTTTGATTTTATATGTGTATCAGGGCTGCCTCTCCAAAGTTGGAGATTCGAATCATCAGTCAGAGACCCCTCAGTTGACTGAGATTGCCTCAAGTTGAACAGTTGTTTGTTGTTGTTGTTTTTTTTGCTGGTCAGTGTGCTTTTCAGTATACTTCTGGGGACGTTTTGGTCTCCAGATTTTGCTGCTGAATGAGCACTCTTGACTTTCACACTACTCAGACAGACAGCTGTGATGCAGCAGCACAGAGGAAGAGAAACTTTCCACCGTAAGACACCGAGATAACATTATCTTCTCTCTACTGCTTGGAAGTGGTGATTTACAGCTCAAAGATACTTAATATGACACAGTCTCTGTATTTTGTTTGATAACTAGTGTCTGGAAGAAATGATGTTGCACATTTCCGATCCAGTGTTAGTGGTTTTAGCTTGTTTACTACAGTATATTACATGATTGCTGCTGTCAAACTGAATGTCCCACTGAGCCACATTCAAACTTTAAAACTTTATATGAAAAAAAAAAAAAAGAATCATCTAATATTCATAAAAAATGGCTGACTGACATAATTCTGAGTCCGGTACAGCCCTAATGTATATAATGTTTGCTGCAAAAAAATGGACGAATGTGACAGTCCTGCCTGTATGAAAGTAAGGAAATTAAAGTGTTATTTACTAACCACCACCACTGGTTTGATTTACCTAAGTTAGTCTACTTCATAAGGTTGAGTACTGTTCACATTTGCACCAATACTGGTACCAGTTCCAGTACCTAGATTTGGGTAACAATATCTAACAGTAGCTTTTCCATGCTCTTCAAGATTTTGAATAAGCTGCAGGGGTGACATCTTAGACTAACATGCAATTCTGTTCTAATCACACATCAAGCTAATCTTCTGTCTCTGTCCGTTTATCTGCTTGTGTGTGTGTGTGTATTAGGGCTGCCACTAACGATTATTTTCATTGTCGACTAATCTGTTGATTATTTCTTCGATTAGTCGACTAATCATTTCATCAAAAAATGTGTTAAAATATTGAAAAATGTTGGTCCAACTCACCCAAACCCCAAAATTATATCATCTAATGTCTTGTTTCCTACTCACGCCAAAGGGTTTTAGTTCATGGTCACGGGAGAGTGTACAAAGCTGCCAATATTTCAACGTAAGAAGCTGCAATAAGAGTATTTTGGGGTACTTTTATAGTACTTTTCTATGAAAAATGACTCAAACCAATTAGTCGACTACTAAAATAGTCACCAATTATTTTAATAGTCGATTAGTCATCGATTAGTCGACTAATCGTGGCAGCCCTAGTGTGTATGCGTGTCTATGTGTGTCTCCTCATCCAGCAATGACTCTGAGCTATTACTAAAATAATATAAGAAAAAACAGAAGATGAAACTATTGCAGCACATCAGCACTGCAGTGGCATTTCTGCCTCTTGTCTAATCACAGCATTCTCACCTACATATGCTCTCACATACCGACATTTGGCACCAATGGATTTAATGTGAATCGGTACTCAGCTGTACCAACCTAATTTGGCTAACACTGAGTTTGGTACCAAGCCCTACTTCATCAGGGGTCAGTGATCACATCAAACCTATCTAGTATTTTTTTTACCACAGGGTAATATTTTATGGGGTCATCCCTATGTTTCCCAGGTTCTGTGTTTCCTGGGTTCTATGTTCCCCGCTCAACCAAAAAGGATTCTATGTTTCCCGCTTACTAAAAAAACTCGGGAAACATAGAACCTTTTTTGTGTAAGTGGGGAACATAGAACCCGGGAAACATAGATACGCTCCCATATTTTACAGCCATCCACAATGTACATACATTTGTATGCTTTTAATATGTTTAATTCCTTTATTTCTTTGAGTTAATTTGAAAATAACATGTATATGTAAAACTGTTTGTTTTGGGATTGTATCAAAGAGCAGATGCCATTTCATCCATTAATAAATCCAGGCTAACAGAGGTACAGCAGCTTATGTTAATACTCAGCTGGCACAAAAATGACTCATATATGCAGATGTATTTTCTGTGTTTCACTGCAACACTTGAGATGGAACTGATATATTCTCCACATATGATAAAAAAAAAAAAAAGAAAAAGTGGGCCGCTTCATTTATAGTTGAACGAAAGAAATGTTTTGACATAAATCTAATCTATTCAGGCTTAAGCTGTGGAAACAAAACAGTGTTTTAATTTAAGGGGTACTTGTTTCATTTAAATGAAGTGGATTATGTTATTTATTTGTGTTATACTTCTGGGAGATTTATTACACGTCATATTAGTGCTATGCACAGCCTGATGCAGAGTGAGGAGCTTAGCCTGCTTTGTGTGCCTCTCCTCAAGTGGGGATAAATATTGCTGTTGGAGGGAGTTGGCCTGTTTGCCACTGTTTGCCCACCACTCGTCTCAATGTATCCTCATGTAACAGTTCATATGATATCTTATGAAAATGCAAATACAATGGATTGTATGATATCTAATAAATTAGTGACATATGAATTATGCTATGTTTTTAATGTAATATTACTGTTAACCTACTAGGATAGGTTTAGGAAAAGTAGAGACTGATGCAGGATGATGATCTCTTTTAGATTAATACATTACATCATTAAATGGAATGAACTGCACTTGTATAGCACTTTTCTAGTCTTCTGACCACTAAAGGCCCTTTTACACCACGTGTCATATTCACCCATGCACACATACACAGTCACACACTGGTGGTCGAGGATACCATACATGGTGCCACTTGCTTCCTTGTAACCATTCACACACACTCACACACCAATGGAACAACCATCGAGAGCAATTTGGGGTTCAGTATCTTGCCCAAGGATACTTTGACACACGGACTGGAGGAGCAGGGGACCAAAACGCCGATCTTCCAATTGGAAGACACCCCGCTAGTAACCACAGTCTAGTCTGGCTCTTGCCTTAGTTTGATTTTCTGATCCAACATGTAAAGGTTTCTGGATGTGCATACCCTCCACCCTTTAGGTTTAGGAAAAGAATCATGGTTGGGCATATTTAGGTTTTGGTAAGTTAAGTTACATTGGTTAGGTGTAGGAAAAGAAACATGGTGATGACATACCTTAAAATAACTTACTTCCAAACACCAGTCTCCTGGGGAAAGTCCTGTGTTTTGTGACCATCCACCGCCACAACACAGATGTATTTCAAAGCCTTAAAATCTAAAATGATGAAAATGTAAAATAATTGAGGATTATAATTTGATTATAATAATGTTTTTAATTATTTATTTATTTATTTTCTTTCTTTGGTATTGTTGATATTCTGGGTTATCCTTTGGTTGATGTAGGATAGGTAAAACTAAGCCTGAGGCTTCAGCCTATTCCTTATTCAGTTAATGAGAGTGAGAAAATTTGTGTGAAATAATCTTTGTTTCTCTAGATTTATGAGACCGAAATTAAAGTCATTCATTCATTTACCATAACTCCCATCAGCGCATTGGTCACGTGATAGCAGCCTCCCTGATTATGTGGGTTATACACAATTTACTGGCTCATGATTACGTGGGGTTATGTACGAATTGTGGTGTATGTCTTTTTGTAGGTAAATGTATGACCAGTGCATGAGAACAGCCTGGTCATCTATATATTCTGGAGTAGGGGGGAAAAAAGGGCTAACATTCCCCAGAAGTGGAGAGCACTCTGCATCAGAGCTACTATCAGGAAGATGCATTGTAATCTACAGAGCTGTACGGGCCCAGATCTTTTGTTATATATGAATACACTTAGTCTTCCTCTTGCAATGCTTATTATTAGTTAATACATCCAGAATGGGCCCAAGCAATTACCTTGTTGAAGATAACCAAGATAACTGTAATGTGTGCATGCTGATTTACACTTGAGTGCTGCACTGTGCCTACATGGTTGAATTAAGCCTTTTTTGTTCTGTTCTCAAGACAACGCTGTTGACGACATACAAGAATTAGTCAAAACAATCATAGTGCACAGTGGCACACGCTGCTGCCTCTGCTATGCATTATGAATATGTTTAGAATCTAACATTGCACCACCACTATATTATTCATTAATTCTGTATCTACATTAATATAATGTGACTGCTGGGTCTGACTGTCTGAGCAGTGCTCTGGGCAAAGACTGACTCCTGACTGCTCGAACTGTTAGGCTGAGGAAACACCAATCAGCGGCAACGAGGCTCTGCAGCTCCACAAGGCTGTGCAGCTTTTTATTGGACTCTATAGGGGAGCCATCTATACTTGGTTAACATCTTCTGGTCGGCTGATTGCTGCTGACAGCGTGTGTCTTTGAAGTCTGAGGGTGTATGTGAACATACATACAGTGCCGATATATGAACCTCTTGAGAGGGAATTTAGAAACGGGCAGGGGAAGTATATTTCCAGCCACCGTAAAACCAACTAATGTGGGAGATTTAAAAGCTGAGGGGGAGGGAGATAACCTTAATAAAAGCTGTAAAATTATTTTTCCAAGGTGCAACAACATCCTGAGGAAGAGGAAAATTGCATTGTGCTGTATCCTGGTTATTAAGTTAAGAAGGAGTTTAATGAATTCATGCGATGTTTGTGCCATGAAACAAATCAGGTCTTTGAGGTTGTGTAAAAATAAACCAGTGAAAATGGAGTAGAAATTAATCAGTCGTCCCATAAGCTGGATGCACATTTTGCACCCTGACTCTCACTTTACATCTCTAACTGTATACTGTGCTGTAAAACCTTACTTAGCCCTCTAATTGCTGGATGACAGTGAGAGAGGTTATATAAAAATTCCCATGCTTTTTAAAGGAAAAAAAAAGCAATTGTTCCTCTATGATTTATGTGATATATTGTCCTCATAGGCACTGGGTTCATTGTCCTACGAGTCTAACAGCACTTTATATTCCACAAAAGCTCAGAGTTAACATGCTGAGAGAGAAAAGAGAGTTATTTTCAACAACATCAGCATAGTAACTACATGCCCGAGTGCATCTGAGTTCACCGTGAGTCACTCAAAGCTCAGTCAAACTTCATCCAGCCAACTGACTCCCCAACATATTTGGATGCATCTTTTCCTCTCATTTCCAGTCATGGAAGAATTGCAGATTTTGCAAGTTGGCATTCAACCCACGAGACGTAAAACACTTACTTTCCATTTGAGAACATCGCATGCTTCCAGATAAAACATTACCGGTTCAGCGAATTAGATGTGTTGTAGATGTGTGCAGATGTGATTCCCATGTGTTGATTTGAATGACCTGACAGCAATCACGCCCAAACAGGCACTGGGGGATAACAGCTGTAGTTTTGGGCGAGCGTACCGACTGATGCCGTGCTTTCCAGAGAAGACGTTTGCAGCCCACAGCGTGTCACTTCCATGTCGCTGAAGCGGAGGTGCGTGTGAATGTACCGCCATGAGCAAGGAGCAGGCGAGCTTTTATGTGATTAAGAAGATCTCGCTACTAGTACAGAGAGAACACATGGTCTCGCTATTGATTTGGCCCTGGGTTCTCCTGCTGTGGTTGTTTATTGGCCCTTGACTTTGCTTTTGTGCTGAGGAGACACCTGCCGTGTCTCAACTGCCAGCTGACAGACCAGATTCCTGAACTCATGGCTGGATGGCGGCCCACCCAATAAAACCTGCAGGAGCACACATGCTCCGGAAAAGGTGTGAAGGCTGCGTGTGTGTGTGACAGTGTATCTACCAACTGTCTGTCTGTGTCACTGGACACATTTCTGATGTGTGTGTGCAGATGTGTGTATTTTTGTGTGCACTCAATTCATATTGACTGATAGCGGTGTGATGAGAGTTAAAGCTAAGCAGCCCAGAGAAGTGTGGATTAATCGAAGGAGCTGGCAGACAGAATCTTCTGTGGCTGCAGACAGCTGGTCAGTCAATGCCTCTTTTTCAATATATGTCTGTGTGTATGTGAGAGTGTGTTAAAAAATACCCTATCCCTACCCTAGCACCATGGGGGGTGTAGGCACGGTGTTTCAGACGAGCTCAGACACCGTTCCTCTGAATTAATAATGCAGTCAAAATGTATCTATTAGTTGGAAGCAATGTGATAACCCAAAGAGAAAGTGAAAGACTTCATTTTGAATGCAGGATTCCCAAACAAGCTGAGGCATGAGACTCCTGTTTTCAGGAGGAAGGCCCAGTTTTGTTTTTTTTATGTCAGAAGAAAACCTTCTCTCCAACTGCCTTTTAGAGAAGAAACCCATTAGGCCTGGGACAAATGGCTGATGGGACAGGAAGGACTCAATAATTCAGCAACCATTGTTTCCTCTGATGTGCACCTCACTCTCAATTGACCTCTGCTCCTCTGTTGTTTTTCCTGCTTGATGGATCCCTTCACTATGAAACAACTTAAGGAAGACTCTGAGACCTAAATAAAAACACAGCTAGAGGAGGGGGCAAGTGTAGTGACTGCATTATGTATAAACACGCGCACATGCCAAAAAGAAACGAGCAGACAGAGAAACACATGAAGATAAGCGCACATGCCCTGGACTTGTGCATAAATCAACTCCTATCTGTTTATCAACGACAGGCGAGCTTCTGCCCCACAGCTTAACTGTCACTCAATGATAAATTAATTACTGGAGCACGGCTTGTTTCTTCACTAGCTATGGGCTTATCTCCACCATACGATGAACTTGCATGTGAACAGACAAGCTCATACAGAGGTCCAAAGCAACATAACCCCAGTTGGAAAGTCATAATCAAACAGCTTTCTCTCCCATTAAAGAGCTTATTAAACTGCTGAATGCGCTGCTGTTGTTGACTTTGGTAATTTAATAAACATATCAACAACAGAACGCTGAGTGTGTGTTTGTGTACTCTACAAAAACACAAGTGAGGTGACCATTAATATGCAACCGGCAGTCCAACACCTCATTGGAGGAATGTGCTGTAAGAGGCTGTAATGATGTGGCAGGGCATTCAGAAATCACTCACATTTTTACTCAGTTATCCAACAGCCATAACTGCCTACTGACAACTCTGACCAAATTAAGGGTTGCCATACAAGATCCAGCTCTAAATAATGGATGGGTGATCTGTGTGGGTAACATTTGGTCCAGCCCAGCCACAAGAAACATCAACTTCAAACCAGAGGCTGTGGTGAACATAGAGTATTTGGCTCTGATCAGCAGAGGTGGGGGACTCAAGTCACATGACTTGACTGGAGTCAGACTCGAGTTGCAAATTTGAGGACTTTAGACTTGCTTGACCAACACTGACAAAAGACTTTGACTTAGATTTGAGTGAGATGGCTCTAAAGAAGAATTAAATATTTGTATTCTTATAGATATTGAGAAGCTTTTTGCTGTTTGTTTTTGAAACACAATTGGGTGATTTCTCGTGATATGTTTGCAAACCTGGCAACCTAATAGAAAGCGTTTGACCAGCAGAGGCCAGCACACGGAGCAGCTATCATTGAGGATGTAGAGGAAGGTATACAGGGTATACCCACCTCTTTTTCTGGCCATTAACAGTATACCTCACTATGGGGTCTCTCTAGTGTAGTGGTTAGCGCACTCGTCTTCCACGCAGAAGGTCCTGGGTTTGAATCCTGCTGGGGTCAACATCAGCAAAGGCATGCCGTTGCAAGAAGTAAACGGGATCAGATTAATCTGAGCCAAGTCCTCAACAAGAGCATGTCTCAAGAATCCAGACGTAAAAGCAGATTCACTAGTATACCCACCTATCAGCCAAAAATCCACTGGAAAATATAGGAGAGTACACCCACTTCCTGCTTGATAACCTACTCATCCACCCATCTCATCAACTATACCACTGGGAGGAGGCTGTTCCAAAAACAATAAAATTGTATTGTATTGTATTCGAGAATTATGGTGTTGATGACAGCAGTAAAAAGAGATCAGGGGTATGCAACACCACGACCTCCAACTTCATTTGTCTCTCCACAAAACTCACAGAGAAAGATATATGATTGTGTCTTTTTTGCTAATGTTTGACCATATCATTAGAACTGCATATGACTTGCTTGACTCAAAGCAAGGACTTGAAGGTTAAGACTTGAGACTTGCTTGTGACTTGCACATGTGTGACTTACTCCCACCTCTGCTGAGTAGTGTTGGCTAATTTCCACATTGCGACTCCTCATGGGGAGCTGAAATCCAGTGTTTCAGGTGGAATATGATATGAAACACAGGGCCATCTGGGACATATAAGCTGCAATAAGCTGTCACTTATTTAAAGGGATACTCTGCTGCAACCAGCTTTTATTTTAAACTTAAACAAAACTCAGATCAACTGTGGCTGCAGATACACTATAGCCAAGCTCACATTACGTAACCCACCAACAGGAGAGTTTATTGGTCTGGTGTGGTGCAGTGCATTCCGGTTGTTGTAGGTTTTTTACCTCTTAAGCAAAAGCTGATGCCACAGCCTATCTTTCTCTGTTTTCTCTGTTCGTGTAGCACCAGTTTCAAAAGTATTTGCATCCTTCTACTGCATAGACAGCCTTACTTCATGAAAAGACCATCTTTCCAGCAGTGAAATACGTCTTCAAGAAACAAAAGACAACAAAACATCTACACAGACGACCTGTGAAGTTTGTTGATCTCCACTTGTCCTTCAAGTTGGACGTTATTCACTTCAGCACTTTGACAATAAAATCTTATCTACTGGCTGAGTGTTGTGCAATTCAGCATGGGGCTGGTGTAATTATTGCTTTGAGTAATTATTTTTTTTCTCCAGTAGGCAAAGACTAATCCATCATATTGATAGTCCACATAGATCCCTATGGAGAGTGCACGTTGACTGAATATTTATACACTGTGTGGTGAACCACGTTTTACAGAGTCATTCATTGAAACTGTGTGAGGTGAGATTCTTTTCCTCTGTGCCAAAGCACCAACCCCTTTTGACAGCAGCCTTGAAACAAACAAAGAGTGTCGTCGTCCCCCCCCCCCCCCCAAAAAAAACTATGAATTGCTCATTTATGGTTTTTCGACTGTGAACTGAGAGTATCACAAAATCCACCATCTGAAAAATAGAATAACTGTTTTTAGTTTTTTTCCACCCTCCTCCCACTTGTCGGGGACAGGGCACTTGGGAATGATTTTTAAGGATTATTCAAGGCACTTAATAAACCAATACTATCACTGGGGTAGATGAAAGCGCACTCTCCCACACAACCCAAAAAGAAAAAGAAAAAAATCATTAAAGTTCAGAGCTCAAAGTACTGTAAGATAACGCAGAGACATGTTTCTGCTCCTGTCTAGCCATGACCAATTGGATTACTTGAACCAATGATAAAGTAGGAAAGTGAAGGTCTTTCTCTGTGTAGCACCAGCATGTGCTACATTAAAAGCCTCTTCCTCTTCATGGAAATGCAAAAAGGCAAACAAGTGAGACAGAGAGAGGGAAAAAAAATCCTTTTAGTAAGAGAGAGGCGCTGGCTGCTCCTTTAGTGGCAATAAGCCTGCAGAAGACCACTTGGCTCACAATACATAATGTAAAACTAGCTGGCTGTGGAAGTTATGCTATCATGGAGAGGTGATGCATGATGGATGGAAACACTGTTCTGCCCACAACGTCTGAACACTGTGAGGAGCTCCTAAAGCCCTGCAGCCAGCATCTTAAGTTCCATCCACCGCATCACTATCGGTTAACAATTTTTCGCTGCGTTCCCGCGGGAGCTATCAGCTAACCCGTGGTGCGAGGTCACACTCTGTGTCGCTGTTGCCCCCCAACTCTTTAATCTGCACGTGCATAAAACTTATTAAGAATGAACCTGGAAGTGCTCTCACTGCATAATGGCAGCTTGCTTCATTTCACACTCTGAACATCTGTTGAATATGCAGACATATAGTTTTTTTCACTGTCTTGCACAGAGTGAAAAGCAGTGTGAAAAAGCTTTAATGCGCTCCCAGAATCCTGATTGACTTCAGACCAAAACCTCATACACAGAGGCAAAATTTACATTTTTATAACCATAGTATTTTAGCATGCAGTACCATATGGTGTAAGACGATCACAGCTTAAAAGAAGAACATAATCATCTATCACTCTGAGGATTTACATAAGGCTTTATATCACTCTTTTATATAATAATGTATCTAAATATTGCACATGCTCACCAGTGAAAGAAACCTAGATATAGCATCAACCACGCAGCCCAGACACCAACCTACACCAACTCATTCACCCACACACACCCCGGCAGTGTGGGTTTCCATTACACACTTTTGTTCCTATCTCCTGTTTTGTTCTCTACTGTAATTGGAAAGCCAGTGAAGGCATTCTGGGAAACATGACCGTGCAGCTCAGGGAATGCATCCAGGCAGAAGATATTAAAATGTATAAGTTTCACTTTTTTGTCCTTTTTTTTTGTGATGGCAGTTCACAGTGGGGTGGGGGTATGCCACCACCAGGGCGGAGGGGACAGTCATCTTCTCGCATAGCCCTCCGGTGTCTTCCTACGTCTGTCCCGGACGGTCATCTTGTGGGTATGCTAAAGTTTAACGCTGATGAAAGCTGACTGACATCATGAGAAATTAATGTTACACATCAGCCAGAGTGCTCCTGCAGCTCAGGGTGGAGGAGTTTAGATCTTTTACTTTTCCTATAGGGAGGTGGATGGTGGGTTGACAGTGATGAGTTTATGTGGGTTTTGTGTGTTGGAGGAGGAGAATGGTTTGGAGTGCAGTGTGTGCTATGCTATTCATGTGGGGGATGTGAGTTACGGGCATGTGAGGTTAAAGGTCTCAAAGTGTAGCACACTATAATAGCATTTTGCTTCTGTTCATATAAGTTTCCCTGAAAATGCATGGATTCATTAGCAAAGATTCATGGCCACAACCATGTCAATGGTCTCTGCAGATTAATTAGTGCATTCAGACTAACACCTAACTTTGTTCTCATTATGTACCCAGTCTTTAATTAGCCCAGAGGATTTCTGTTCCATGCTATTTTTACTGTCAAACATTTTTGTTTTGTTATCTCCTCCTTTACGCAGTGTCAGCCGGCACAGAGGCCACACAAACAGTTCAAACGGTGGCATATCTGCTAAAGACACGTCTGAAAACTTACTCTGTTGTGTCTAGCTTTTTCTTTCTTTTTTTTTTTTTTAAAAAAAGACCTCATTTCACAGAGGAACATTACAAGTTACTTTGTTGAGCAACTTACACGCTTGACTTAATTACTGCTGCAGCCAAACTGCCCATCGTCAGCATTCAGTGGGAGAGATCAGAGAGCAGACTTCTTTGTTCTTCTGGCTAATTAGCATGTATATATAACACTAGTGGAAAATAAGTGTTGTTAAAATTATTATCATGAGGCGCATAAATCTCAGAATGCATGATTATTTTACACAGTGCTCCCCTCTAAACAACTCTAATGTCTTAATTTCATCATTACACATGCGCACTTCCAGCTATATAAACATAACTGCATGTACATATTTCTAACTGTCAGTCTCTCTACTTTCTCCCATTCAGCCAGATGAAATCACTCATTCAAAGAAACTTTTATAATCCCCCTTTGCCTTATTAACTGATGCCCTGTTTGCTTGTGTGGCAGCTGGTGAGACAAGAGGGTGGAGACTCCTATCTCCTCTGCTCATTGTGTAGCTGTCTGTGTATTACTTTGTAATCTGTTGGTTTTTTTTTTTTGCTATCTACAGCAGGGTGGGGCTGTCATGCAGGTGGGGGGGGGGGGGGGGGGCATGGGGGCGGCGGGTTGGATGAAAGCTGGTGGGACAATTTATCATTCTGTTTCTCCCTTGTCAAGTCAAAACCCAAGACTGTTCTTCTCTTAGCCAAAGAGCAATGATAACAATAGGCAAACAGTCGAGCCATTTCTAACATCTGTATTTCACACACAATCCCCCGCTGACTGGGGTTTGAACATTCCCCCTACAGCCCTTGACACAGCAAGCTGCCTGCCTCCTTACTTTGGCAGTTGCAGCACACAAACATACACAGAGACGCACGCCAGGAGCTTGCACATACCCCAGCAGAGATGCAGATAAACAGTTGAATAGATAAAGAGCCAACAAGATGAAATGTAAAAACAATTTGACTTGACATACCACATACACGCACACACACAGTCCTCCTCCCCTCTCTCCTCCATTCCTGCAATAAGAGCATCATCTCGGCTGTTGTGTATGTCAAGCTGTGGTGCTGTGAACAGACGCTTTCAGAAATAAGACGTGTGATTACAACAAATTAAGAGTGAAGACATGGAAGAAGAACTGCTGCTTTCCTTTCTGTTCGTATATGTAGAAAAAAAAATAGTCACTAGTCTTGTAGCAGTGGGAGATCAGGAGAGCCATGCAGGAGTGGAAATATGTTCAAAGACCCACACACATCGTTGTGGAATAAGTGTCAGACAAGCGCCAAGGACCTACCACAGGAAGAAAAATGCAACTTTGCTTGAATCTAAGCGTAATTTCTGCTCACTATTCAACTATATCATTTCCTGTGGGCATCATTTTATCATTCACCTCACAAAATATGCTTGGAGACAATTTTTCTCTCCCTTGAGCACACACAAGTTCTTTTCTACGCTGGAATTCTCTAGCACTGAAAGTCTGGATGTTTGTGGCAACTTTACCCATGTCAAAAAAAAGTACTTGCTGGGGAAGAAAAAAATCTGACTTAAGATTTTGATCCAACATTTTTTGAGACTCTGGCATTTGTAAAAAAGTGTGTTCTGCGGAGGGGAATAGCAATATAGTCCAAGACGTGAGTCTGAATAAATTTTTTTCTTGGTCAAAGGGCTTTTACTATGTATGCTGTTGACATCTTTAGATATTAAGAAGTCTGCTGCATAGGGTGCCCTACTGAAAAATGTATAGACTTCTTCAGAAAGCTCTGTACTTAAAGGTAATTATCTAAAATATCTTAAATCGATACAATAATCAGCCCAAAGTGATGTTCAGGAACTGGGCCACACTATGTATGATTTAAGATTTCAACATCAAAATAAATTGCTAAGACATCTACCACTTTTTATATTTGTATGTTATCCACTTAGGACACACCTGATAAGCAAAAACATATTTTTTAAATCATATTCACCACATCCTGCTGGTTCAGCCCATCATCTTGTTATAGGCCTGTTTGTAAAATAACTACCAACAAGTTGCCACACAATTAACATTTAAATCAATGGACACATGGGACGCAAAATCTGATTTGGAAGTGATCATTATCATTGAACAACATCAGCTGATAAGGCTAAATTTGACAGAAAACAGAGGCTTAGATGTAAAAAATTAAATTAAATCAGTGATGTGCTCTTGTTGCCAGTGGTGGAGTGTAAGTACATTTACTCAAGGACTGCTCTTAAAGGTCCAGTGTGTAGGATTCAGTGGCATCTAGCAGTGAGATTGCTGACCTCAAACTTCTCCTGTGTGCCAAGCATGTAGAAGAACTACAGCGGCCAACACAAAAACACGAAAATGTGAATGGCCCTTTCTAGAGTCAGTCAGTACGTGTACACGCAGCTTGAGAAAATCGAATTATTGGCTTAGTCCGACTGAAACCGGACTATTAAATGCATGTAAACTGCTTAGTCCGACTGAAATTGGACTAACACACTGAGATAATTCGACTGAAAATCGAACTATGCTGCATGTATCCACTTAGACTGACTGGAGTCGGACTCTGCGTGCTGCGCATGCACCACTTTTTCTTTCGCAGGCTTTCACCCGGAAGAAGAAGGAGATGACGTAACAGCAGTTCAGTAACTCCCGGAAAGACAAACAAACAAACATGGTGACCAAAAAGCAGAAGACGCACTTCTGGACGGACGAGAAAACTACATTCATGCTCCGACAGCTTCATTCGTCATTAGCTTCCTCTTTGAGTCAACCAGAACTAGTGCAGTACGCACTATATTAAAAAAGGACACAGCGCCGCCTATTGAGGCGGAGTCAGACGTACTTAGAAACTGTAGAAATACAGAAATATATACTCAGACAAGGCGAGAAGTCCGTCTTGACTGATTAGCCAAGCCATGAGCTTAGCTCGACTACTGCATGTAAACGTGTTTTATTTGTCCATCCAAGGCTGCTACATGACAACATGGTAGACTCTGTGGAACAGGAACTGCTCCATACCCAAATTTAAATGGCTCATTCTAACCTGACAAAAAGACAATTCTTATTTTGAGATGATTATAATCTAATGAAAAAATAGTTATGAATATTTTATTCCATTTCTGCAAATAGATGCCCCTAAATCCTACACACTGGACCCTCAAGTTCAGATTTGAGGTACCTGTATTTTAGTTCAATATTCCATTTTATAAATGGAATATTGGTACAGTGGTACTGTGGTTAGCATTGCTGCCTCACAGCAAGAGGGTTCCTTTTTCAAACCCAGTGGGGGAGACCCTCTGTGTGGAGTTTGCATGTTCTCCCCATGTCAGCGTAGGCTTTCTGTGGGTACTCCGGCTTCCTCCCACAGTCCAAAGACATGCAGGTTAATTGGTGACTCGAAAATGGCCGTAGGTGTGAATGTGAGCACCAATGGTTGTCTGTCTCTATGTGTCAGCCCTGCAACAGTCTGGCGACCTGGCCAGGGTGTACCCCGCCCCCTGCCCATTGCCAGCTGGGATAGGCTCCAGGGACCCCGCAACCCCAAACAGGATAAGCTGTTACTGATTCCATTTTATGCTTCTTTATACTTCTATAACGTCTAGGAAATGCATCCTTGATACTAGTCCAATAATGTATACATATGGTGCCATTTTGCCTTACGAGTACTTTTGCTTTAGATACTTGAAGAACATTTTGCTGGTTATACTTATGTACTTCTACTTGGGTAAAATCTGAAATCAATCAATGGGTATTTCATACTGTGTCACTGCTAATTAAGAAAACTTTTTCTGTACTTTTCCCACCGCTGCTTGGCACACATCATTAAATATAGTCAAAACATATTTAATGTATGAAAAGGAGAAATGGAGCGAAACCTTCACTTAAACAAGAAATACAGAAATTCAGAATACAGGTGACCATGCTGTGCCCCATGCACTACGTGACCCAGGTCTGAGCTGACAGCCATTGTTAAAGCACTGCTGCAGCGGCCAGCTTTTTGATAATTCCTTTGCCTTATCTCTTAACATGTAGTGCAGTTAATATGCTACCTAAAGAGTGCCCGAAGCACGTAACCTCAATTCTCAAGTAAGCGACAGAACAGATTCTGTAGTGCTTTCACTGGGTTAGAGTTTATCAGCCAGAGTTCTTGGCTACATATTCCCTCCTTAAAGAGTTAGAGTGAAGTGAAGGTGACAACACAGGTGTGGTTAGTGGCAGTAGATCTGATCTATGAGAAACCTAAGGCTCCTCTCCTGTGTGTTTCCTCTATCCTGCTGCACTTTGCCAGATCCTGCCAATAGCAGACACTCCTCCTCTTGTTGTATTCTCATCCCTATCTACTATTTTTTATCAGCTTCTTTATTTATTTATTTATTTATTTATTTATTCATATATGTATTTTTTTTATTTATATTTTCCCAATAGCATGCAGACTATGCAAACACTTTTTACTGCCTCTAGCAGTTTGGCTGGAGTTTGTCTACTCCTCCTAAAATGAATATACTGTATAAGTATTTTTGATTTATTGTTGAAGCTGACACATGAATTATTTAGACATTTATAAGTTAGAGAGTCCCACAACTCTAAACTGTAAGGGACAGCAGACTGTTGTGGTTTATAATCATTGTTCAAGTTGTATCTTATTTCGGTTTTGTTCATATTCTCATCACAAAGACAGTTTTTACAGGACAACTTTAATTTGGACTCACAAAGCTGTATTCTCTCATTCACTCTTCACATGTCATTGCACCATCAAGTTCATAAATATGCATCAGCACATCAAATCACACTTCCAAACTTCCTTCAGTCTCGTCTCTCACTTTTATATGTTTCCGATTCCACCACGGTGCAATATACTGAAGTCAAATAAACAAGCAGAACCCTCCAGTTAGCTTTGTGACGTTGCCCCATCAAGTGAACAGTCTGTCTCTGCCAAATAGATGAACAACGCAAATGGTACAAGTTTCTGCCAATTTGCATGATGAGAAAATGATATGCTGGGCAATGGCCCCGGTGTTGATGAAAAGAAATGTGGAAAATGGTTTCTATATTTAGCATACCCACGAGCATTCAGTTGGGGGTGGCTCTGGCTCAAACTCATGTTGCTTTCTGTGAGCGCTGGGATGAAACATTGGTCGTGGCTGTTTTTAAACACCACCATTCGACAGGCATGGTAATCCACAATTTCAGGAATCACTTTCTTGTCTTAAGTGGCACCAAATCAAACAGCAGCGATATCTCAGGGTCTAAAATGAAAGGAGGAGGTGTATGAGGCACGAAACACATCATTTTGCATTTTTATGATGGACGTGGACGGGGGGTATAATATGTGTCCGGCAGTGGGGCGTGCGGGGCTAGGAGCTGAGGTCTGAGTGGGCCCCTTCAGTACCATCAGGTAGTGATTACGATTCAGGCCATCATCAGCGCAATATAGTCTCAGATTGCTGCCTGATCCAGCTCTTCTACTCACAGGAGCGAGCCAAGCAGCCTGATTTCAACCTATAAGCACAAGTGCAGTGTGTGTATGTGTGTGCTTGTGCTGCATGTGTGTGTTTAGGCAGATTATAGTGTATACTCTTGCAGGCATACTGCTGGAGCCACCACCTCTGATTAACACAGTAGGGGTAAAATGACTGTGAGGGCTGCATGGGGACTGGGATGAAGAGGTCTCGGAAAGGAAAATAATAGTGCAGAGAAGAAGTGGGGCTGACTGTGGGAGTGGGTGGACAATTTGATGAGATTGTCCACTTTGTGTGTGTGTATACTTGTGTGTCAGAGTTGAGCTATACTCTTTGATTCAGAGTGTATGGATGGTATATTGTCTGGTAGAATAAGCCAGAAACTTGGAAGTGAACATAACTTTAAGGTTCAGTGTGTAGGATTTAGGGGCACATAGGCATAAAGGGGATATAATACAAGAGCCATGTTTTCTTTAGTGTAGAAGTATCACTGTGTTTTTGTTACATTCGAATGAGCCATTTATATCCACATAGGAAGTATGTCCTCATCTATGAAGATCGCCAGGTTGTACTGCCATATTTCTACAATGGCCCAGAACAAACAAATCTAGCACTGGTTCCTGATAGCACCATTCATGTTTTCGTGTTGCCCACCATAATGAGCAGACCCCTCCACAACAAGAGCATCAGAAAAACACACATTTTAAATCAATGAGCACATTTGTGTTAGAAAGGAAGAAAACATTTAATTTTGCCAAACGCTTATCCTGTTGGAGGTCATAGGGGGGCTGGAGCCTATCCCAGCTGACACTGGGCGATAGGCAGGGTACACCCTAGACAGGTCACCAGACTATCACAGAGCTAACACATAGAGACAGATTCATGCTCACATTCACACATGGACTGAAGACCAGTTCAGACCAAAGATTCCCAACGAGACGAAACCGCTTTAGAACTTTGCAGGAAAAAAAGTTGCAGTGGTGTGAACTTGCTGTCTGAACTCGACTCAAGCCGGCTGATGGTGTCACCTGCAGCTCCACTGGTCAAATCGCCGGTAGCTGGTTTTAGAACGTCAGGCAGGTCCCCTGTTTCTACAGCCAGTCCGCTTGTAGTGAAGTCCGCTGGTCAAGTCAAAATGACTGCTGCACCAGGTGCTCTGTCCCCACCGAGCCCTGTTTCCATCCCCATGTGTTATGCCCCCCCCCACACACACACATTGTCATTGACTAACTAATTGGCACTGTTTACTTAGATTATTGTGGTGTATTTATTATGAATACAGAATCCTTCTGATGCTCGTCTTAAGTTTATCGCCGTTTCATCACTACTACAAATACAACTGTAGCCAGTATCTCACTATCACTATCTTCTTTCATATTTTAAGAAACTACAACTTATATTCAGCCACAAAATCAGCCTGAAAAGCTGGAAAGCAGAGTGGAGATACAGAGAGTTGTTGCATAGAGATGATACACGATCTCATCTAGTTGCATTGAACCAGCAGGTTTTTGGAATGTTGCAGGACAGTAGTTTGTTTCAGCTCCTCTTGTCACAAACCTTTGGTCTTAACTGGGCTTTACACACGTCTTTGGACTGTCGGAGGAAGCTGGAGTACCCTGAGAAAACCCACACTGACACAGGGAAGAACATGCAAACTCCACACAGAGGGGCGCCCCTACCCCGTGGTATGAACCCCCCCCACCCCAGAGGAAGAGACCTCTGCAGATAATTCAGCTTCGGTAAAAACCTCCAGGACATCTGGATCTTAACTTATTAGAGGAAAAAGTTGAGCACACATTAGCAGGTGCTGGGCTAGCGGCCCGTCTCCCACATGCCAAACAGCTGGGAGAAACACTGATTTGTAATGTGAAATTGCTTAATTCTGTGTTTCTCCCAGTTTAAATCACCGGGTCCATTAGTTTTGGAGAGAAGGAGACCTCTGCAGATAATTTGGCTCAAGGTAAAAACCGTGTTGTTTCAGCTGGTTGCAATCTGCAATCCTCACAGCTAGAAGCCACTAAATCCCCCTAAATCTGACACACTGGACCTTTAAACACAACAAACTCTCCTTAAACACCACCATATTTCACCTTACACATTTTCTGTGTATTTGTATGCAAATTTAGATGCACACAATATTGCTGGTAATTTCAGTATTTTTGTTCAGCTACAGTCTTTTCACGCAGGCGGAGCATGATGAAGTGACTGAAACTTTATAAATATTTTCTGTTGCTCCGCCTGTGTAAAACCATCATCGCAGAACTTGGCATTTTCCATTACAGCTTGACAGCTTCTCTCTGAAGTTTGAAAACATCGCCTCATATTTTTCTCAAGCCCTTTAGTCCTCAGCCTCATAACGGGGGCTAGGAAAATCCAAGGCAACAAGTTGAGCCTAATAGGCAATTAGCTTTTCAATAAGCCCTACTCACTGTGATTACTGGACTACATTAGTATGTGATTCTCAGTAAGAAATGGTTGCGAGCGAGATAATCACGGCCATGTTGGAAAGTAATTAAAGTTTTGGTGCAGTCAAAAGTATTTCACATGTCAAGGTAGAGCTTATATTTATAGAGTGCGTATCTGCACACAAATGCTCCGGGAAGAAAATTGAATACACCAAATTTATTTATTTTTTTAGTTTACCACTAGACCAAGAACAGAGCATTTCTCCAGGGGTGCTCAGTTCAGGTTCACTTCACACATTCCGTGTTGTCTCTACACTACACTCGCTGACACGGCCCTTCCTACTCTCATTTGGAAAGACTTCATAGTGCATGCCTCTGCTTCTCAGTGTCCCTGGCCTCTCCTTGGCCCCCATCTCTTCCTGTTTCCTTGCATCAGCTCCATTTCTGTCTCGTAGTGTCTGTGAGAGCTCCACTCGTTCACCCGCTCTAGCCTGAGCCGAGGGATCGATGAGCGACCGGGCCTCTTACTGTAATCACTGACCCATTCCCCAGCCACCGTTTGGCCCCTGACCTCCTTTTCCTCAGCTCTGAGCACGGAGCTTTATTTCTGCAGAGCCAGGTCCAAGAGGTCGTAATGATTCCAGTTCACTTGGGTTACAGCCCCTGAGCCGACTCAAACTCCAAAAGTCCTGACAGATTTTGCTTCCATTATTATCCATTGCTCTGACTTCACACCGTTGGCATAACTCAGACCAGGTTTGCAAAATAGCCAGGATGTAGTTTTTCTTTCCATTGCAAGTCTCAAAGGTCGACTCTTAAACCGCCACGATGTTTGCGAGGGATTTAAAACCCACTCCTGACTGACCAGACACTTTTTTGTAGGCAAGAAGTTTCTTCCTCTGAGAGCCTCAAGTATCTAGGCTACATACCTGAGGGTGTTTTTATAAATCATAACTTAGGTAGTCCAGATATCTGTCTCCATGGCAACCATCAACCCTTGTGCATAGAATCTGCTGCACTGCATAGCATTGCATGGTTCTTAGCATCTGAGGGCAACAATTACAAAACACTTCCCTAACAACGGATGATGGTGAGGATAAGAATGTGAAGTCTAGGGTCAAATATATTAATTGTTATATTCACACGTTCTGTAAGCAACTTGCGTGTCACTGGACCTTATTCTGTTTCTAGCTCAGCGATTCATCGGGTGAAGACCCCTTGGGTTAATGATGTAGTGTTTGCTCAGGCCCAAGGATGCTCTTCTGAAAATATTCATTGCTCAATAGCTGGTGAAATCAGATGGCAGACAAAGGCTAATTAAGTGTTAGGCAATAAGAGCATGGCTGTCAGAGGAAGCTTTACTTCTGGCGTAGCAGTGTGACAACACTACTGATGTTGAATAACAACATCGGTCGAGCTGTAATGTTTGAAGAACAGGTTTTGTGCATAATGCGGGAGGTTGATAGGGTCATTATTTACAATAACAGCACTCTCCCTGAGATGTTGAATACTTAATTTCTCATCTGTGAATCATCTATGCAGAGTGATTTACTCCTCAGTGTCTGCTGCTGCAGCTCCTCTACAACGAGAGCTGATAGCAATCATGTCAAACCCTGCTGGCTTTAGAACATATATTTGTGACGGCATGTTGACACTCTCCATAGCACTCGTGCTATTTTCATGTGCAGTGAATCATTAAATTATGATGTGAAATGAAAGGAGTTCCCCACTGACGTGCACAGTCATATGTGCAGATGTGGTGAATCCTCATCTCAGCTGAATGTGAAGTAATCAGCGAAGGCTCCGTATTGTGTATGCGCCTTTAATCTTACACACATTCGCTTGCCGCTTGTTGCATGTGACTTAATTCAGCCGAATCTTCAAACAGACTTCGAAATGTGTGCTGAGAGAGGGCTGATTGAGTTAAAAGACTTCACTTGACTCATGCAAAGTCAGGAGGCAAAGTTTGCTTCACCTTGAACGACACTGATTGGCTCAGTGCTCTGCTGCTGGTTCATTTTCAGGTTTACATTCATCTTGTTGTTTCCCAGATTGTTATATTCTATTGTGTTATGTTCCAATACCAAAAACATTTAACATGGTCAGTGAAAAATGCAATATTTCCAGATTTAAACTAAAACACATTTATCATGTTGGCACCTCTTTAATAACATTAAACAACCTCATTATTTGCACATAGAAATGTTTGCTCCAGTAACATCTATGCCTGGGTAGGTTTAAAAATATTAAGCCAGTAAAAACTAATTTAATGCTATGCTGTGATGTGTTACACTGCATGTAACACTGAAACGAGAATACTTTCTTTATGAAATTATAAATATTTGTGTGACAGAGAATGCATGGTGAGAAAGGCAGATTCTGCTTTCAGTCCAGTCACCAAGCGTGTGAAGGGGGACGCTTTGTTTAGCTCCCATTAGCCAATGGGGCTGCTGCGTCACTCAACATCAGCATCACCCGGTGTCGACCAGGCCCTCACCCTAAGGTGAGTCAGAGTCAGAGCTGCCATTTGTCACTATGCTGCCAAGTCTTAGTCACTTTATTTGATTTTACTCACCTCTTTTATGCTTCCCATCTATAGTCTTCCTCTCACATTCTTATGAAATGGTCATATAATTGCAAGCAGACAGCACATATGTTTTGAATATTACTATCTCTTAGACTGCAGCGAGTGGCAAACACAATGAAAGGAAATGCAGAGACTGAATCCAGAAATGGAGGACTAAAACCAGCCATTGTTTATTCTCCTAGGAGCCTAGCTTAGAGGTTGCATTAGGTGCTTAAAAAAGATTTTGTTTATCCCGGTGTATAGTCAGTAAATAATAAATAATGAATTAATTGATTCCTTTCTTCAGGGGTCCTTTGCTTTGAAGCAAGGTGGGCTTTGAAAACTTTGGCATCAGAGAGAATTTTGCCAGGTAGCTGCCTAATTACACTTCCAAGGCCTGGCTGTCTAATAGATTTCAGTTTTTAACTATCACAAAAGCTGCAGTCTGCCCTCTGAGGCACATATGTCCTTTTAAGAACCATAGTAGGGATTAATAACACTTTTGTTTGCCAAAGTATTATTTTTAACTGAGCCCATGACTACACAAGCACAGCAAAGTCAGGGTATTTTTACCTTTTTGTCAAGTATAAAAGGTGACATGTTGTTTCCTCTTGAAAAAGCATACAAGTTAAGTTTAGATGTTGATCATTTATAGCGCTGGTGTTGAATGTTTCGAGGGTTGGGAGCTAGTTGCACATGCAGGATGTTTCATGTTTAAAGGTCCGGTGTGTAGGATTTAAGGAGACATATATGGCAGAAATGGAATGTAATATGATTTCTTCAGTTTATAATCACTTGAAAATGATAATTGTGTGTTCGTTATCTTAGAATGGGCCATTTATATCTACATAGGGGGCGAAGCGTACAGAGTCCATCATGTTGCACCGCCATGTTTCTACAGTAGCCCAGAACGAACAAACCAAACACTCCAGGTAGGGGCATTCACGTTTTCGCATCAGCCACTGTAGTTAGCAGCCACTCCGCGACCAGCCCAACAGCTTAAAAGAATAAAACCCATTGGATTTTCACATTAAAATGTCTTCACTCAGTGTTTTTATTGATTTTTTATCACCTGGTCTGTTTGTTTTTGGAGAGGAACAGACTTCTGCAGGTAATTTGGCCCCTGGTTAAAAAAAAACAAAAACAAACAAAAAAAAAAACAGTGAAGTAGAAGTGAAGAAGAACACTGAAGAAATTCTAACCAGGAGTTCATGCAGGACACTTGGGGAAAGATTCAATTGATTGCAATCTGCATTCCCCAGCGCTAGATGCCACTAAATCCTACCCACTGCTTCTTCACAGCCAGATTCAGTGCTGAATTTTTATCTGACAAAGACACATTCGACCATCAATACAAGTATCAGTTGTTCTAAAACATTTATAGACTACACGCTCTGCTCTCTACGCTCTTTATTTTCTCTGGCCTGTCTCTCTTTCCATCAGCAATTTTCTGCCCCACTATGATATCCAATCATATTTCCGCTCTCATAATTTGCTCGAGACAAATCATTCAAAAAGCAAATTACACAAGTGCTTCCTTGTCTCTGACAGGACTCCTCTTAGCATAATGGAATCAGAGAATTCACAGTATCCTCTCTGGATAATGAAGAGTTATTTGTGTGTTTCTGAGAGTGAGGATTTCCAGTGCGACGACTGGACTAATAAATTGTGGCATTCAGGCACAGTGGCCGGGCGTTGTGCGAGATATCTATCTCAACCAGTAATCATCAGGCTGTTCTTGAGAGGAGAAAGGTCTTTATGGGACATCGCCAATTATATTTAATTATATGTAACTTCGTGTCAAAGCACATGCCTTCTAGAATTAAAAGCGGAAGGACAGTTGCGGGGGTTCTGCATAGATTGCATTTGATAAAGAGGCAGTAATGTGACTGTAATGTGACAATAATCTGATATAATTACATGTAGATGAGTCATTATTTGTGTGTTTGCACATCTCTTAGATAACGGCGGTTGTGAGGCAAAAGACGCCGGCACGTTTAATGAGCTGGGAGGCGCAGGCAAACAGAATATCGCCGACTGAATGTGAGCAAGTGTTAGAAGGAGGCTGGGGGGGGGGCAGTGTTGGCAACCAGAGTGCTGCACTGAAACGTTGCAGTTACAAAGGATGCATGCATCGGTATGCAAAAATGTACAATATGAATTTGCATCTGCGCCCACACACACATAGACATCACACACACACGGGAGAAAGCACAGCATGTCCACTCGCAAGTTAATGAACCAGCAAATATCTCAGCATGCACACATCAATGTTAAGTGCCTCTCTTCAACAGGAAAAGTTAACTTACACCTCCCGGCTGTCGTCGAAGAGGCAAGAGAAGTGACTGCAGCATCTCTAAACTGAGCCTGAGCAATGTCAGGAAAAAAGGCATTCAATGATACGTTGCTGCATTTTACAATGGCGTCAGACATTCCATAAACTAGCAAGCATTCTTGACTTTTATCTTGACATTGCCCAAGTTCAAGTCATGCTAATGTGAGTGAGTATACCAATGTGGGTGTGTTTAATGTCCCCGCAGTTAAGACTAGTAGTGTAAACAGGCGGCCTATAGCACCATCTGTTTCTTTATGAACCCTGGTTTGACTGGGTCTAAGTTACTACATCCTTTTGCTTCCTTCTTAATGGCAGCCCTCCAGACGACTCTGAATCTGAGGCCTTATTTAACGAACCACATCCATTGTATACCATAAACCATAAAAGACCATAAAAGGCTTAAACTGCCTCCCATTACACCCAACCTGGCATGTTGGTTCATCCCATAAGTGCTAATTGATTAGTATGAGGACCGCATGTGGTATAGAATCTTAGTTAACATTATGAGGTGGGGTTTGTGCGCCTAAACCTGCATTATTTAGAGTTTGTGTGTTGAAAGACTCGACTGTGTTGAGACTCCACTCCAGCCGTGTGCAGTTTACACTCCTGTTCCCATCTCCCCTCCCTTTCCCTCATCATGTGTCTCTAATTCTGATTTCACTCACGGATCTCTTGGATCTCCCCACCACCCTCTGTACCACCAAGAGTCTCCTTGTTTAATCTATCATTTAAGAGCATTAGTTAGAGAGGGGACTATTAAGAAAGAACCACCCCACCCGATCTCTCTCTCTGGCAAGTGTGGTTTTTACTGGAGGGATAAAAGTCTGCTGTAATCTCTCACCCTTTCCGGAGGTGCTAGGTTAAGTAGGTTAGCAATGATTTGGCATTTTAGAGTGCAGAAACAGGAGACATTAAAAGCCCTCACTAGTATGCTACATATTAAGATTGGATTCCTTCAGAGTGAGGCTTATTGTAGACAACTAAGGAGCATGGGGGGAGGAAATGTGGCAAGTACTGTAGAGCAGTGAAAGAGGAGCCGCATATCAGGGTGTTGCTGATTATCCTGTTGTTCTGTTCGGATGTCTCATATCAAATGGATTTGCAGCTTACAAGCTCTGATAGCTCTGTTGCTCATAATATGTGTGAGCAAGCATGACTGTATATGCGAATGTGTGCCAGTCGGTGTGGAGTTTGCATTTGTGTTTGTGCGCCTGAGTGCCCGTAGGTAATATCTGTGTTTTCATCTCCAAGGGGCCTCAGCGGCTCGTATGTCTCCGCCCTGATGGACAGGGCCCAAGTGGTTTTCCCAGCGTGCTGCCGATCCCGTCACATCAACATGAAATGTTGATAGTGCGGCAATCGGGAAGTCGAAGGCTGTTTGGTTTGCGCGCTCCTTACAGGCAGCTCTGCTCATTGATTTGTGCTTGGGTTTTTGAGGGTTTGGATTTCTTAACGATTCACCTGCGGTTCTTTTCCTCTTTGACCAGAAAGAATGTACCCTTGGGATGATACTGTATGCTATATCGGTCTATCTGTTTGGCCTATCTCTGCTGCAGTGAGGCCGAGACACTCCCGGACACTGTGAAATACAGATTTGTCTGCACAAAGTATCAGCCTGGTACCCCACAGGAAGGCCAAGAGGCAAAATGAGCATCATGCTTTTTCATCTACCAGCATTTCTGTTACACACAGATAAATTGTGACGAAACTGGTTGCTGAACAGCATGTCTAGAAAGAAAACTCATTCAGAATTCATGCATGACAGTCATTTCAGTTTCTCACAACAGCTCTGGATGTAAATGCTACGAAAAAATATCCAATTATCAGCTATTTTTTTTTAAGTCTTTTGCAAACTTAGAGGTCTTCAGCAGTCACATGAATTTAGAGGATGGAAGCGAGGAGTGTGACTTGCTTTCATAAAAAGCAGCTGTTGTGTTTTTAATAAAGACAGATATGACATCCAAGTTGAAAGAGAAGTTAGGTATCTTGGAGACCGGAGACTGATTGACGCAGCCGCAAGAGCCATCTGATAATTGCATCTGACTCCTTCAACAAACACAAAGACAAGGTGTCGAGTGGGAGGATAATGGTAGAGGACATCAAAGCATTAGTGGCAGCTCTGTAACTTTGTATACAGAGTGCTTTGCTATCGCTGTTATCGGCGCGCCGTGTCGCTCACACAATCCACACCCATTACCAGCCAATCATACTGTAAGTAATGCTCTGATTTGAGGTGACTCTTTGGATTATTGACTTCAAGGTAATCATAGTGGAATATTTTTTTTTTATCATCCATGGAGTAATCATCCTGTAGCACACAATAGCCAAATAACCCCTTTTAGTTGACACGACCTCTGTCTGAGACCAAAGATCTTTCATTTTTTTCTCTCTTTGTGCTATTAGCTGAGCAAAAAGGAGTCTGATATAAGTCTGTCTGGTTTTGTAATGGCTTGCCGCCACAGGGACATGGGTTTGTTCATTGGAAATCTTAAACAAAGCACAAGGTCCTTTGGCCCTGTCTGATTTGGGAGTGGGGAGAGCGGGATTGGCTATTATCTCGCGGGGGCTGCCGCTGAGGAGCATTGGGAAGCTGCAGCCAGACCCCAGGTGCACTGTCGTACACAGAGGAAATTGAGCAAACAGGAGATAAGTGAGATGGAGGGCTATCTCTCTCTGTAGGGCCGCGTCACGGAACCATCCCTCACTATTAGGTTTCCACTCCTCTCTGCTCCTGGCCTCTGCTTCCCACTCGGCACTCCTCTCCCTCCCTCTCCACTGCTATCTTAAACATGGGGTGAAACATCAGGCAGACTAAGTGTTTGGCGGTGAAGGACATCTTGGGAGAATGGTCCTTTTCGATTTCCCCCTCCATACATAGCATCAAATTGCATTACCGTGAGACATCAACCTAATCAAAAGCTAGCACTTGCTATTATGCTGTGCAATGCATACTATAAATATGACATATTGACATGGGTGTAGGTGGGAGGCAGCGACAGAAACGGTGGGGAAGGCATTTACAGTCTATGCAGCAGCTTGTGCTGGAACACCCCGAGGCGAGTGAATAAACAGACATTGCTCAGACAATGCTCAGTCAATGCCCTTTGTCGGCAGTACAGAAATGTAGCAGACAGGCAAGTCAGAGTGCAAGACAAGTCGCATTATGGTGGTCCACCAACGCCGAGCCTGGCACATAAATGAACCAAACATTATTAGAACTAACACATACATAAACATGGACAGCATCCGTGTCAGCTGGCGGAGGTGTAAGCCCCCCACCCACCCAGAGGAGATGGCAACGACAGGGACACTGGATGAGGGGTGGCCTGTGGTGGTCATCACTGCAGCTCACGAGCCTGCTGGATCAGAGCGGTAGTGGCAGGCTCCAGATGTGGAAGTGCCCGGGGGCCTTGAGCGCACGTCTCCAACCATCACAACATACCCCCCAGAGTGGGTGGAAAGATGAACAGGGATGGTCGCTGCTGGCTTGAATATATCACTTAGATGGAAAAGAAGGGACATAGTTGCACGCCTCAGAATGTATTGTGTCTCATTTTGGGAGGAAATGTGGGGGCAGTTAATGACTTGCGTGTTGTACGCTTGGGAGCACAGACATGAGTGTGTTGCTCTGTGTGGCAGTGCAATAAAAAAAAAAGAAAAAGCAGAAGATGAAAGTTGTGAAAGTTTGGTGAGTTATCTCAATAGAAAACAGCACTGTACCTACTGTATTCAGGAATAGCTTATGTAAGGACTGATGATAAAAATGTCACTGTGTTTCATCATACTGGTGGCCAGCCAACCTTTACTTTGTCCCAGTGATAAAAAGCTTTCCCCGCTAGCTAGCTATTTTCTCTCTTTGCCAGACTCTGTTCTGTTAACCTCATTAAAAATAATTAAAATGAAATAAATGAAAAAAGACAATGAAGAAGACGGCTCGGCATGCTTGTGACTAGCCCCATGTGTGTCCACCATCCTGGCGAGAATTTTAACTTTCCTACTCAGCCATGTGTTAAATGCACCAAGGGAGTAATTGTATGTTTTGTGCTTAATCTAACCGACAGTGGACACTTGTGCTTTTCCTTGGCAGCCATGTTAACTTGTCTCGCTTGTGCGTGGGTGACATTATCATGACAACACTGCACAAGTGGGAGGATACTCAGTCTGTACTGACACATGTAGTGAGGTGATGGACAGTTGATATGCTCATTACAGCGATCACGTGCGGATGCTGTATGCACATGCCAGCCCATGTCAATATTTCCCTACACTTTTTTGTCTTGTGAAATGTATTACTTTTCCAGCCCTGCAGCAAGTGCTATCATGGTCTTACATCACATATCAGCACATTTCTGGCCTCTGACACACATAAGTCCATGCTATCCCACGGAAAACGTCTGCAGCACAGTTTTCCCTTTTCCTCAACTGAAACCTCAGAATAAATGTTGGCATTGTACAGCTCTATTTGTAGGCTATTGTGTAACAGATATGTTGAAACTGTATGTTTTGGCAATGCTGTGATTAACATGTGGTTATGTTAAGGCACAAACCACTTGGTTATGGTCAGGAAAAGATCATGTCTCTGCGTATAACACCTGGTTTTGGTGGCACAATCACAGCTGGAAATGCTGCTGATGTCCTGCCAAAAAAATTGAGCGTAGCGTTAGTTCAGATAGGACATGTTGTCAATCTCAGCTCATATCTGAGCTACATCAGCTGATCTCAAACAGCCAAACAACTGATGGAGCAGCTGATTGATGGAAGGGAGCCAGCTGATAGATCACATGATTCCTTTCTATGCAACCAATTGGCGAATCTCATTCAGGGCACCCTATTTAAACTGCTCTTGCCTGCCTACTGTTGCTGTTTTCTCTGCAAGCTGCTTTGCAACCAGCCTCCACCCCAGCTCCTCCTTTTCATGTTGTGTCTGACTTATCAGTGTCATCTCTGTTTGTCATTGACGCTGCTCTGTTCTGTTCCTGGGGGGTCTTTGCTGCTGCTCTCCCTGCCTTAGGCTTTCCATGTATGCGCATGGAAGGGCAGTGGGGTTTGCTCTCTGCCTCAGGCTTTCCTTATTTGAACGTGGAAGGGCAGAGAGGTATGCTCTCTCCACCTTATGCTTTCCACATAGGCGCGTGGAAGAGGCGTTCTGCGTAGGCCCGAGGAAATGTGGAGAGGCCCCAGAACATAGCCATACCGCCAAATATAATACTGCAAATGTAAATCAAGTTTTCTCTGACTAAAATGGTCCTGACTGAACACAGTTTTGGTGGCACAATCACGGCTAAAAAAGAATAACTCAAATGTCTCACTAAGAAACACACAGTCGTGGTGGCACAGTTGCCACTGGAAATACTGCAGATGTCTTGCTCAAAAATAACTTTTTTTTTTTTTTTTTTTGTTAGTCTCAAACAGAGGTCTTTTGCTTGGCAGCCATCTCGCCTAGATGTCACACCATCCACCATCCCCTCCACTTCCCGAAGACAAAGCTCATGTACATGTAATCAGAACTATGTTATTTTAGAAAAGTCGATATGATACCTATGACACATACAAATGTATCCTAGGTTTGGAGAAATGTACAATGCCAACATGTTCTTCTGGCCACTGGGCTTGTTTTTCCTACCAGCATCTCATTTCGTCTTTGTCTTTCTGTACAGCAGCACCAGCTTTATTAGCTCCTGGAAGTTGATATACCCATAATATCCTGAATCAATCTTCATTGGTCATTGGTCAGCATGGGTTCAGGCAGAGGAAAACAAAGAGGCTCCTGTCACCGGCCAAGATATCTTAGGGTCGGTCGTTCTGATGGATTCTCAGAGGAACTGACCTTTGCCGTAGTCAGTAGGGCTCGGGGGGTGATTGAGGAGCCACTTGGCCCTGGTTTATTGAGTGCTTCTTGCTAAATCTTTGGGCTGATTGTTCAGTTGCTTTCCTTTTTTCAGAAATCACAATAAGATGCAACTCACTCTGTGTGTCTTCTACGTATTAGAGATATGGATGATAGGATCATTCTAGTGTGTAAATGATTGATGATCAGCAATATTCAGTACATTTTCTATTCATGAGAGCGATATAGGAGGGAATTACAGCGGGACTGATAATTTCTGATGAATCCTTGAACGAAGGTGAGCGTGACTGAACATACACGTGGCAGACTTTGTATATGTCTTTGCATCTTATCCACAAGGAGGTCTGCAGTCATGTGTGTTCTTTTTCATGCTGAATTCATGTTTGTTTGATTCTTCTACTTCGACATGAATGGCAACCCACCTGCTACACAAGCCTTAGCAGCTTACCCCTCATTACATGTGTGTGTGTAATGAGGGAGATTACGGTAAAGCTCATCTAAAGCACAAATGTATGCTCTCGCTGAGTGTAGACGCGTCACCATCTAAAGCCAATCAGCTCAACGAGTTACACGGAGACAGGCAAGTAAGTGGAGCTCTACGGTTTATTACTTCACCTATTATTGTAAGCAGACACCCAGCTGGTCTTGCAGATGAGCCAGTTATGCCTGTGTGTGTGTGTTTAGCTGTGTGTATGAGAGAGCTGAAAGACAGTGTAAGGTGGTGAGAAAAAGCATCTAAAGCAGCCTGTCTCCTCCCACTGGAGATCTCCTGTCCAAATATTAATGTTGCCATCTCATAAAGTGTTATTGAATCACAAAGAGAGCAACGTGAGGGCTAAGGGACCGAGAGAAACGGCAGATAAAAAAGCTATAGAGTGAGAAGCTTATTTTCTTTTCATTTAGTCCTAAGTGGTGATTCCGTGGCTCCGATCGATGCCGGGTAATAAATAAATAAAGCAAACATAATGTGAATCTGTTTCTTTTAGATTAGCACACATTAGAGTGAGGCCCCGCCATATCTTAATGTGAGGAGAGACAGAGAGAGCAAGAAAAAAATATCTGAACTTTCCCCTGATAATGGAGGGTTTATTACAGTAAATAAAGCATTCCCTCGTTTCCTGTCTGCTAAAGCTGATATTTTGTAAGGTGTCACTGGCAGTCTGCGGCGGTTTTCCCGGCCAAATACACAGCGCGGTTCAGTGTCGGTGTGAATGCTAAGAACACATTCCCAGGGAGAGCATTTGTTCATGAATACTATTTACTGACATTACGATCCCTCAGCACTTGCATGCGGCTTGCTAAAATGTGTGAGGAGGGAGGAAACTTGATTTTCATCTCATGCTCCACACACTGCACTTTTTTTCTTTTTTTTTTTTTTAAACCAAGCCAACGGTCCAATTATAGGGAGTGGAAAGTAGCGACGAGAAGCAGAATGGCGAGTATCGGAATACAATTTATGAATCATTAAGAGAGAGGGCGCATTAATATTTCATAGCCCTTAGACCACCAACAAGTGTTGGGAGTGGATTCAGTAAACAGGCGTGTGCACTCTCTCACACACACACATCTGTGCATGCACCGCGGCAGCAGCCTCCACTGCATTTATGCAGCATTGAATGGATTCATGCACAACCGCACCCTGCACCATAATGTAAAAACACATATGCTTAGCCTCTCTCTCACACACACACACACACACACACACACACACACACACACATATATATACAACAAACACACACACACACAGAAAACCCCTCTGGAGAAATTTTAATTGCTGTCTGTGGGGGTGACACAGTGGGAAATCTGAAATCAACCCCCCAGCACAGTATTCCTCACCCTCACCCTAAGCATCCTTCCCTCATTGGCTAGTACTCTAAAATGCTCACTCCTCTCTCCCCTCAACCCTTGAGCATAATTACTCCTCTATCTACAGACAGAGTATTGGTTTCCTCTAACTAAAGAGCAGCAGGCTCCTGCTTCCTCCTATCACTCCAGACCTTAGCTGGGTCGCCTCTCCTAATCACCCACTAAAAGCCTGGAACTATATCAAAGGGGATGTGTGTGTGTGTGTGTGTATGTGTGTGTGTCTGTGGAGGTGTGTGTGTGTGTTTGTACGAGCATTTGTGGGTGAGCCGTGCGCTCATTTGCGTACGCACACTTTTCCACCTCACACACTGGGTATTGTGCGTTAGATCAAAGCCATAAACCCCTCTGGGCTTGACACACTCTAGCAAGGCTGCTGCAGCGTCGAAGCCGAGCCGCAGTAATTCTGCTGATACTGTATGCTGCTATTATAAAAAAAAAAGTTGAGTGGGGGGAGTTAGCTTTTTTTTTGCACAACAGGGGATCACAGAATCCTCTCATTGTTCTGCAGAGGTGGCGTGCACGGGTGTGTGTCGACGGGATAGGGGAGATAGCGGGGGCGGATGAGGAGAGGAAAGCGATACGTGTCCAGTTATAGATCTCACCTCTCGTGCTCCTTTCCTGAAACATTCCCCAGGGTGGCGAGGACACTGGGATTTCTAGAGAGGCTGCACAGCGCGGGTCACTGTTTAGATAGAGCTTTGCTGACGGCCAATGCTAAGCCCATGGCACCGCATAGGAGAATAAAATAAAACAACCTGGAACAGCTACAGCATGTATTCTCCGCAGGGAATACAATAGCTGAACAGAATGTACAACAAGGGCCCCAGACGTATTTAGATTTCACAGGAAAAGTGTGAATGTGTTGGGGTTTTTTTTGTCACCCCCATCTCAGGCTTTGTGTTTTCAGCTCTTTTCTATCCTTTGGAGAACATATAACAGGTTAAGAAAAGGGTTAGATGACACAGTGATATTTTCGTGGTGGTGGTGCTGCAGCTGTTGGTGATGGGGAGAGGCTGGAACATTTCAGGGGAGCCTACCCAATGAATATTCTCTCTGTTCTTGGCAACTCCACTCATCTTGGCCAGTGGTCGAGAGTCTTGGAGCAAAGTGGAGCCGGGAGCCGCGGACATCAAGGTGACATTGCAGGCGTCATATTTGTAGAGATAAAGGACATCTTTCTGTTTTGGTCTCCGACCTCAGAGAGGTGCTGAGAGACAGGAGAGATAGCTAAATCAAGTGATGTGGTGTTTGAGGTGGCGGTTCAGGCCACACAAGAAGGAGGTGCTCTCTCTCTGCTACCTCTCCCTTTCTGCTGCTCCCTCATGCATTTTGCTTTCACCCTTTGTTCCTTATCCACAGGAGAGCTGGGGCTTTTGGAATAGCTAAGGAGGACTTTTTGGCAGGGGTCTCTGTGGGAGGACAGGTATAGAAAGGGGGACGCCTCTCTAAATCAATCTCTCGATCGCTCCCTCGCCTTCTCTTTTCTTTCTTAACACTCGGCGGCTTTAGCATGGGAGCCTGATGAATAATGGAGTGAACCGTGACCTTTGCGGTGTGGGTTCAGGCCTGCTCTGGCATCCCTCTGATCTGATGAGCGCTTTTGATCCAACCCACACCAGAGCACTAAGAGACCCGGAGAGGTAAAAAGCCTCTGATAGACTGCACTGTACACGACTTGCCACTCTAATCCCACAAATGACAATATTTACCTCAAAGTGAATCCATGAAAAAATCTCTGCAGGAAAATAGAAGAAAAACTGAATCTACAAAGAAGTTTTAACTTGTCACTGCGACACCTATAACTTTGAAAAAAGTTTGCTTTCTGAATTGTTGGCGCAGAGCTATTATGACAGCCTTGCACCTCTATGTCAGGTGTTATACAGCAGAGTGTGAACATAAACTAAAATCTCACACGTCTTTTACTTTAGCATCCTGAGCTATATGCCTTTGTTCACAGGTGTCAAACTCTCATTCAAGGTGGATGATGGTGGCAAAAAAAAACACAGGGTTAAAATAAAACAGAGGATGTGATTTTAGTGATGATTTATATTTCAGTAAAGGCTTTGCCCGGCTCAATCGATGTGCATTACCCCGGCTTTACCCTCCATCACGTAACTGACCTCCGAATGGAACCTCTCTGTCGTTTCACACCGTACACCTTTTCTCTACCCTTTACCTGGGGAGTCCTCTCACAGCGAAGACTTAAATAACATGCTCACACTTCAGGGGAAAGCAAAAGGTGGAGGGAAAAGTGCAAGGCAAAAGGTGATGGAAGGAAAGTGAAAAGGACAGGACATGTTTGTCTCAGGAGACCCAAGTGGGGAGATGATATCCTGATTAAAACCAGATGTAGAGTCTGGAAAACACTGATCACACAAAACACGGCTCACCTCAGCCACGGAGGCCCAAGATGTGGGCGATATTAAAAAATCATGGAGAGTCGATCTCCTCAGTTATGCCGGGGCTGGGGAGAGAAAGCGGAGGTGTGGGAGAGGTGAGAGAAAACAGCGATGGACGGAGAGAAGTCTCTAAGTGTTCCTGCCAAGTGGAGCGTGAAGTAAGGTCAGGGGAGCCGCATGCAAGAGTGCAGGGAAAAGGTAAGGAGGAGTCCCTCATTCAAAGAAGGGAAAGCTCCACCACTTCCAGTGATAAACTCACTGATCCTAAACTGATTCTCATAACACAGTCACCGGAAAACGATCAGAACAATACAAAACTGTGATTAGGCCTAATAATAGGGTCGTGATAATAGATTATTTTCACATTTTCCAATAAAAGCTGAGATGTTTTCTCAAAAAAAAAAGAAAGAAAAAAAAGAAAAAGAAAAGCTTCCTTGCTGAGCTTCTGTGTTGGCAGGTGCAGTCTGGATTTTGCGGCATGTTTTCTGACAACAGGTGATGTTGTAGCAGTAGTAGCTGGGGGACTGTTTGTGCTCCTGGATTGTTAGGGGTGTTAGTAACCTTAGAAAAGGACTGATGAGTCATTTTGGTGCAGATGGGTTCATTCTCTCCCACTCTCCTTTCCATTTAAAACACAGGGAGGGAAGTAAAAAGAGATAAGGCAAGACAGTCTAACACCTGTGTTACTCTTCTTCCCAAATTGTACTAAGTAATCAGTTGTAGTGAAACAAGTCAGAAGGGTGGTAATTTGACAGCTGGAGAGAGGGCAGGAAAACCACACTGAGAAACAAAAAGAAAACATTGTGGGGGCGAAAGAGTTAAAGGTGTGTTTGCAGTGAAACTTCGACAGTAAATGCTCCTATTTGAAAAGCTGTGATATTATGCTCCTTTTCAGCAGAATCCCCGAATCTTACCGAGAAATACTATTTATTTGTTGGTGCGTATTACGCTCAAACACACATACATAAACACACGCCAGTCACAAATGGGATCAAAGGCCTGATGGAGTTGAACAGAGTGCCCAGTAAGTGTTGCTGCCCCTGAGTAAATGAGTGACAATTTACTAGTGTTGTTGTTGCTGCTGTTGAGCCCTGTGAGCTGTGTGATCATGTTCAAATGCGGGGAAATGGAGGGAGCAAATGGATTTTTTAGGAGAAAGGATAGCTCTCAGATCTCCACCGCACCACTCACAGCTGAATCCACCGGCCACTGAACATTGCTCTGCGACAGGCGCTCATTGCCAGTGAAACTTGCCATCTGTAATTTTAGTTGCAGGTGCATGTTCGCTGGAAATGTGAGCAGTGACATTCAGCCCCACAACCGCTGTTACACACACATATTGGTTCCGCTCTTCCCAACTGTGATTGCAATGAAAAGCGTGACAACTGCACGAGTTCAAACCGCGCATTTGAACTCGTGCACAATGCAGACACGCCGTTCTCGTGACTTTCAGCTCCTAAGAGAAATTTCAGTTTGGGAAACTAATTGACGCTGACATTTGTTGCTCATTGTGAATTAAAGACTTTGTCCTGAGTAATTGTTAAGCCAATAATTCTTCTGGATGGCCTGGAATTCCCGTCTTCTTGGGGGGAAATAAATCACAAATTTCTAATTGATGTATGGTTGTAAAAACCTTGATGTCTTTACATGTCATGACTAATTCTCCAGCCCCTGCCTTTATGCTGTGCTCAACACTATGCACCATATGTTCCCACTCTATTCCTGCTTAGTCCGTCCACTCCTTGAGTTAAGATCCTGGAGAGACAATTTGTGCAGTCCATTAAGGGCTGATGAATTGGATTTAGACCAGAGGACTGGTGTGAACAGAGGGTCCAAGCACACAAGCTGACAGCGCCCCCCCCCCACTCCCAACACACTTCTGCAATTGTGCGACTAGCGTTGGCTTGGTGTCGGCTCGTGTTTTAAACACACATACAGTAACTCATTAATGTCGTCCAGAGCTCAAGGCTGTATTTACAACACAAGCACAATAGAAAATTGGCTGTCTATCAACTGGCATCTATGTATGCAGTACACAGGGCTGAGCGGTGAGCATGCTGTTAAAGAGACATAAGACACTTTAATCTCATCAATGTGGTACTGACTGACGGGGTCTCAAAGAAACGTCCTCAGACGACAAAACTCAAGTTGTGTCGTTAACATGATCTTGTACAACCAGCGAACAGCTTTTAATCTAAGCTCAGGAACGATGAGGAGCTTGGTACTTTGAAATGTATGTTTTACATGCTGCTATAGCGAGTGATAAGGGGAACAGATAGTGAGAGGAAAAAAAATAAACGCTTGCTTCCATTTCACACCTTTTTTGTTCCTTTTTTTGAGGCCTGTTTCATGTCAAAGAGTTGTTTGCTTCTGAGTAAAACTGAAAACATGGCTAAAAAAATTTGAAATATTTAAATAATTCAATGTCAGACCGCTGCATGGTTTGCTAAAAACCCACATAAGCACATGTAAGGGCAAAGGCTTTGTTTGAACATCAGAGGGGCAGAAAAAAAATGAGCATCAAGCACTTAATTTCCTGCATTCTGTTGAATTTTTGCATCAATTTTTGCCTTTTCTGTATCAATTTATGGTGTAAATGACTTTAATGTTCTCAAATAAAAGCCCTCTGCCACTTAAATGTTTTTATTAGGGGAGACAAATTCACATGTTCTAAATATTGAAGGGAATATTTGCCTTACATCCCCCCTGAAATCTACACCTGTGTTTACAAGTAGTGTCATGCAAGCACTTGTGAGGCACTTCTGAGCCGACATAAAGGCCTGCTATGTATTAACACCTTGTATTGATCTGTTCAAACCACACACATTGTTGTTCAGACTTGAATCATATGATGCCATTTTGTTAACAAGGCTAAGATCATATGTTAAATTTCAGATTTGAAATTTATAATACCCTCATAAAGCACTAGATGCTAATGAATTGGACATGCATGATAAATGCTGTGTAAATTACCCCTGGCTCTTAAAACTGCGGTCCAGTCTGTCTCTCATTTAGAAAAAGAGCGAACGCTAGTTACTCATATTTAAATACTGAGGGTGTGTTTGACACTGCTGCCATTGTTAGTGCTGTAAAGTACAGCAGCCACTGGAGAAACTGCCAGCAGTTAATGTGGTTTTCTCCACAGTCTGATGAATACGTCTTAATTAAAAACAACTAGAATGACTTCCTGTTTGGAAACAGTTTCCATTCTCCTCTGGTTCATCGGTAACATGGTCATCAGCGTGACCCTTCTTTTAGTCATTACATCTCAAACTGTGTTGCTGATTATAGTGCTATTAACAGCAGCCACTTGTGTGTTTGCTTCAGAACATTAGCACATTTGTCAACAAGCTTAACCAGTCCATGTCACAAAACTGTACGTTTGGCACCACACCCATAAGATATATGAAGAATACATGGACATGTCAGCGTGAATATATATGTAGCCATGTTTGTGTGAATTGACAAACAAAAAAAAAGATAAATGTGAAAAGGGGGCAGTGCTGAGAAATGTTGGTTATACAGGCATTTCAAGGTTTGGATAAGACAACTGCTGGGAAAGGTGAGTCAAAAGGTTGGTTTGATGCTGTCAAACCTACTGTGAGTTGGATGTAGTCACCCAGGAAGTGTGTGTAGCACTCTACCAGAGGCATTAAATATTAATTTCTCCACTTAGGATCCACTGATTCAGAGAGAAAGTGGAAGCAATAGGGCACTTAATGGGATACTTATCACACTTACTCTGATAGGCCCAATGCTTATCTTGCTATTTAACATTAGCTATACTCAAAATCAAGCTGCACAGTTTTTCATCAACATAAGGATGAAACATGTGATTTGGGTCTGTGTGTGTGTGTGTGTGTGTGTGTGTGTGTGTGTGTGTGTGTGTGTGTAAGTTCAACCATGAGTATTTTCTGTCTTCATTTATGCACACAGATGCTGCAAAAGCGAGTGTGTGGGAGTGTGCGTGGGTGCATGTGCATCTGTGTGTGGTTTAGTGCCTGACTGAAGCTGGATTTTTTTTTTTTTTTTTTTTTTTTTTTACAGTGGCCTGTTAAATGCCCAATATCAAAATTTGGCCCGGCAGAGCTGTCAGCCACACGGCGAGCATAGGCCTAATATCTCCCATGGACTGGGGATTAGTTTCTGTCTGTTGCTCAGGGTGAAATGTGTAATCTCATATCTGAGAAGTGGGAGGGAGAAGAGGAGGAGGAAGGAGGGGATTCTCGCCATTAATGTCTAACCTTTTAAAAATGGATTTATAAGTGTGACGAGATAAGGGCCGAATGTGATCCTGAAAATGTGTCCGCCCCGTGACAAGTAACAGGGAGAAAAGAAAGGGGAGACAATCACAGTGTAATAGACAAATTAAACACACTGCGCTTAATGCCTTTCATCTAATATCAAATGTGTGTACAAGGAAAATTAATACTCTGTGTACTTAGCATATGTTCTGTGATGGATTAAATAAACTACTGTGACAACGCAGCACAAAGCTATTCCCATTAAAATCTAACACCTTTAAAAGAAGCCATCTGTATAAGTGGTGCTGCTGGAAAATAGCGAAAACAAGCTTGTTTGGGTGACGTTACCAAACAACACTGTGGATAATATCTCACTTTTACAGAGAAATTAATTGTTCACTTTAATCTGCCTACAGATCCTACAAATAGGTTAGGAATCCAGCATAAGCTCCCCACTGTATCACATAGCACATTCCCATATTTAAAGGATAAACCTAGTGTTGTTTTATCTTTATATTACATTGACCAATTCCATTAAAAAATACCAAAACAAACAGTGAAATACACTTACTATTATGTATTGTCTGTACAGCCACAGTCTATATAGCCCACCATGACATACAACGTATCTAAAAACTATTAAGAACATATAAAAGATCATACTGTGAAATCTGGGAGAGCTGTGTCTTTATTACAGTGAGAACTGGCCAGCATAGTTTATTCATCTCACCAGTATAAGCCACAAAACCACATCTTAGAGTAGTTAAATACCATCCAGCCAACATGGAGCTACTCTCCAGAAATCACAAATGCAGTCACAGAGATGTTTTGCAATAGTATACACAGGTCAGGCTCTTTGTGGTGACCGCCCGATCCAAAAGTATCACTATTTTATGCACTCAATTCTTTTTAGCCATGCTAGGGGTGTGACTCTGAGGAATGTCTGATTTTCTGTTCATCCATCCCTTTGTTTCAGACGTAAATATCTTAAAAATTATCAGATGGATTGCCCTGAAAATCTTTGCAGACATTCACTGTCTCCAGAGGATAAAACCTACTGATTGTGGTGATCCTCTGACCTTTCATGTAGCACCACCACAAGGTTGATATATTTGATTTTTAGTGAAGAGTTTAGCAAAGAATTAGATAGATCAAGAGCTACCTAAAATGACAGAAACTTTGTTTGGGAAAAATTTATTTGACGTGTACTTTGAGTTTTCAGTTTGACCCATGTCCCATCTACTTACATGGAGGTGGAGGCTTATGACCTATACTGCTGCCAGCCACCAGGGGGCAATTAAACTGTTTTGGCTTCACTTTTGGGGAGCTGTCATGTTGTCCATCTTTATAAAGTATGGGACTAAGACGCTAAACTAAGTTGGTGACCATGGTAAACATTTAACGTAGACATTCTCTGTGTCTTGGGTCCTTTCAGGTCTGACACTGCTGCTTTTTCCTCTGGTGTACCTCAGAGCTCTGTCTTAGTTCCTATATTATTTGCTTTATACATGCTTCCACCAGGTCAAATTATTAGCCAGTTCACGGGTATATCATATCACTGTTATGCTGATGACATTCAACTGTATGTCTCGTTTAGGCCTGTTAGCACTGACAAACTTCTTGCTCTTCACAGCTGTTTGATTGCCATCAAGGACTGGATGACAAACAACTACTTACGATTAAACATAGACAAGACGGAGGTTCCAATAATTGATTCAGATAGCTTTACGGTTGCCTGGAGTATTGTGTCCCTTTTGTCAGCTATACAATCAAATTTCAGGAATCTTGGTGATACTTTGATCAGGCCATGCATTTTGATCATCATGTTAAATCACTTACCCGTACTTGTGTTGTTCAGCGAAGAAATATTGCAAATCTCAGGTTTGTGGTGTCTCACCCTAAGCTAGGGATGATTAACCATGCTTTTGTGTCCTCCCAACTGGGCTACTCTTTTTACTTGCCTGAACAAATCTCTGAACCACCTTCAAATAATCCAGAAAGCTATCGGTGCTATATCAAATAAATTTTATTATACTATTATTTTTTATTACCATGTTTTTCAACTCATTATGAGCATCCTGATGCTAAAATTTAATATAGGTAATGGCATGAAGCCAAAAGTAACATCACGATGTGGCTACATAGATAAATCAGTTTAAATTAATAACTGATTTTGGTCCCACAGAGGTCTTGTGGTTATTATCAGGGTTAAAAAAACACTAGCATTACCTTTGAAATGTGGACAGACAGGCAGGCATGTCCACATGCAAACACTGATGAATATACACACTGTGAACTCTGAGACAGTCCTGATAACGATCTTGCACATCAGCCAACAAATGAGTGGAGCAGTAGGGGAAAAGAAGGTAAGCTTTTAAAAAGGTTAAAGTTGTCACTGGCTGGCAGACTGGAAATATCGCCTGCTCATGAAGACCCAATAACAGCCTCTCTTAGCCACTCCTGGCCCACCATTACAGCATCTCCCTGATCAAATGGATGCCATCTGTCTGGCCAGGCTTCAGCAACAGCACCGCATCAAGCTGGTTGGCTGGCTCAGGCAGACACATCCCATCTTGTTCTTTTGCATACACATAAGCTCATTCTCTCTCCCTCCCTCTTTCTCACAAACACACAGATGCACACAAACAGGTGAATCCAGCCAGACATGCAAATTTCCACAGGAAAATGTTACGAGATGGCAACTAGCATCTTGCTGGGAATGAGATATAACGTCTAAATGATGATCGATGGTAGTCTAGTCCATTGGACGGGGGACGTGAGATTGATCGGCCAAGTCTTCTCACTGTTCAAACACATTGCTGCCGTCTCCAAATGGAAGCAAGCTTGAACAGGATCACTTCCACAGAAAACATGGATTTAATTGTCTTCACTCTCGTATTCAGCAACAAAGCATAGGGACATGCATTCTGCCCGGCTAACAATAAGAGGTTGGCAAGATTAGCAAGTAACTCCTTTATGGTTTTTTGAATGTTTTACACTGCTTTACTCATGTTAAACCATGTCATTCATGCTTTTAGTGTTTATTTGCATTCACAAGTACAGTATGAGAGCCACATTCCTCATTTAAGCCTACACAATCCCTTCTTCCTCATGAAAAGGAATATGAGACTGTTTTATGGCTGCTGTCCCATGTGTAAGGCACCTATTACAAGTGCCCTTGCAGAGAGAGCCATGACTCCTAGAGGGGACTTACGAGATCTGTACTCTGCGCCTCATCCAATTCACCTCAGGATGAGATGGTGCGTTCACAAGAGCCTGTAAGACCTTACGAGGGGCTCGTATTCACCTTCCAATATCACCAATACTACTAACATTAGCACACCACTCCTCTGGCTAGAGAGTGTGATAGAGGTCCCTTCATCTCCAGCACTGATGTTGGATAACATCTGTTAGGCACACCTGTAGGACTTTCATCTCCTCCAGCTCCAGAAAATCTTCCTTCATTGATTCAGCGCTGAAGTGGTAATTCCAGGTGTCTTTATCGTATTCTAGTGGTGTTAGGTGAAACATTGATCACACAAACAGCTGACTTTCTGAAACTGAGAGTATGGTTCCCACCATTTAGGACCAATGACACAACTGAATTCTTGCTCAGTATGTTAGTGAGCCATATGCTTTGATACTGAGATTCTTTACACTTAAAAAGGCTAAAGCAGTGATACAAAAAAAGCATGAGCATCAAACATCAAACTGTCACTAGGACTGCAACTAATGATTGTTTATTAGCTTTATATAATTTTCCTGATTTATCAGCTCATTCTCTTTTTTATTGGTCTATAAAATGTCAAAGTGTAGTGAAAAATATTCTTTTCCAGAGCCCAAGGTGACATTTTCAAATTTCTTGATTTATCCAACCATCAGTCCAAAACCCAAAGATATTCAGTTTACAATTATATGACAAGGAAAAACATAAAATTCTCACACATGAAAAGCTAAAACCATCAAATGCATTTCTGCTTGAAGAAGTTTTGAAACAATTAAACAGTCCTGATGAAAGATAAACCCTTAATTTGATTTGGTTGTTTTTTTGTGTGTGTGATTTCATATCAGTTTATGCATCTTCAGATCTAACTGTATTGATAGCATCTCTGGCAGACTTTTGATCAAAGCCAAAACCAATATAAATCTAGTTTTAACCAAACCACTGCAGCATATAATGACCTTAATCCTGATTAGAACTACATAACACTTAAATAACAAAGTAAAAATTGTTACTGTATACCAGAGGTGGAACCAAGTCATTGTTTTGCAAGTCACAATCAAGTCTCAAGTCTTTGCACTCAAGTCTAAAGTCAAGACAGGCAAGCTGCGTCAATTCCTAGGTTAATACGAGTAAGTCCCAAATCCTAAACTTTAAATTTCGAGTCCTAAACCAGTCATAATGCACTCTTCATCAAATGTAATGCAATTTTAATAACAGAGTAATAATATGTAAAATTTACAAACATCATTAATGCTTTAAAAATGTTGTACTCTAATTTGTTTAAGAAAAAAAAAAGTTTGTTGGAAGTTGTTGAATCTGTAATTTCTGACCAACAGGATTTGTTTTTTGATTAGCACTGTGTAGTATTTGTATGCAAATGAAATTAACACTGATGTCATTTTCCAACTGGTGTTCAGTAATGTAATATTAGGGTAACACTTTACTTGAAGGTATCTACATAAGGGTGACACTGTCATAACTATGACATGACACTGTCATGAACTTGTCATAAACATTATTTACATGTCATGAACGTTTATGACTGCTGTCAATAAGTGTCATTCGTTTTTTGTAATGACAAGTTGACATTGTTTGGGTTGTCTTGATCATGACAACTTGACATTAATTAAAGTGACATTGCCAGAAGTTGTCTTTGTCATGACAAGTTGACACTAAATTTGTTTACAAAAACCAAATGACACTTAATGACAGCAGTCATAAACGTTGACATGTACATAATGTTCATGACAGGTTCATGACCATGTCATGTCGTAGTTATGACAGTGTCATGTCACTCTTATGTAGATACCTTCAAGTAAAGTGTTACCAATTTGGGTTCTTCCTGGCTCTCTCCTGCAACTTGATTGGATACTGTCGGATTGGCTCAAACAAAGTAGTTCATCGACATACTGGGAATGAATAGAGTTAATGTTAATTCAGGAAATGATGGGACATGAAATGACTTGATGCTCATTTTTGAAAAAACATACTTTTTAATCTTTGGGTCTGGGGGGAAGATATCAAGTATTCTCAAGTCAAAGAGCCCAAGTCCAAGTGAAGTGATGAGTCATTGGTGTTCAAGTCCAGTTGTACATCTTCTTTAATTCTGTCATGTCAAGTCTACAGCAATCAAGTTTGTGACCTAAGTATGACTCGAGTCCAAGTTGGGACTTGAGTCAACACCTGCTGTATAGTACATAACATAGACATACATGAGTCAAATAACAAAAGAAAAATGTAATAATTTCAAACACAACTTGACAAAACAGAAGAAAATCAGAGCCAATCTTGGCCCTAATGGTTGGAGTCTAAACCACACTGATTGTTGACATATTTGGCGACTGTGTTTCACTCTCAGTGCTTTCAGTTTCTCATAGGAGAACACGGTCTCCACAAGCAATAACTCTCCTCAAACATGCTGCCATAAACTTTATTCCCACATCCCTTTATCTTTATTTGAGGCATCTTTTGGAGCCAGAACAGCAGTTAATTTGAAGATTGATTTGACACTGTAAAGTTTGTCCTTTGGTTAAGCAAGACAAGTAAATAAAAATAACGACACAGAATAAGATATGAATCTGGCATGCACTGTGAAATTACTCAGTTATTATTAACTAGACACAAACAGAAGTGACACTGCTGTTCTGCTGTGAGAAAAGTCATCAAAAGTCAGGATGTCTGACAGTACTTTGAGGGCTGAAATCTGTATGACACATCTGACACCGAGTTATGAAAAGACTAAGGTTCAATCTAACAGAAAGTTCGAGGTTGAAAATGAAAACACTGTTGCACCTCTGTGGGTGCTTGAGTGGAACTGATCCTTTTCTATTTGCACATCTCAACCCCAGACACAATGTTGTGATACACAAAGAACGACATCCGCATACACAGCGCACACACATTAATTTCCTTAGGGTGGATGTCACAATGTCAGAGCAGAGAGCAGCGTGTCAGAAACAGATATTCTCAAGATCGAACTCATACTTGCAGCTAGGGCCAAAAATGATGAGGATAAAAACTACCTGCTCATATCGATGATTACGCTATCAGTTAATCATAAAAATCATTATTTCTTTGAAGTTTAAAGCAAATTTTTGCTCCTGAGTAATGTTAGCCGATGTAACGTATCAGATAAGTTAACTGACATTACCAACAGGCCTACAGCTACTGTTGCTAACGTTATGTGGCAAATTCATTAGCTTAGTCGCCAAGCTATTGCATTATGTCACAGTAAGCCTTGATTGCGAGTTTCTCTTCCCCTACTCCTTCTCTCTTTAATGGCAAGGGGCAACTAGCGTTTAAGGGTGCTGTCAGACCTAAAGTTCTCTTGCTTTGGTCCGAATCAGGGACTAATTTTGTTACAAAGTTGCATAATTGCCTAGAGTTGGTTGATGTTCTCACGGCAGCATTTACAAGCAGACCAGATCAAATTCCTTGCGTGAGAAAGCTGCTCTTGATTGGTCAGAATTTCCATGCGGGAAAAATCCAGGAAGTAAACAAAACGTTGAAGAAGAGTACACTTGCAAGATAAATGTGATACTTTCTAATGTCACAATGGAGGGATGATGCAGGTAGATTTTAGCGCTGGTCATCGTGTACTATCTTGCTGTCATTGTTCATTTTAGGCAAACCATGCAGTTTGAAAATGAGGCGCGGCTCCAACTAGAAAACTTGCACAAAATAAGGCAGTACAGGAGGAGGTGCACATTAATAATCCTCCAGGACTGTAACATGCTCATGTTTAACCCAAACAATGTATGATGTGACTGCAGTTGGTGCGGATCGAGGTCGGAACACGTTCTCACCACAAATGAATTGCACCAGAGTTCAATTGTAGCCAGACTGAGACCACCTCTTCAAGAAGGTCTAGGTCAGGTTGTTTTGGTGCGCACCTGAGTGTGATTGCTGTGTTCACACCTGCCCAAACGAATTGCACTGAGGGGGCAAACAGACTTGAGTTTGAATGAACCGAACCAAACAGGGCAGGTGTGAAAGCACCCCAAGGTACATAAGCACCCCCTTTCTTGCTGTATGGATGGTGTAATTATAGAACATTTGTTATATTTCTATCAGGAAAATTGTCATTATCATTTCCACCCAGCCTTACCTCCAGTCTCTTAAATGAGTCTTGCTCAGAGGTTTTTATCTTCCTCACCCTCACTCTGTTCTCCCAAAGTATTCCTTTACCGCCCACCCTTCCTGGCATGTATTCCTCTACCCTCCAGTGTATACCGCCAACTACATTACACCAGTGGAACAAATAGTCATAGCTCTTTGAATATGTACCCCCTCAAGCCTGCCCCAGCTGCAGCTGTGGGTGACATTTCTCATTTGCTGAAGAGCCGAGAAAAAAAAAATGTGTTGTCTGCCTGCCTGCCCTCTCATGTGAATCATCCAAAACTGTAATAACATCACTACAGCAACATGCTGCTGAACAGAGACCCGGTGTGGTGTGACTGCCCTGACAGAATGTGCACAGCTCCTCTATATATCCCAACAAACTGTGAGAGGCAGCAACTCCTGCAGAAGCCATGTTTCATGTAAAGGTGGTGCTTTGTCATGTACAGAGTGTAATTATCATGCTAAGAGCACGTGAGCATATCAGACATCCAATCACTCAGGTGATAAAGATATGAAAGTATGACATAAGTGACTAAGATAGTGAATGAATAATATTGGTGACTGTGACTAATATGAGTGCTGAGACAGAGCCAGCTTCTTCTCTGTCTGCCAGCTCTCTGCCTGACACGCATTCTTTAAATAAAAAAAAAAGAGAGAGGGAGAGAACTGTAACATTCAAGCGAGACAGAGGTGCTGCTCACTCCACTGAATGTATCACAAAACATTTCTGTATTTTATTCATGGTTAAATCAAAGGCTTGCGCTTTGATTGCACCTAAGAGAAGAGGGGGAGTCGTGTCGAGATGTGAGCACAGCTCTACACGAGGCTTGCACTCAGCAAAACAGGGGAAGAGGTGGAATGTAATACGAAAAGCTAATATACAGTAAGTGAGCCAGAGGTACTTCTTCTCTCTTCAGTGAAACATCACACTGCTACTGTGCTTCTTTGCGTCTGCTGAGAGCGAAACTAAAGCCCTTGATCCTGACGAGAGCAGAGCACATTGGCTCAGCTCAGTAGACGTTTTATTACACGCTTACACCAAGTCACACACATTTACAGGAACACAGGCCATCAACTGGGGGCGTTAAAAAGATAAATAAAGGAATATTTAGCTGGAGATTAAACATTGATTTATTTTTTTTAGCTTTAACACTGGTATAAACAGTATACATTAACCCGCACAGCTTAGGCCAGATGCAGGGTACAGACATGTTATTTCAGCTGACCATGCTTCCCTTTTGTGGCTGCGAAGGATGAAATTATTCTGCACACTGACTTAGCCAGGATGTCCTACAATGTAAAAGCTGTGAGATTATAAAACTCATGTTTTTGTTTGTCTTTCATGAAGGAGCTTGAGCTCGCAGGCCTTGATGCAGATTCAACTCCGCAAGGACAGAGAAAAAAAATATTATGATAAAAGCTGAGGTGAGGGATCCAGTTATACATCAGTACAGTTCCAGCCTTCTTTATTTAGCATGCATGTGTGCCTTGCAGTTTATGCCTCAGAGAGGACTGAAATCCTTGAGGAAGAGGAAAATATTTCATGATCAAAGACAGCATGTGGAAAGGTATTCAGTTCTATCAGCTCCGTTCCAATCACATTTTTATTTTCTACATGTATGCCATCCTCATACTTCCCCTGATGCCTTCAGGGAAAAGGTTGAACAAGTTCCTCGGAGCAGGCATTAATCCTCATTTAAACTCAACTCACAAAACTTACAGAAAGCAGGTCAAAAGGTCTTTTTGTTGGAAAATCTCGGTAGCTCATACCACTTAAACCTCTGGGACGTGAGATGAGGAAGAGAAAATCCTACATAGCCTGCCTGGCTGCCTGAGGTTCTAAATAATATTTCCTTGCAAATACACCCTGCCAACTTTGCTCAGTTTCCCCATGATCATTGAAGTTAAACGTGTCTTTCTTGGCAAGTCCACAGAGGGAACTGACGCATAGAGGAGCTTGTGAGTAAAAGAATAAGATTGGGATAAGACCCGCGGCAGATGAGCTGCAGAGCTAATAGGCAGACGAGGTGTCCAGAGAACGACAAAGACAAAGAGCATAAAAGTGAGGAGACAGACAGTGTGTGTGAGAGAGAGAGAGAGAGAGAGCTCCTCTGGGTCATTAGGCTACAGACAGACACATGCAAGTGCCACCTCATCCTTCATTCTCTCACCCTCCTGGCGCCGAGCAGGAAGGTATGAGGGCATTGAGCCATGTTCAGTGAACCTGACATGTGCTGGAGATACTGTGGCAAATGAAGATACATTGCAGGGACAGTGGCTACTAATTGTCCTGCTACATTTTCAACAGTCTGTCACCATTCTCGCTGTGTACAGTAAAAGTGACTGGCACATTCATTGCAAGATGCACAATAGTGTAAAAACCACAACATGAAGATTAAAATAAGATATCCTTCCCATTTATTCAGGTATTGCCTGTGTCCATCTCATTTGTCGTATCCTGTACCGCAGTGATGAACAGTTAACTGTGACATCTCAACCTAAGTTCCATTATTAGAGCGTCTGCTGTCAGATAAAGCTGTGATAAGACAATACGGTGCTGCCTCGGCACAGCAGCCGCATAGATTCATCCAGACACATCAGACAAGACAAATAGACCTCAGCTAATGCTGACAGAGCACCCCGGGTGGAAAATTTAGACAGACTTTCAATCATTCGTTTGACAAGAGGGGACATATTCAAGCAAGAGGATTTCTGTTTCCATAATTCCGAACCCCATAATCCATTTTTGTCCCGTCAGGGCTCGAATGAATGATTCACTGGGCCAAACTGAGAAAGCAAGTCACCTTGGCAACAAATTGAATATATGCAGCTCAAATTTCATGTTATTATGAGTGTGAAAACAATCCTGAAACACGGAAGGTACAAAGATAGAGTGGTTTTCACACATTTTGAGTGTATGTAAGTGAAGTGTGTGTACGTTTAGAGGGGTAACATGATAGCAGAAGAATATACAGTAGATGCACTTAAAACCAGCATTAAGTAATTTTGCAGAAAACAAGCTCGTATGCAAGTCTGATATTTACTCCCTTTTAGCTCTGTTTTTGGTCTCCACCACCAATTTAGAACAGAATATCAGGCTTCTATAGTTGCGAAATGCTCTCTTATATATGTTTACCAGATAGTAGCTAACTTTGTTAGTCTGCTGTATGGTGCGAGGCATACAGTGGCCTTTTTAGCTGAAAAGAGTGGCCATAACAGCATCATAAGAGCCCTGTCACTGAACCGAAACAGTAAAGTTGTGGACCAGAAAATCAAAACACTGAGCTGAAACCACTGTAAAGTTTTGTAGAACTGAGGAAAACTGCAGAGTCGAGTAATAATTTTCTGTGGGTTTTTCCACTACTTGCAGTAGTCCTGTGATCCATTATTAATATTAAAATATTTGTTACAGAGACATTTAACTTTAAATATTTCAGAAGCTAAAATGTCAGTGAAGAAGCAATTGATCAGTCCAAAGGCAGAAGCTTAAATTTAGAATCAATGATTCTATCTGTATCTGTCCTAACATGTCAGAAGTGAAGCCAGAGAGGAGAAAAACATGGCTAAAATATTATTTTTGGCCCTCTGAAAAAAACAGTTATATGGCTAAAAGTATTGGGGTTTTCTTTAGATTCTGCCAAACCAAAGTGGCTCCAAAGACCACACCTATAAGTTATTGAAAGATCTTCTATTTCTGGTCTGATAGTGGTCAGCATGTTGCCTGTTGCATTGTGCAGGCTGCCTCTTTGAACACCTTAAAACTGAGAATTTCAGATTTCAGCTGTATATTTTATTTTCCAAATGTTATTTCTAATGTAAAAGGATAGTTCAACGTATCATTTGGTTTGTAATGTGATGCGTTCTGACCCAAAAGCCTCATACTCTACAGCTCAATACAAATACATGTATTGTTACACCCGATAGATAGATAGATAAATAGATAGATAGATAGATAGATAGAGGTAACATGTTCTACAAAATACAAAATTGACTGCAAAAAGACTACAAAGACAGAAGTAATGCAGCGAAACGATTTGGAAAGTAAATTAGTAGTATGGTTAAGACAACCTAATTTGACTGCCACTGGGTAAATGAGTTGCTGGGGCAAAGTGAGTCCTCTGCAAACAAAACACTCAATGAGTAACATTTGTCCCCCGCAGTGGTTCTAAATGATGCCACGAAGTAGCTCTGCTGCATCACAATTACCTGGCAGTGTGTCTCTTTGCTCCATTAACATAAGCAAGCTATTTCACTTCAGCAAGACGCTACTAACGGGCTTGAGGGGCCTAGAGGTGAGAGCGAAGCTGCATAAGATATTGTATGAATAAAGACGGTAATGATGTATGATACAGCAACTTTCTGCTGCTCTGTTTAGTATAAATAAAATGGAAGTGCTGCGAGGGGCTGAGATAAATAAGAGCTGACAGAAAAAAGTACAGATAGAAGACTATTTAAAACAGACAGCTGAAAATAGACTAACTGTGGCACACAGACGTGTATCTCAAGGTATTGCTAAACAGATGTTTGAACACTGTGTGAGTGGTTTGTCCATTTTCATATTCTTCCATTTATTGGAAATAATTGGGGGAGTGAGCCACCTGTGTTAAATAGCACCTGTGCACTGTGTCTGATACAATTATCTGACATCAGAGAAGAATAGGATCTAATCTACTACAATCTAATCTCACTCAAGGAGGGTGAGAATGCACAGGAGTACACTCAGTTAAAGGCTTGAGATGAGAAAGACCACTGAGTCAATAAACACTAATGACACGGCAATATTGCCACAGGTGAATCAGGATCTGTTTGCCAAGACAGAATATGAAACAGTGAGAAAAACATAGATTATTTCTCACTGAATAATTTATTGCTGTAAGAGGCACTCGAAATACAGACTGCACACATTTGGCTACAAATGAGTAGGTACAATTCGGGGGGAAGTTTATATTGTAATAATCTTAAAAGGCAAATAACATCCTGAACCTCATCCCAGTCAAACTTAACAACTGTAACAAGGCAGAACAGGTCTGTCAAGCTTTACCTTTCTCCACACAGAGAAGCAGTGTGCATGAGCCTCTAGTGAGAGTTACACTCTATGTATGTATGGATTTCTGTTTAGCCTTAACAAAACAAAAAAACACAAGAGCAAACAAAATGGATAAAGCTATGCATTTGTGTCAAACCCACAGACACTGTGGTGGGCTTTGAAACCAATTTTACATAATGGCCAAATGCGGAATTAGAACTTCCAGGTCCAGAACATGATGGGATGGGTAGGGTGGGGCCACAAACCAGTTTGATATTTCACCAAATACTGGACCAAACCGGTATACCAACTTTCACCAGGTGTCCTACTTAATGGCTCCACCTCTGAGTGGAAAATAATAAATAACTAGCAACTAAATTTCGCGTAGCATCACTTAACATCAGAACTCTCTGTCCACATTAAATATGTACTTCTGTTATGTCATTTAAACAAGCCATATAAATATCAGCTGTGTGCTTGAGGTCAAACTAGAGACGTAATCACTCGGGTGAGTAGTCTAGTTGCTATCTTCCTATGTACGTACTGTTAACTTTTTAAAAAAGAAAACACGTTTCATACGGTGATATTTACTGACAAGGACAATACAGCCAACAGCAAGCAACCCAGCTTGTCATTCGCGATGGTCATTTACCTTCCCAGAAACTTCCCTGGTGATTGCTCCCATTCAGCTGGCCCCTTATTTAGGTTTTTGTAGTAAAATAAGTCTGCATCGTTTACATAATTCTACGCTACAGCTTCGTGAATCTGCCGTTCTTCATCCATTTCAAAGTGAGCTACATATATGAAAAAAAAAAACATGGCATCTGACAAAAATTTATCTCAGAACAGTGCATTGCATAGCTTGCAGGCAGTTAGGGTGTATCTTTTGTCAGCTTCAAATTCAAAATGTCGCATAGTGGTACAGTTTTATTTTTCTTGAGTGACTTACTTTGCCATGTTTCCTTTGTCACTCCAAAAATCAAATGAGCGTGTGCTGCTCGTCCCCCTCCAACATCTACTGAAATTTGATCTCCTTCATGTTGCCGATGCCAGCCTAATAAATTGTGCAACACCTGGCAGACACCAGTGGCTCCATTAATCCATTTATAAACATAATATTATGTTTATCATGTTGTCATATTACTTTTTACTAATGCAATACAAGTTGGATTTGGTGCAGTGACGCTGTCAGCACAGGTTGCTGATGTGGACCTCTTTGCCAGAATACCAACACCAGACTGGACCAGCAAAACTGGATATCAACCAACTGTAGCAATGGAGCCGAAAACAGTTTTCCCCATAGATTTTATTGTGAAAGAGACATCTGTAAAACAGTGGATATATTTTTCTGAGTTGCACAACCCTCGTTTCACTATGTTGATTTGATCCAATCAGTCCGATGACATTTCAAAAGTCTATAGGAGCCACACAATTAAACCATTTTTTACCCTATTCAAGTTAGCGGAGGGATAAACTGGAAGTTAGCTGCTTAGCACGTTGAAATTCGCTCTCGGTCACCTACTGCGCTTGCTCTATGCCCACCAGAATGCTGAAGGTCAAGGTGATTTCATCCCAAGCTTTTTTACCTTTACACGCCACTGAGCAACTTTCATAGGAGTGAACAGGGCCCTGTCTCTGACACTCTATCCGGTTCTCTTTATACATTCGTGGTTTTTGTCCTCTAACGTAAGCTGCAAATGTTAGCATGTCTGGCTAATTAGCTTACTACTTACAATAGTAACCTAGCATTTTTGTCCAAAGGTAAGGAGCATGTCTTGGGTTACAGGTTACATTAAAATAATTCCTGTTCAAGACTGGAACATTTCACTGCATGGGAACTAAACTGCAAGTCTATCAGATTTTAGAGTAACAACAGCATATTTATGACCCCTATATGGGTCTTGTTTTAAAACAAATAAAATGGAAACATTAAAAAGTCATTTTAAGACTTTCTTGTTAACCAACTCTGGCTTTTTAGCATTAGCTTACAGTTGCTAGTCCCGCTGATCGTATCAGATAGCAACAGTTGGCATTCTAGCGGATAAAATCCAACGGGGTCATCCCTATATTCCCCGGGTTCTATGTTCCCCTGGTTCTATGTTCCCCGATCGGGGAAAAAAAAAAAAAGGGTCCTACGTTCCCCGCTTTCCCCAAAAGGAAATATGTTCCCTGCTTTGTATGGGACCGGGGAACATAGAACTCTTAAAAAGGGTTCTGTTGCCGGGGAACATAGGACCCTTTTGAGAAAAAGGGGTTAGGGTTAGGACCCTTTTTTTAAAAAAAAAGGGCCTATGTTCCCTGGGTCCTTTTGGGGAAAAGCGGGGAACATAGAACCCTTATTATTAAAAAGAGTTCTATGTTCCCCGGTCCCATACAAAGCAGGGAACATAGGACCCTTTTGGGGTCCCATACAAAGCGGGGAACATAGGACCTGGGGAACATAGAACCTGGGGAACATAGGTACGCTCCCAAATCCAACATAGTCAGCCAGGTATACAGAGCCTGCTTTTATTGACTTCGTGTGAAATCAAAAGCCCATAGTTTCAAAATTGACAACAAATTTTAAAAGGTACATCTACCACTGTTATCACTGTAAACTGCTAATGTGCTGTGCAAGAACAGAAAGCGTGGCAGCCGTAGCGGGGCTTAGCCAACAGTCAATGAAATAGCAACATATTGAACAAGTGGTGAACCGAGAAAGAACGTATAGAACGAACTTCTGTTCTACTTTCCCAGTTTAGACACATCAGTGGCGCTCACCTCTAAGTGAATATCTGATTATGTGCGCTGGAAAAAGTCAAGAAATGGCACACAGGCCATAGAAAGTGCCAATTCAACCTCCACTCCTACCTCCCCTCTCGCTGGCCATAAAACGCAGTGTAATAGGATTCCTAAGCTTTTCCAGTGACTGCTTCCACTATCACACAGACATTTAAGTGCACTAATCCATGACAAATTGTCTCATCTGATCCATGACAAATCGTCTGAGGGGCCGATAGAGACGAGGAGATGGAGGGAGGAGGGAGAGGTGGGGGCGCAAGACGATGGAGGGCTGGGGGAAGAGGCCAGGCACGGAGAAAGAGCTGCTCGGCACCTGAATGATAAGGCAGTTATTGCCTAGTTTTTTAGAAAGGTTGCTTTCATTACCTCGAAGGGCATGCTGTGTGATAGAAAGTGAGATCACATAGCGCAGATGAGCTCTCTACCTAAGCCCACAGTTTTCAAAGCAATTATAATCCCATGTGGAGGTAGATTATAGGATTCTACTTCCTTTGTTGGCAAACGGCAGGATTTAGATGCTATGTTCCAAAAAATGAATGTTTCTAATTAAATCTGTATCATATATATCATATATAATTCATGATTTCTGTTGCCCTATAGGTTAATTTAGCTCTTAAGAAGGTAGTTTTACATGATACACACATGTAAGGTAGTGCGGATTAAAACATGCCTACACTGCAACCACATAAAAGGCTATCCCACAACCCTGGACAGTAATGACATGGATGTGATAGAAAAATATGATTAAGGCGTCATCCATTCAAGTGACTGTGATTTAATTGAATTTTCTTTCACCATCAATTCTCACACTAATTAGTCCCCCCAGTTTAATGAGGGTGTAAATAAAGCTGATTTAATTGCAAAACAAAAACACAGAGAGCCCATACAGAAAGCTGTTCCTGCGGGTAGTATGGATGGGTACGCTGTTCATCAAAGCTCTCACGCCACAGAAGAAGCGAGGCAGCAAGATTACCACTTTGAAGATGACTGCGTTGGAAAAAAAAGTGCGTGTTCACTTTTGCGTCTCTGCCGCTAACACTTGTAATGAGGAGTCTGAGAACTATGGAAATGAGTTCCCAGTTGAAAACGGTACGTGCATTCAGTTTGTGAGCCAGTGAAGCTAATTTCTTCACATTCCCAAACACTGCCAGAAAAATCATCAATCTTCTGAAGCAGCCATCCGTTCGCCAATGGAAAGAAGAAGGAGAAAAAAAATCAATTCATACTGTGTGTATGTATGGCTTCCAGACTTCTACCCTGTCCTCATTTAGCAAAAGACAGCAATCCTAAATCAAGTTCAAGGTTTATTTCAACACACTGTATCTTGTCAGATTTTTCCCTCCTTAGAAAACTCCAGCCCTTAGATCTGAAGTTAAAAAACTTGAGCTTCAATAGATACATAAAGCTAAAGCTGAGCACTACAGTATTTTGACATGTTGTGTTCTTAAAGTCAAAGATGCATTTCTTAATCCTCCCAACACATCCTTGCTGATGCTCAGGCTGTTGCTCTTGTTTGACCATGTGATGCATCTTGACTAATCAAAGTAATTACATGTTTTCTTCCACCTCAAAGATTTTTCCACACTGAGGGAGCATTATGGCACATTGAACAATGAGCTCATTAAAATGCCTTCCAATCATCTGCGATTAGACATTACAAGCTACTGTATTTCAAATCAGGGGATGAAAACATAACAGCAGCACCACTGCATTAGTTATCATCCTTTTCAGCTATACCATCACCCATTTTGTGTACTGACTGCACAACGGTCTTTTATGTACATCCAAGAATCAGCATGGCTATGGCTACCACTCACAGATGAATCATTTTTTCTGAGCCTTTGATTATGATACAGCAGCAGGTAATTGAAAGGAGCAGTGTGCAGGATTTAGAGGCATCTAGTGATGAGGACTGCAGATTGTAACCAGCTGAAATTTCTCCCATGTGCCAAGCGTGAACTTCTGGTTAGCATTCTTTTAGGACTTTAGTTTTGGAGGTTTTTACCAAGCAGTAACCTCTCGTGCTGGAAAATGAAGCCAATGTGGAAGTCCAAAGAACTGCAGGTTCTCTGAATGGCCACTGAAGGCTGGCTCTACAAGTGAGTCAATCCCCACGGACCCCATGTTAGCATGTCCAGCTGGTGCAAAAAACAGTTTTGGTGAAACCACCCCTCACTTCTTCACAGCTATGACCTCTCGTCCAAACATGGTCACTTCTGGCTCCAAAAAAAAAACAACAAGATGGCGACGGCCAAAATGCCAAACTTCAGGCTGCAAAACAGCAGTCCACAAACCTATGGGTGATGTCACAGTAACTACATAGTTATTTTATGCAGTTTAGGGTTTTTACCGGGAGTTAAATTATCTGCAGAAGTCTCTTCCACTCAAAAACAAATAAACCAGCTGATTAAACTGGTAAAACACTGAATAAACCAGCGTCATGTTACAAATCTGACACTGTTCAGCTCATTGCAGACGGGCTGCTATCCCGGCACCTGCTAATGTGTGCTCACCTTTTTTCTTTGATAACATAAGATCCAGACATTCAGGAGGCTTTTACCAGGGGCTGAATTATCAGCCAAATAAACAGACGAACAATAAAAACACTAAATAGAGCAGTTTCACATTAAACATCTGTGTTTTTCTTGACACTGTTCGGCTCTTCACTGAGGGGCCAATTGAAAAAAGTGACTGCCCCTATTAGAGCCAGTGTTTGGTTTGTCTGTTCTAGGCTACCACAAAAACATGGCAGTGCAACATGGTGGACTCCGTAGACGAGGACACGCTCAGATATTCAGCTCATTCAAAGGTAACAAAAATCCGATTCTTATTTTCAGGTGATTATGAACCAAAGAAAACACACTTATTATATCACCATTTCTGCCAATATATCCCCCTAAATCCTAAACACTGGACCTCTAAACAATAAAGTATTTAATAATATAGTTCTGTATGAGTGCACATATACACTGCACTGCCTTGTCATCATAGCTCACACAAAAAAAAGGTCAAACAAAACGTCAGCATCAGACTGCTATCAAAGTGTAACAGACGAGATGAGTTAGTTTTACAGCTGCACCTGGAACAGGAATCATGTTGTTCTATTAGATCTGAGACTCTCTTAAACTGCCCTGTCAGAGTCATAATAAAACAAAGCAGCAGCTAAAGTGTTGTTATATTCAGACTGCCCCTCTGGGTATTCATACATTATGAACATGGCTACTGTATGCATACTGCAGCTGAACAAGGGTAAATAAATACAGTACCTGCCTAATGACAATACTGTATCATACTGAGGAGGCGCCACATTAGGGAGCGCTTTCAATTTAACACCAATCTACGGTAACTTCAGCGATGCACTGACGATGTAAATTGGTTACACTTTTACTGACTTGTGATGGAGTCCGGTACTATGTGCTGTCAAGAGTGGCCTGGTTTGTGCAGCAGCGGTCTTGGCAGTGAACACTTCTGCTCACTGTGTTGGCAGGTGGGGAGAGTGCAGAACCGGGCTTGTGTGTGTCATGTCACATTCAGCTCATCTGTCAATGTAGTGGATTATTTCTTGAGAGACCAGAATTGGCTGCCCAGAATCAGGCCGCCATCAATCTTCAGCCGCTCTAGCTGGGACGCAGGGGAGGGCTGTGTGAAAGCAGAGGCTCATGGGAAAGAGAGCAGCGCCGCTTCCTGAGCAGGTGACGAAGCAGTCAGGCAACTCGTTACTCAATCTCTGCCTCAGCGGTGACTATGCCGATTTGTCACGGAAACATTTGAAAAAAATAAATAAATGCGATCTTGAAACTTTATCTCGGCAGTCGCATTTCTTCTGCTTTTTTTTTTTTTTTTTTTTTTTTCCCCGCTATGCACTGTCAGCTCACTGTTGCAGGAGGCAGATAAGCTGATTTCTCAAACATTGTTAGATGCTTCAACAGGCCGGAGGATTACATCTGTACCTAGCTCAACATGACCTTCACTTCCCCTCGCAGCCCCTTGTCTGTGTATCTTTGTCTATGTGGGATGGTGTGTGAGTTTTTGCACCACTCAGTCTCTCAGACAGTCAGCCGGGCTGTACGCCAAGATCCTCAAAAAATTTATTTCAGGACATGTTTTCTTACAAATACCAACCCCCTATTTCACTTCAAAACTTGGCCTGTGACCCTCCAGAAGACAATACAGTAGCAAAGCATGTCACGTTGCAAGGTACAGGAAGGCAGTTTCACCTATCTTGTCATCAAGCAATAAAAAGATAATGATTCAATAATCTCAGGAAAGGGAAGGCATGTGTGAGTCTAAGATAAAACACGATTTCTATTAATCCGTTTATCGGCAAAGACATTTTGAATCTTGTATTTCTCACGCTTCATTAACAAAAGCATTTTACAACTTCATTTTCTGTAGGCAGAGTGTATAACACTCATCTTTTCATCGTGCTGTAGAAACACAGAAATATTATTTGATTATGGAAAAACAGAAAAGCATGAAAGCCAATGGATTTTTTTCAAGGCAAGACATCTTTCCTTTTTTTTTTGCTACGTCCTACATAGCCATATCTATTTATATCTGAAGGGCTCTGGCCTCAATGAAACCAGAGAGCTTCTCAAATTATAAAATCAATTCTAATTCAAATATTCATCATAGCATTTCAATTCTGAGAGAGCAGTTCTGGTTAGATCGGTTAACGCCACTCCACAGCTGAGTAAGACTGATGTCAGCTTAATCCTCTTAAAAAACATGATATACTGTAAATTGTACAGTTGCTGCGCAGCAATAAGGAAAAAAAAACAGACAGAGATGTGTTCTCACCCAGCGCCCAGACCATTATCCCTGGGAAGCCTGCTGATTAAGATAGTAAAATATTATAACATATACTCCGATTATGAGTGTCAGCACCAATTATGGCTGTCAGCCTTCACAGTTTGTTTGGTTTCAAAAGTTTTCTGGAGAGTGCTAAACACAGTAACGCTGTAACGAATCATCAGTCGCAGTGGGAAGGTTGGTTTACTGTAAAACATCTCTCTTTGATTACCTCTTGGTGACGTGAGTCAGAATTGAGTGTTTCAGCCTGAATCAGTCTAATGAAATAAATGAAATCTGAGACTGAAAAGCATCAAATCAGCAGCGTGTGTGTTTATCATCCATCTGTACAGTGTAAGCTTGCATCCTCTCAGACTTGATGTGTCCTGAACACAGCTCCAGTATCCCCAGAGGGCCCATGAAAATGCCACACCATAATGGCCTCAGTGAGAAAATGGTGTGTAAATGTGTGAGCATGTGCGTGTCCGTAGACGGCTTAGCGTTGTATGCAGTCATAGTGTGAGTAGATCTGTCTGACAGCAAACCTTCCAGAGAACCCTCAGCCATAACTATCTTTTGCCTGGATGACTCTTCTAGATCTACGCCGGGGGTGGAGGTTAGAGGATGGGGGTGGCGGGGTGGGGGCTCTTATTTTTTTTTTTCCTTTCTTTTCCTTTGGGACCACTGCATTATTCAAGAGACACTTACTGAGCCTTGCACTTCCTTGTACATCTTTGGCACCAAGCTCGACTTGCCAACCAGTCAAAAAGAAAAAAAAAACACAGAAAAACTGGAAGCCAGGCTTTAAAAATTCATTCGGAGCTCTCTGTCGCTCATCCCTCACCCTCTTGTTCCAATTAACGGGACCGAGATACTTTGAGAACTTTCTATCTATCATAGCTGGGATTTTCCTGTGTCAGCTGTTCCAAAGCAAAAGTAAGCCAATTCTCCGACATGCTGCTTAAAGTCACCAATGTTCAACACAAGTAGGGAGGATTCAATGCTGGACTTTTTTTTCTCCCTCCCTCACTCTTGCTCTGCTTCAATTACTGCCTCTTTTGCTTGGCAATGCAACGCACACAAAGGGAACCAAGCAGAAGATAGCATCAATGTTTAACAGCCGCTTGGCTTCTGGAGAGAGAGCCCCACTCTGTACGAGGGTTCAGCATGGGAGTCACACTCATTGTTAGAAGCTTAAAGAAAGCCTCTGCTTTGCTCAAGAAAACCTTTGCCTTCCCTGTAACACTCCCACATACACCACAAGCAATGCTGGTAAGCTTTTCCATAATCAGAGAATTAGATCCGCCTCGGCGTCTACCCTCCCCTTTTGCCCCTACGGTGCAGAAGGCGCCGGGCTTAATTGCCAAACGTTGCTAGTGCAAAAGAGGGAAACATAATTGTCATTTCCATCTAAGCCACAGTGATCAAAGCTCCCTTGGCTACTAGCACAGTAACAGGGATTTTTGCCTACAGCTTGTCCTACTCGTAACAGTCTGCCAGCTAGATTCAGGGTGTAGTAGTCAAAAAGTCTTTGCTGCACACACAGATCAACTCCCTACCAGCTAACTCACAATGTTTGAAGATGCTCCTTATTTGAAAGCATTTTGCAGCTCAGCCAAAGAACCAAAGTCAAACACACTGTCCACGTATTCCTTCTATTAATAGCACAGAATGTATACGGATAGAAAGATGAAGTATGACTAAATATAAGCACATGCAATTAGAAGCACAATTAGTAGTCATCGCCTTTGCCTGACTGCGAGCACGGTGAATCATCACGTTACAGTACAGTGCCGTGACAAATCATTCTGACATACTGCAGCAGTCTCTCGCTGTTGCTTTTAAACAGCCAGGGCTGAGAACTGCTGCCCCATCGAGGGCAACCGTCTCGCACTCTAACACTGGTACTGTGAAGCCGAAAAATCTGACAAAGAGGTACACGTACCCAGGGTGAGAATGTCGGTGCGACCGGGCCGGGCCACATGGTGCTGCTGGATGGTCTGGTAGAGTGTGGCCTGGCACAACAGCAGGAAGCCGAGGCTAATCCACATGGCCATCAACCAGGACATGGTAAGGCCGTGTCTGCAGGACGGCACACAGCGGGGGGAGAAACAGCAGGGAAACAGTTGTATTACAGCATGTCTCCATACATATTTACAACACAAACATTGGGTTTGATTTAATGTGTTCTAAATAAAAGACACAAAATAGTTCACTGCTTTATCTGTGGACATCACCTAGAAATATTCAGAACAACATGTCTACTAGTGTGATTCATTAAAAGGTATGTGCATAGGTATTTCCTCATAATAACACTAGGAGTAGACATAAAAAGAGGAGACACAGGCTTCAAGGAAACAGAAAGTTAATCATGTCAATATCTGTCTTAAAACCTGTTGAAGTCTGAAACAGACTTGTACCATGCAGAAATACCGAAATGCAGAAAAAGGAAAATAACCTCTGCCAGACTGTAAAAATTTTATGGTGAAAATTACAGTCCCATACACAGCAACACGACAGCCTTGAATATTCTCAGAGTTTCTAAAAGACTGCATTTCTAAGCACTAACAGCTTCTCGCAGATTTGTTCAGCGACTGCCTAATGGCTGGTGAGGGCCAGCATATGGAGACACGCCTTAGCCCTCATTGAATAATGAGGCTCTCCTCCTTCCCAGGTGTTATTAGTGCTTCTCTCCATTCAGGACCCCGCAGTGGGAAATTCAAAAAGCATCAACCCACCTCCTCCAAGCCAAACTGTGGCTCTCTGCCGACTGCATCCTGTTTAGCTAGACTGTTTAGAAAATGAATAATCCCTGGACTGATCGTCAGTTTTGAGAGGAGTATATTGCACCGAAATCACTCACTGTGTCACTGAGATATCACAGGCACTGACTGTATGTTTTACATGTGTCATTTTTCACTGAGGTGGTGACTCTCTGAGTGAATGCGACGCTCTATGTGACAGTGTGATCTAACACTCCTTTAAAGTTGGATTCTACTATATCTCAATACACAAGAGAATATAAAGCAGACTGTGAGCCCCAGGGAGTCTCTTGAATATGAACTTCAAACCATGGAAATCTCAGAGTGAAACGAGGACTCTGTATACACAGGAATGTTACAAAGTGCCATGAAAGCAGGCCTGATCCAGTAAGTTGTTTCCAAAAGCCACTGCTTGCTTTGTGTGTTCCAACTAGACCACTTTGTGTTTTGATGTGCATCTGAGATTAAGGCTATTAGACTGCTAAATGTTACCCGTGTGCTGTGTGCCCTCAGTGACATTGAGACTGCTTAATATTCAGCGAAAATTAAGCATACAATTATGAACAGCACATTGTAAATCCCCACCCCTGTGCTAAATCCACCATAATCCGCGGTTTTGTGGAAATGTGAACTGGTCCCATGGGTATGTTTTCCTCTTCTTCCTTTTTCTCTAACCACACAGTATTTCTGTGTGGTTAGAGAAAAGGGAGCTTTCTTCATATTCACAGGAATATCGTTGCGCTTGCATGGTTAACAGCATATTGCATATTCTGAGCTCCTCCCGGTTATCGGGAGGCATTCTTGCCGAAAATAAAATGTGGGTCTTACCAGCGGCGTTTTTACCAGAGGTGGAGACGCACGGTAGACTTTAAATAAAAACGAACAGGCATGGGCATCATTTTTTTTAGCGGCAACTTCAGAGGGAAAGAAAGCAGCTTTCAAGAAAACACAACTCTTCCTGTCGATGTTGCAGCCTCGCTTCCATTGCGCACGAGAGCTTTTGTAGAAATATCCATCTTGTTTATTTCCACGCGGGTAAGAAAGAAAAGCAGTTCACTCTCACTTTTGTAGTGTCACGTATAAAGCGAGGGAGGACAGCTCCTCTGTGCGTAATTGGTTAAGTCCAGCGTGAGAGAGTGGATGCGGTCGAGGAGTGGAAACAGCAGTCACACCTGCAGGCGCATGATGCACCTGCGTGCAACATTGATTTAACAAAATGAGACTCGTTTTGTTTCTCGCAGCCTGCACTACTTCTGCTGGGGAGACAACTTCACTGATGAGTCCCTAAAAACCGCCTGTGTGTGGCTGTCATACAGGAGGGTGAAACCACAGAGGATGATCGAGGTGTCATAATATTTAGGCTGCCATCTTATATTTACATCTCAACTTTTTATTGCATGTTATTAGATGTAATGCACTTGCAATGTTGTCATTATTAGAAGTCTATTTTACCCACTTGTTCAAAAGTTATATAACATACCGGTCATGTATATTATTCTGTCATGATGTATTTCTGGAAGCTGTTTTTCGTATTTTCTCACATGCATACAGTCTCCCAGTCAAGTCACATCACCTTTTCTCCATTCATACACATTTTTCTTTACCTAACATACACTTGCCCTAGTAAATCAACCCCCCTACCCCACCCATCCCATCCCCAAACACTAAAGGTATTCCTCGAAAGTCCCACACCCTTACCTGAGCAGTGTGTTCACAAGGAAAGGAGCTCAGTCAGACTCACTCCTCTGTCTTAAATCCATCCATACTTTGAAGCCAGGGATTCCTGCCTGAAATTCCAGTACCAGGTAAGCCGAACACCGCACAAAAAGATCTAAAATGCTGGGTTTTTTCTCCCCACCTCAGTGTTCACCTCCTCTGGACCCCTGCTGCTCGGGTCCTTTTGAAATCCTTGGCAGCACAGTCACCAAAAGCAAAACACCCAGGGGTCTGTGTCACAAACTGGCCAGGATCTGAGGTGATGGGAGGCTGAACATGTCACTGCTGTATCAGCCACATACGTGCAGATCTCTTGTCCTCTTCTTCCTTCAGTCTGTGCCTCTTCTCCGTCAGTACAACTCCTATGTTGTGATGACAGGGAGCTAATTTACCCCCCCTCACTTGTCGTCTCCTTCTCACGCGCGCAGCGGAAGGCTCCAGTGGAATGACTGCTCTGTCTGCTCTTGGCTGCGTCCCCCCATTGAGAAGCTGTGTTGATAGTGTGAGCCTCAGTCCTCTCTCCAACGCACTAAGTAGAGAGTCTGTGTCAGAGAGGCAGAGCGAGTGTGTGAGTGAGCGTGCGCGCGTGTGTGTATTACAATGTAGCCCAGCTGGAAAGAGAGAGAGAGAGCTGTGAGAGAGTCAGATCACATGTCTTAAAGCAAGACTGCCCACTTCTGCATCAAGACTTCATCAGCAAATGAAGAATGCTTTATTAACCCACCCCTCTTTACATCCCAACCTCCCCTTCCCACAATGTCGGAGACGTGCGAGTATAGCCTTCAGCTCACTTTGAATGTGTCTGAGTGTGTCCGTCTGCACATGCATGTGTGTTAGTTGGGAGAGGGTGTGGAGCGAGGATGACTGAATGTTCCTCTTTTAGTCATCGCCTGCCAGCGTTTGAGGGGTGAGAGTGAGATATGCTCCAAGCACAGCACTTTTAATAGAAGGCAGAGTACCTCATCAGGGCACCGCAATCACCATATTACCCATTACGAGCTGGCTGTGGCTCTTTCTACCTGTTTTTGTGGTGATGAGTGGGGATTTGTTTTCACGGCCTGCCCTTTTTTGGGATGTTTCCCACCACCGAAACAAACTTGTATCCGCAGCAGCAGCCTGAGAAGAACCTGTGAGCATCCTTCTGTCACATGCTCACAAACTGAATCTGCTGGCATCCACTGTCCACTGTCTTTTGTATATGTGTGCTTGTGTGGGTGTGTGCACGTGCGCTTAAGCCATGCAACCAGTCCTGTTTGTGTGGAATATGTTTTCCTCCAACACATTTCCTTCCATGTGGAGGAGCTCCCCTTTAACTCATTATACTGTTAACCAGAGATTTACAGTATATGCCAATCCCACGCACCTGCCATGGCTGACTCACTCACAGTCTGACATTTCACAGAAAATGAACCCTATGCTACTCACAACAATACACAGCTGAGGGGCTAAATAAGCTGGCAGACAGTGAGGATAGTGTTGGTACTGTGGGGGAGTACAGACAGATGAACTTGATGATGAATATCGGGGAAAACTTTGTCTCAGAACTGCAGCTTCACCGTGATTTCTTTGTATGCTGTGATGTGTGAATATAGTCGATGTACGTCTCACAAAAATATCTCGATTGCTGTTATCTGGTTGTCTAGTAGAAAAGGTAGAATTTTTTTTAGATGGTTAATAAGCCCTTGCCCTTGGTTACTGTGCCATGCCACAGGGCATCCTGGACCATCTCTTCTTCTGCTATCACCTCTGCTTGTTCTTTACACACCATAGTGTGATTTGACAGCCAGATGTGCACAGCCCCACAGAGTTACAATCTGCTGGGGAGGAAGAGACTGAATGGAGAAAAACACAATGTAACAAAATGGAGAAAGAGATGCAGGAGGGATTTATTATTCACTCTGTTGGATTACTCAGTGTGTGATACCTGGGTGGGTGAAATAGTAGCTTTAAACAGAGACCTCCTCATATGGATGAAAACTGGGTGAAAAATAAGAGTGGTGTGGTAGCTATTTCTGTTTTATGTGCTGATGTGTGTTGTTGCCTTTGGACGGCGTCCTTTGTATTCACATAGTTCTCTGTAATAATCTAACGTGAACGCCATTATGAATGGTGAAGCTGCCATCTGGATCTCCATTGGGTTAAAGCATGCCACATGTTAAGTGACCAGATTCACATTAAGCAGGGACTGCAGTGTAATTACTGCATTGATTAGTGCTTCTACACTGTCAAGCTATATTTGCACAAAATGGCTTGATTATCAATAAATAGGCTTATTTGTACATGTGCTTAGTTGTGGATGTTTCCTTTTGTAAGAAGCGTTAATAGCATGCATGGTTGAATTTCATTTTGTCTTCAGCGCTTAATGTCTCTATGATCTGTCCCATTGGACTGAGATGAAGGCATGAAATGAAACAGGGCCCACAAACAAGCCTCAGAGGAGAACTTAAGATTGAAGGCATCCAATTACTACATGTTCCTTTCAGCAATGTGCAGTACCAACACGAGTCTCCCATTTGTATCTTAATTTTTTCCTTTTGTTGATTTGTTGCGGTCTCCTATTTTCCATTCTGCTTCGGTCTGAGCTGTGTTGGGAGAATGGACTGGGACAACAGAATTTCACAGTAATTCTGGATTGTTGTTGTGGTCCCGCTCTTCCCTGTTTCCCTTCTCGGGGGCTTCCATCATTTCCAAACAGCTGTCGCTGCAGCCCGTGCCAAGACCTAACCACAACCGACCAATCACTGGCCAACTCTGTGTTTGGATCTGGGCAGCCCTGTTAAACAGCAGGGTTTGCCAATATCGCTCTCTCACTCTCCGTCTTTTTTTCTCATTCTGTCATTCTCTTTCTTTCTGTTTCTCCCTCTGGCTAATAAAATTCTTCCTACCAGTGCAGCCAACAAGCTTCAATATGCACCCGCTAGCTGTACCGAAATACCATTTTAAACCCCCCGCCCCCCAGTCGCTTTCTGCTCCCCTTCAAAAAATGAGCCCTTGTCCACTATTATTCCTACATACGTCTCAATATTTCTCACTGGAGCAAACCAAGCGTTTCTTCATCTGATGAGGGGAGTTGTTGTGTTAGTAAACCTGCTCTCCATATACACTTGCTCCATAAAACATTCTATCAGAGAGAAAGACAGAGTGACACAGGGAGGCAGAGACATGGGGAGAGAAAGAAAATAGCAAAAAAATAAGGAAAGATTAAGGCAGTGAAAGAAAATTCATTTGGAAGAAGTATGAAGCGGCAACTCTTGCTCAGTGGTGGATGGTGAAGGGAAGAAGATGATTAATGAAACGAAGGAGCCTGATCTGTAGAAATAATTTATTTCACATTTATCAGAGCGCCCTTTTTCTGCTTTTGCTCACAGGTGTTCATTACTGAGGTGAACCTGGCTTTGAGGATATTGTCGATTTGTAACAGTGGAATTTTAAGTGTAGAGGGTAAGGTTCGTGGATATACAGTTCTTCACACATAAACCTCTTGGGCTTTACCTCTAGCTTTTCTCTACTGTCAGCAGATCCTGGGAGAATAAACTCTAACATGTCGGTATGAACTCTAGAAGGGAAGCACAAAGCCAAATTGTTATTTCATAGCCATGAACATAAATTATTTTTGCTGCCGCGTCCCTAATTACTTTCTCATTTTCATCAAGAGGCAAATTTGAGTCAGTCACTCACTGACACACTTCACTCCTCTATAATTGGGCCATTTTTTAATTCACTGGTGTTTATGTTTATATTAGAAGAAAAGGCAGAAGTCAAGTGACATTACACCACTGTGTAAAGTCTTAGAGAGAGGATCAGGTGGTGGTGGTTTGGCGCATTATGTGCGTGACTGTGTTATGTTGTGGTTTGCATCCCTAGCTATCACCTGTCATCGATCTGTGCACCTGCCCCTTACTATCCCATTAGTACCTGGCACATATATAGTTACTAGTGATCCTTCTCTGCCAGATTGTGTATGTTGTTTCGGCATTCAATGTTGTTATGGCCTGCTTGCTTGCTTGCTATAGCCCTTTCGATTTGTCTGCTTGTCCTGACTGCCTTCACACTAAGCCTGCCCCTGAACAAGGTAAGGACTGATTTTACTACGGCAGCTCTCTCTCTTGAGTCTGCTTTTTTGTTTCCAGCTCTGTGATCAGCTGTTGTACTGTCAGCTCAAACACGAACCTCTGTTTTGAGACTTCTAACAGTATGACCATGTCAGGCCTCAACGACGTCAATGCAGTGGTGTCAAATCTGCTTGCTGAAGACCATATACACCTGCCAGTCAGTTGCTGGAGTGAGTAGACCTGTTGGCAACCTGAATTGGAGTTGAGGCTGCTTCCCTTACAGCAGTTTGCTTCCTTTGCTGTCGCTGCATAGGGTCATGAGGCCAGTGCCAGTGGTTCTCTTCCAAGGCCTTTGGCAGGCTGTTCTTATGCCCTGTTCATACGTATATGTACTACAATATATCTCATGCAATCATGAACCAGTGATACATATATAACTCACATAATTGGAAAGGCTGTGAACACATGACCAATGCATTCACAAGAATAAAGAAGACAGTATTTCACCCAAGGAGGCAGTAGGATGCTGAATGAGTCACAAAATACAGGACTTTCCCCAGGAGACCAGAGTTCCAAACTGTGTAAAACCAAGTGATTTTTTGAGTCATTTTAAGGTACGTCATCACCATGTTTCTTTTCCTGTACCTAAGTAACTTTACTTGTGTAAACCTAACTTACGTAATGTTAAATCAAATCAAAATCAAATCAACTTTATTTATATGGCACTTTTCGTACAACAGTAACACAAAGTGCCTCACAGAGGTTAAAAACAGCAAAGATCCAAAACAGAAAACAAAAAGAAAAGAAAAAACCCAACCCTCCCACCCCACATAGAGATACGTAAATATACATATACGCGCGCACACACACACACACACACACACACACACACACACTAGCTATCACTAAAGAGACATGGTATGTAACTTAATATTAAGTATGTAACGTCATTCGTGGGGTGCTAATTCGTTGGATATCACGTGAACCATTGAGGACATGTTGCCTTTGGTCAGCTGCTCAGTGCTCCAAGATTCCTCGATCAAGGCAAAGAGAAAATTTTGGTGCTTAAATCTTGGGCTTGCTGTGGTCCTGCCTGCCAGATATCAAACCACAAGTGCCTCCTCTATAACACACTCTCCCGCCTAGTTCATGCTCCCTGCTGCCACATACTATTTTTTTAAAAACTGACTAAGGATCTCTTCCTGCTACTGATGCTGGTGAGGGGACTTAAAAGGAGTCTCAGGCACAGCACTCCATTGAATGGTTCTCTATTTCTCTAAAGGGTACCTGAATGTTCTGCATTCTCAACTGACACTTAATGTTGAGGAGTTCCTCTTGGCTCTGAAGTAGATCCCCTACAATTTGTATTTGTATGCTATTTAGCCAAACAATCCAAAGAAATTCATTTCCACCACAAAAATGCCATATGCAAATTTATTTGTGTCTGAAGTCCAATAACACCAAATGTTTCACTTTCCTGCAAAGCCATATGGCTGGTTTTTAATGTTGGATATGTAATGACCTCTGATGGACTCTTATGCTGCTGTAAAAAATCTCAATTGATAGAGGTCAGCTTGTCACTCTAACATTCTAACACTCTAACATTTTCTAACATGGCACCAGCCATTTCACCCATTCTTGTCACCCACTCTTAAATGAATGTTTATGCCTCAGCTCTCACTACATATCAGACACACAATCTGTGCAACTTTAGAAACTGTTTGCCAGTGCACCAATTATGCTGCTATCTGCATATGCATTTATATATGGTCCCTTATCGCCGCCTGGCATGTGGGCATATTTATGTTGATGAACATATGACTAGCACTATAAATCTTGGCAAACAAATCAGCAACTGCTAGTCCCTGTGTACTGCTCTTTTTATTTCAAGCAGCATGCAGTAAGCCATGGAAACATAATTCACAAGTGGTGCACTGAGCAGATAATCTTTGACACTGTCCGTATGTTAATTAGCGTGTATATAAAGAGCTGACCAAGACAACTGACTTCCCTGCTCACTCTAAGACCATCTCAGTGTAAGTGAAATTCAAGAAAGGCACATTTTCTATTTTTATCATCTTTTTATATTATTCTTTTTGACACTTATTCAAAGTCAGTACCATTACAAACAAGTATGTACTGTACACACAGCAGGCAGGAAATATAACCAAATCATCTGCATACAAAAAAAATAAGTCTAGCATGGATTCATTTTTTTGATTGTTTGAATATAAAGTGCTTTTTTTTTTTTTTTAGGTCTATGTTGTTTTCTAACATGCTATACAAATCATAGCTATTATTACTCTGAAAATGGCTTTCACTTGTTTTTTAATGCACACCTTTGAGATAATGTATTGCTTATGGCATCTTTGCACTCAAACATATTGAAATTGCTTTAAATGCTTTTTTATGTGTTGTATTGAAAAGTATGTTATTAAAGAGTCTGTGCACTGGGGCCTCTCTACCCAAACTCCCAGGGAATATTACTTGCCACATATTCAATCATATACTGTAGGTAGCAGTGAAAATAAGTTGTGGGGTTTTTGTGTTTGAAGTAGGTCAGAAATTCTGTGCTGGTAATGCGCTGGGACTCACCAGGTCTCAGCAGGAGGCATTTTCTTCCCCTTGCCAGTTCAGGATGGAGGAGTAATTGAGCGCTAGACGACTCTACTCCTGGAGATGATGGCAGCCATGGAAATGTCCCCTCACAGACCAATAAAAATGTCCTCTCCTTCTTGCTGTAATTGGACCGGGGACAGTGGGGTTGGGTTCTGGCCCGAAGAGACCACCTGTGGAAATGCCTTGCTCAATACACCACTATTAAACTGATGAGACAGGGGACTCGCTGAGAGAAAAAAGCGTGATAAAGAGAGTGATGCTGATGAGAAACAAGGAGACAAAAAAAAAAAGTACCCGCTGTTTTTCACTTTTCAAATTGGAAAAGTAGTCAATATACAATTGCTCAAAACACCCTCAGAATGACAGCTGTCAATGTTCCTAAACATTACTTAACTAATTACAAATCCATCAAAGAGTCTGAGTGAGTTGGAGTGATTTATTTATTTGACTGTTTTCTAATACAGATATGGACTGTTTGGTGACAAGACTCTGGTTTAAGATACCATATTAATCAAATTTCAACAATGAAATGTGACAAACAGTTGAATATTGAATAAGTTATCCAGCAACAAAATGCATGTCACATTATTTTCACATCCATACACTAGTGTTGATTTTTAAACCTGCACTAATTGCTCTTTTGGGCCACCTGGTGTGCAATGGAACAAGCTGTAAACTAGACAGCAACATATTAAATACAGTTAATAGGTTAGCAAAGAGTTGCCTATTCACACATCAAGCAGACATGGATGGGCTGACATTACCATTTATTTGAAAACTCTCCATTTAACAGTAGTTTTGTGTCCAACAGCTCCTGAGGGAAATATGTTGTTCTAAATGCTCCACTGTGTTCACCAGGTAGTCACTAGCTTCCTTTGTCTGATGTTTGATTCCGGGCAGGCAGTGTATAGTGGATTTATGAGAGCTCTTCCACTGAAAACAACTGCCTGCTGTGTCTGGAAATGACGTTGACGAGAGCCGGGAAAGTGAACCAATACAAGAAAAGTTGCGGCAACAGAGATGTATTTTATCACAAAAGAATTTCACACAAGAGAGATGACAGGACTTGACAATATCTGAGTTAAATTTTAGTTTCTACCTTCAAGCTTTCTTATTTAGCAGTTAGCCTACCAGTACCTCTGTAGAGCTGAGGGGAACTGCAAAATTGTGTGGTAATTCTCTGTGGATTCATCTCAACAAGCTACCCTTTACATAAAGTAATTTATTCCATTGTCATATTCGGGTAGCTCAAAAATAACTATGTCATACCACAGAGAAATGTGTCACCCACCACCGAGCCACATTTAAATAATAAAAAAAAATCGCTTAGAATTAGGTTTCAAAATTGTGGGGAAAAAAACAGTATTTTATGCTCCGAGACACTGGGGGCATGTCTGCTGAAGGAGGTGGAACGAAGAACAGGCCACCGCAAAGCAGCACAAAGCACACACACAACCAAAGAATGAGCCGCCACGCAGCCACAGACTCACATTAGAAGCTAACCCAGCAGCACAATCCATACAAACTCCTTGAGCCTAAGAACGAGCCAGTGCACACCAGTCTCTCTTTTGGCAGCTAACAGCAGCTAACATTAGCACAAAGCGCATGCCCACAGCACTGAGCAGTACCTGACGGTGGGCTGGGATGCTGATTTCGTCTAAATGTTTAAAACTTACTTTTCTTTCAGCTGTTTGGCTTGTGTTTATATAATTGTGATATTCAGCAGAGTTGTTTATGTAATAATTAGAATGAAAGAGCTAAGAGAGCTTGTTGAATGTAGTGAATACACTGCTCACACACAGGAGGTCAACGAGACAGCACTGATGCTATAAGATCTAATGTTACTTTTTGTAAGGGCTGTCAAGAGATTAAAAAACTAATCTAATTGATTACATGCTCTGTGATTAATTCATCTAAATTAATCTCATACATCAACTTTTATTGTGAAAGTATTTAAAAAATGTCAGTTCCAATGAATTTCATTTTTTTGGACACAATTTGGACACCTATCCTCTACCACTGAAACTGGTCTGCAGTCCATTGCAATCCATCTTTTAAGGGAGTTAGTTAGTGGGTCACAGGTAGATTTACTCTGTATCTGAACGCTTGGTCGAGTGTGGCTTGATGAGGCGAGCTGCTAGCGCTAGCATCAGAGGCTGTGCTGGCTTGGACCTCGGGGATCGCTGCTAAATGCTTTGCGTTGAGGTGATATTTCAAGTTTGTAGTTCCGACGGTATGATAATTCCTTAGTGCAGAAATTGCAGAGAACAGTGCTCCTATCAACAGTTCCATCCGGGCGTTTTTTAAATGTAAATGTTCCATTCATGCGGTCAAACGGTGTCATCTCATCTGCCTCCATCATGTGACAAAATGTATGAGCTATTTTGACAGCCCTAGTTTATGTGATTATGGCATTCAGCAGAGTTATTTATTCATGTAACTATGAGAATGAAAGAGCTAAGAGAGCTTGTTGAATGTAGCAAACTCACTGCTCACACACAGAAGGTCAACCAAACCACACTGATGCTATGTTCTCTGGTATTTTTACCTCCACTAAGGTTGGTCTGTTTGTCTGTTTGTTTGTCTGCAAAATAACTCAAAAAGTTCTCAACGGATTTTGGTGAAATTTTCAGGAAAGGTTGATAATGGGACGAGGAACAGATGACAAAACTTTGGTGGTGATCGGTTGAAGTGAAGTGGATAAAATAATAAAATGTCAGGAAATCCGAGTTGCTTGGCGGAGGTCTGCGCTCTCTGAGTTTAATGGTCTAATTCCACAATTATTTGTTGTACTATATGGTTTATAGTCTTTTCACCTTTTCGATATTGTAAGTATTGCCTAACATGTATAATGTGTTTTATAAAACGGGTTGATCCAAGCCTTGATTGTGATTGGCAGGAAGCCGTTGTAAAACCACTATAACCATACACCTGTCACCGCATCACTGTATTACTTCGCCTACTTAATTATTAAACCGTTTGCAGCTGTTACCTGTTTTGTTACCTATCACAATGTCGGATTTTGTTGTGAATTTTGATTTACTGGGTGGATTAAGCATGGATGAGTGGCTGGAGGAGATGGATGGGATCGAGAAGGAAGAGAAAGAAGAAAGGAGACATGCTGAAATTAATGAAAGAGAGACTGAAGAGCTGGAAAAGGCAAGAGGTGGAGCTGGGACCGTTAAACAGACTCTGTGGTCAGTTCACTGTTTTCAGACCTGGTGTGCTGAGAAGGAGGTGGCTATTGATTTTAAAACGATCACCAAGATTGTTGGTTGGATCTCCACCAGTTTTATGCCACTGTGAAGAACGAGAAAAGTGAAGCTTACGGTTTCAGCAGTTATGTTGGCCTTCGTGCGGGGCTTAACCTTCACATTAATGATCCGCCCATCAGTCGATCCTGGTGTCTGATGAACGATACCGGGTTCACCACCAGCAACAACGTCTTCATTGGAGTAGTGAAGAAACTTCGCCGAGAAGGTCGCGACAAAACATCCCACCACCAAGCGTTAACACACGCAGACTTTCAGAAAATCAAGTTCTCTTAGGCACTGAATCCAAACACACCTGAGGGTCTTGTCAACAAAGTTTGGTTTGATGTGCAGCTGCATATGGGACGCAGAGCTAAGGAGGGCAACCGCCAAATGAAGCCTGACTCATTTATCATCCGACAGGACGAAAATGGTCAGAAATATGTGACGCTGTCATTTAATGAATGCACCAAAAACCACCAGGATGCCAGCGAATGAAACAAAGAGAGTCTGCGGGGATTTATGTTCAAGCAGCCAGGGAACCCATTGTGTCCTGTCGCTTCACTGGAGAAATATCTGTCACTGCTGCCACCCAATCCACCGGCCTTTTTTCTCCATCCAAAGCGAAACTACGCTGACGATGTATGGTAAGTTAACATGTAACATCTGTTTGTTTTGTTACAGTGTAGCTTAGTTACTCTGAAACGTTTAGGGGACTTATTTTTCTCTCTCTTAATGGTTAGGTATACTAGAGAGCCCATGGGGGTGAACTTTCTCGGCTCCATGTTGCCACGGATCTGTAAAGCAGCCGGCACCAAGACCATCTACACCAACCACTGTCTGCAAAGCACCACTGTACAAAAACTTTCTGACGCTGGCTTAGAGGCGAGAGAATCATGTCAGTAACGGGGCATAAATGTGAATCCTCCCTGCAGTCATACTGGCGCCCAAACTATGAGAGAAAATGCTGGAGCAACATCCTTGCTTCTGGCACAGCGCAATTAAAACGCACCTGTCCAGAGTCAGACACCCCCATACTAGCAAAGAGGAGCGCTAACATAATTGAACACTACTTCAGCAATTGCACAATTAATGGAGATATCCAGATAAATGTAGCTAAATAGTCAACCCACATAAATAATCTTTAAGCATGCTTTCCACTGTGTTTCTATAGCTCCTGTGTGTTTTTGCGTCCGTCTGTTGCTTGTTGAGGAACTATTTCTTTCGCGGAAGAGTGGAAGAATTATTATTTCTCATTAATAAATTATTGCAGCTCTTATTAATGTGTGTTTATTTTATAAAACCCAGCCAGCTATATGTAGTAGCTTTAAAGCAGCACAGTTTGTCATTATGTCTCTATTTCAAGGACCTGCATTTATTGGAGAAGCAAAACAGCAGAAATGAGAGTTGGCTCAGACAAGCCTCAGAGTCCCTGAATGTTTTTTCAGCTGATATTGTATCCGCCCAGACACAGTGTTGCAGTAGAGCAGGTTTGATCCAAAGCTGTACTGTACAAAAAGGCACGATCCCTTTCAACAAGACTCACTCTTTGCTCAGGTCATCTTAAAAACACACAGATCAGAGCCAGATTCAATTGCCTGCACATATAGTTAGAGAATGTGTGGAAGAAAAGATTGAGATAAAAGTTAGAGAGAGGAGGAGGGAGGAGAGAGAGACACAGGCGGCAGATAAAGTGAAACAGGTAAGGCATTCACATTCCGAGCCCCATTCAGACATTCATCTGGCTTCTCTCTTCTGCTGCATTCATGCTGCACAGCCAATTCCAGGGCGATAAGCCAGCGGTGTGCTTCTCAAGGTAAGAGAGTGAATAGAGCAGTACAATCTTTGGCTGATGCTGAGGAGGGACAGAGCCTACACGCTGACCTTCCTTACGCCAGCTTTACTTCAGTGGGGGAGGAGGGATTCATAAAGGGATTATTCTGCTCGCTCACCTTTGACCTGTCTGGCTGCGTTCCATAACGGCTCAAGCTGCCTGTCCATCACTCAAAGAGAAGCAGAAAGAGAGGGAGATAAGAAAGGAGATGGGTTCAACCTGTGGGAAGGGATTAAACCCTCTGTTGCCTGGCTGTGGAGAGATCGGTAGAAAAAACGAGGGGTAGTTTTCAGCCACGGTCGCTATATGTACTGGTGACTCAGCAGGTTGGGGTAATATGGAAGAACTGAAGTGACTTTTTACAGCCACAAGACAACGGTGTTCAGCGTTTTCCCTCCGCTGACAATTATGATGTGTCAGAAGCAGCGGTGAAGCCCCGAGGAAAGATTCAGCCACGGCTGAATGTCAAACACCAGAGTTCCACCCACATAGGATTGCATTTTTCCAATACGATTCACTGGAGTTGGAGAGAGGGACTTCTCGCTGTTCATTGAGAGGAACTAGGGATGACTCAGCCATACTTGAAAACGGCATTATAGAGCACACATCTGTTAGAGTGACTCATCAAATCTAGATAATAACGACTGCAACTGAATCCAGGACAGGACAGAAAATCACAACAGGAAATTAAAAAAAGAAACATCTTAGCATGTCACAGATGAATCACAGTCTGCTAAGTGTATGTACTCAATGACGTGATGGATGGATGCATGTTTGTTGTCCTGAATGCTTTGAACTCTCGAGGGCCACATCTGACCGTGACAGACAGTTGATGTTTTGGATGACGACGAGCCAGTGAGCTGTAACAACTCACTCCAGCAAAACAAAATCTCCTACAAGTCTCAAAGGAAAGCTCTGTGAAGGAGGCATCCAATTCCACCTTCCTTTCAGCAATCGTCCGCCAGGCACGCAGAAATGAAAGCAGCAGGATTGAGAGGGCAAGAAAGCAAAGGAGATTGAGACATACAGAGGAGAGATGGGAGGGGGGGAAGAGAGAAACAGGAGGAAATGAATGCACGAAGTAGCATAAGTAGGAAGCAGAGGGAGAAAGAACGAAAGGAAGGTAGTGAGAGTAGAGGAGATTTTCTCCACTCCTCTCAACTCGCTTCCTTTTCCCCCCTCTGGCAATGTAGTGGTTATTTACTGCGGCCTCTCCTCTCCCGGTGGAATGGGAGGGAAATGGGCTCTTAACTGGGCTTCCATACATCACCTGCTGACACTGATGCTTGTAGTTTTGGAATGCCTACATCTGATGTTTCTTTTTAAAATCAATTATTTACAGAGCATCTAAAGAGTCTTGCAATTCATCACAGCTAATTGCAGTGCATCACCCCTGTCATCGATCATGGCGGCAGCAACTTGTTCTATTTCAACTTTGTTCTAGATGAAGGAGAAAAGGTAGTGGATGTGTCTGACATTGTGAAATGGTAGAAACTGAACTGAGAAATGTTCATTTTAAATTACAAGGACACCTCGGCCTAGCATGTCATACATGTAGGTTTATGTCCTTGTGTTTTGTTATCTCTGTAGTATGGACTGCAAGCTATGAGACTTATGAAGACCTCTCTTGAATTCACAAGGAATCTGTGTCCATCTGAAGCCTACAGCATGAATTTAGTTGTCACCCAGTGTAGAAATATGGTTTATAATGCAATTCTCCTCCTCAGAAAAACTACAGCAGTGCTCAGTTTAATCACTTAAGAACGGTTTTCCTCACAAGGTCAGAGGCCAAAGAGGTGTGGCATCTTATTAGCACCACATCTTTGTATCTGTGTGCAGTCTGTGTTCGTTCAACCCAAAGAGTAACTGAAATGACTGCATATTCGCAGTTAGGCTAAGCAGGAAGCTTGATGCAACCACGAGGGTCACGAGTGTCCACGCGGCCAAAACGGCATCACACCATCAGACATGCCCCTTCACATGTCTTCTGTGCCTGAATTTACCTTTTCTTAGGATAACGAAGGCATGACCAGCCGTACTCTGCCTTACTCTGCCTCTGATTGGCCGACCCTGACATTCTTACCCTAACAACCCATCCAACAAAGACAGCCAATGGCAGGGGAAGCAGGTCATGTCATCGGTATCCTAGGCAACACAAATTTGCGTCCAGTGCAAGGGGGTTTTGCCTATCTGTGCAAATGTGGCACCATGCCTTGGAGTTTTTGATACACTGCTACAGCTTGGGAGAGTATTGTTTTGTAGCAAGGAGGAACCTGTGTGGAGTATAAATATTGAATGTTTCCCCATCACGATTCCACATCATGTCATATCCATGTGACTGTCCATGTGGAAAGCAGAACAGAGGCGTTAAATGGCACTTGCAGGTAGTAATGAACGCACACAACAAATGTGTAGCCCCTTTTACACCGCCTGTTCAAGGTGGGAATGTTGCACCGTTATTCAGCCTCGTTGTTCTTTACAAAAGGTACGATCATGGAATGGGGTGACAGAGTTGTTTCGCCTTTAAGCCAGCAGCCGAGGTAGTAACAGCGCCGATTCGACATCTGTGTAAAAGGGACAGTCAGCAGGATGAGACCATGGATGGGATGGGTTTGACATTTTAAGATGTGTTATGTGTAAGACCTACCACCAGACGATCTAAAAAGCAGCTAGAAGCAGTTAGCAGCTAACTCAAAGAAGAATAACAGCAGCCAAAAATGTCTGCAGGGGACGAGCTCAGCCACGGTAAATGATTGTTATTGCAAGTTTAATGCCATAGTTTTTGTTTACAAAGTGCGTTATATGTCACACTAGAGGCCAGTGCTGTTGTGTTACATGTCACACCTGTCACGTCTCTTTTGCTGCCCCAACAATGCTGATGCAATCACACACTGGGGTAACAAGATGCTGCCATTATTTGGTTCTGTGTAAGAAAGCAAAGTCACAGTAATGAACTCCATAGTGGCCCTATTGCATGATCTCTGTGTAAAATGTGTGTGTGTGTGTTTGAGTGCATTTGTGTGACAACTCTCTTCCTGCTGTCAGAACTTTAGTTGATTTTTTCTTCAGTCTTTCTCTTTTTTCTCTCATTTGTTTGCTAATGAAGTGGAGACTAAAAGCAGCAGGATTACCCTTACTTTTCACCCTAAAGTTGAAACATTTTCAATTAGCACGTACACATTTTGGCCCCAATTTGCGCTGCATACGTTAGCACCCACTTGTCTCACTCCATTGACTTTGTATGCATTCAAGTCACATCCAATACATGTTTAGTTTTTTTCCAGAACACACCCTAAGAGAGACGGAGTCACTGTTTTTGTCATTAAGCTTTGAAATTAAATTTATTCCCAAACCTTGACCAGGTAGTTTATTTAGCAATATCTATCATCTTTCAGCAACCTTATCGAAGTTGCTTTTGTTGCCTATGTGTAAACTCATCCCAACCTTAACCATAGGAGCTTCACATCAGAAAACACACATATGGCTTGTTTTGAAAGGCAGTGAGAAACTATATATTTTATTCTTCAGACAGAGACAAAGGTCCTAGCTGAAATCCAGCCAAGTTTCAGTCACATGGTATTTGTCTTCAATCACTGGGCTACAAAAGATACCCCAGCCTGCTTCTTGAGTATTGTTTGGCACGAACTAATAAGCCTCATGAAGAAACCCCTCTGTTTTGAACTTAGGTTGGGTGCACCTGTAGCCCACAGGGTGGATTAAGTTGTCATCCGGTGTGGAAATATGTTTAATTTTCTCCTCATTGTGTCTGCCCCCCAGCAAGTGCTTCCACAGTCTGATTGCTTTTACATGAAGCTAATGAAATATGATTGCATTATGAGGCAATCCAATAAATACATTAACCTTTACAAATCAAAACATGTCATCTCCTCCTAGCTGTTGCTGTTCGCCTAAAATGGTTGGATTAAACAAAAACATAATTATCCTCTTTCATTTTTGCTGGTCTGTCCAGTGTTTATGGAGTCAGTGGACCTGTTACTCCTCTCTCCTCTCTCAGTAATAGAAATGCTCGTGTAAAATCTTCTGTTTTTATTTCCCCATGATTAGAGAGGAGGGATGCTTTTATTTTTTAAAATGCCACAGACTCTAATGTGCAGCACAAACACTCAAAAATGCATCCTAGACTATTGATGCCTCCTTTATAGCTCACATTACTATGTATTGATGAATTCTGCATGTACATGACCTTCTCCACGCTCATTATTTTATTCACCCCGGATGAAGTTCATGTCAGTATCTTGGGGGCAAATCAAGACAGGCCTGACATGCGAGCAGGAGGTGGGACTAATATGTAAAAGGATGTAAGAAGAGGAAATGGGAAGTAAGTGCAAGGTGAATGATGGCAGGATGATCACGGGGAACGAGGTGAAGACAGCAGCGAAAGATGGGAAGCACGAGGGGAGGGGAGAGAGGTCTGATTGACAATTTGCATCCTCTTCAGAGGGTATCAGGGGACATGATTGAATCCAGTCAGGCTGAACCCATTAGGGGAGCGCTGCTGTCAGAGGCCGAGCAGAGAGCCATTCACCGGCACCCGGTCCCTGCTCTTCACCGGTCTCCATTTATATTCATGCCAGGGCTGAGTTATTGAGGAAGAAGAGTGAAGAGAGAGAGAAAGAGGGACTGAAGCAGGCCACGTCCAGCCATCCGTTTGCTATTTGTGAGCCGTAAAGTTCTCACCCGCTGCCAAGATCGCTCACTTAACCTGGGCGCGACTGATCCCATTTGCATGTGATTTTCATGGGTCAATATGTCTATAAATTGGATTCAAATTGTAGACATGTAACGTCTCAAACCACTTAAAAGCACTGGGAAAAAGCATTTAGAAGCTCTGGGGAAAATGCAAGGGTCATTTGCATTTTAATCAGTTTAACCTGTCTCTTCTCATTAGCCTGCCTTGACAATGTTGCCATAACTGAAACCTATCTGGTGCATTTTCTTGGAAGACAGCCATGTGAAACATCTTGGCTGAAGTGAGGCGATCGTTTTGCGGAAGGTTTCTCTTTGTACTTTCCAGTAGATCCCTGGGCGTGATGAGAGCGACGGAGATATAACACACTCGAGGGCGTGATAAGCCGCAGTGGCCGAGGGGCTACTGGGAACAGTTCCTGACAGCCATCCCACCCCTCATGTCTCCATTCACCTCAGCCAGACAGCTGATCCAGAGCAGCCTGAGAGTTTGACTAGGTGACAAAGGAGGTGGAGTGTTGTGGAGAGTCTTCCACATGTCGCCATTTATCTCGCAAACACAGCACACACGCCCAAAGCTACAATACTGCAGCAGTCTTGGTTTGCACCAGCCAGCTGTCAAAGCGCGGAAGGTGGAACCATGCCGACAGACTTCTCTTTCTTCTCAGGAGTGAAAATCAGGAGTTAGTAGGGAAGATTTCATCCTTTGTTTGTGAATGCTTGGATCGGACCTTTTGTTGTATTCAGCGGTTGTGCGTGACTCAGAAGTAAGTAGCAGAAAAAGGAACACTGTGGCATTTGAAAACAGTTATATTCATATTTTAGTCTGTACCTTAGAAGTGCACTCAGTAGGACGCCAAATTGCCTATTAGGCTGTTTTCATAGAAGCTGCCATGGCGCCACTAATCCAGTTTTTGTACATTTGCTCCTTGCTTTGATGTAATTATCAAAACACAAATTTGATAAGCCTGTTCGGAGCATTTTAAGAATCCAGCTGCAGCTCAAATAATATTCAAACTCATAAATATAAAGGTCATTTGAAGGAGAGGTAATTAGATGGATACTTGTACTCCTGGGACTACTGTGGAAAGGAACTGGCTACAGAGACATACTCACTTTTCCTTTCACTGAACACGCAGCAATACATCTGTTCCAAATGTGACCGTCTGTTTTTACCTCTCTCTTGGACTGTGTCTCCTTCCTCCTCTCCTGCCTCTTCCTCTGTGTCCCTGAGGTTTAAAATAGTCACAGTAGGGATCATGTTCAAGTTATGATGTCCCAATTAGCAGGAGGTGGAGCGGGAGGGTCTTGAAAGTGGTACTCAAGTGACTGGCGCAAAAAACATCACCAGGCCATAGTTTTTATTTAGGCAGGCTTAATGCAGGCTATTGACTTCTCAATGAGGACCAGGATTAGGTCAAATATACTTCACTCACTAATGCATGCCTAATGGTTCTGCTATAGATTGGCCATAAAAGTGGATGATCATAAATATTGTTGGATTTTAAAACATTTATGAGTGAAATTCAATGCCCTGCTTCCAAAATTGTGAGTCACTAAGCGGCGGTGCTGCATCCAGATATATGCTTCTTGTTGAAAAGACGTGGGGAATATTTGGACTCAGCACAGTTACATTGATTCCAGCATCGTTCAGTTTCACTCTACAAGATGTGTTATTGTTTTGGCTGTTTTGAAGTCTACTTTGTGGCACTTTCTCCAGCTGGTGTATCCGTAGCAGAATAATGATAGAGTAGGAACAGTGCGTGTTCAGGCTTCCAGTGCTGACATGTTCACTCTGGATTGCCATGGTTACTGCTGTTTCTGTGGCACAGCTGCCAACAAGTGCCTGTGTCACCTGTCACAAGCTCATCTGTCACCTTTGACCCCTGGCAGAAATTTAAGCAAGGGGCTGTGAAGCTCAATCTCTGAAATTCCAGACTCTTCACAACCTGTCAGAGCTGTATGATACGCCTTCAGATTCAAAGCAAGAGTGAAAGCTGCAGAACATGGCGAAGTTGCACTCAGCAAGAATTTCCTACCAGCTGTGATTTGACAAATGTCGCTGCTGGTGCGATTAAAGGAAAAACTTCTGTAACCATCCTGATGAAGGCTAGGCCTTTAACACCAAACCTGATTGGTTCTGTTAAACCAACTCTGGTGCATTTGCCTCATTAGTATACAGACTTTAATCTGTTAAAGTGTTGAGTACACACATTAGTCTACGAATCTATAACCATCAGTGACTGTACTGAACCACCATTGTCATTAAATGAATCAGTAGCTTTTAGTAGTGGAGCTCCTCTCGCTGGTATCTGTAATGCTTAGAACATACCTATCCTCATTAAAGGTTTATTAAAAGACCAAGCCACAGAATCAACAATAATCTGATCACTCAGACCTTAATAATAGGCTATTAAGCCATTAACCTTATGTGCTGTGCGTCTATAGGCAAGTCTGAAGTGAATATCACAGCAACTACCAACAGACTGAACTGTTGTACATAGTGAACTGTATTTGAGGTGTGATGCAGCCACTTAGCTTGGAGCAAACAAGTGAACAAAGTACTGTATATAGTCAGTGACTACAGTCAAATTCTGGTGCAGACTCAACAACTGCACTAAAGTGGTGGATCTTGGTCTGCTCCCAAGCAGACTCTGGTGTGGCTCATTTGTGGAGGATTTTATGATAGTAGATATGTGATTCTAGGAATTACTATTAAATTTATGTACTGATCGTGAACCCTCAACCTGGTTTTACACCCACAGCGCCAAAATATGCCACTTGGGCAGTGCCACTGGCATCACACCCTGTGAGACGCACCGGGCTTTCCACAAACTCCAATGTAAACCCATCTGTGCCATTATTGGACGTTTAGAGAAACAGACATAGTTTAAAGACTGTGAGTCTGCTCAGGGCAGGCAGGTCAAACACACACAGGACTTTGGCCCAGGAAACTGGCATTCGAGACAATCAAACAACAACATCGGTTGTGCAGTTTGCGCCACTCATAGCTGGCTGTTTTTGTTTTTTTTTTGTCCATGTTTGTACCAGTCAAAGACAGGTTTTTTAATGGCATCCCCAGCCTTTCCCTAAAATAACTTAGTTGTGTTACCTAAACCTAACTGTCAAACCCTTCTACTGCCGACCCCTTCTGCATTAAGATACGATGCAAAACACTTTCCCCGGGCTTCATTTCAGTAAAATATGACATGAAGGGATGAGATCGTGCTGGAAGACCCCGATTACACAGAAGACGTTTAAGCAGCTGGAGGTGGCTTTTTGCTTGCTGTTTTTGCATTGTTACATGTATGGCGTTTCTGTGCTGTTGGGTTAGGGTTTTTTGTGTGAGCCTTAAGTCAAACAAACTTAATTGTCCAATGAGATGATTTGAAAGGCGGGCCTCCTGTGGTGGTCACTGCAACAAGTTTACAGTTGGGGTAACAATGGAGGAGACACTGGTGGTATTCCTCATGATCCACTCTCTGTTTTTTAGGGTCTCACGTACCTGCACATATCTCTGTTTCCCTGTGGCCAGCAAACTATTTGCTGACAGCCTCTCACCCTCAGTGACAGCTAGAGCAAGTTCGTTCTGCCTGTCCATTTTAGTAACTAGCTGCTAATTACTGTGAAAATAAGCAGGTAGTTTTAGCTCGCCAAAATAAAAGGTAGATTGATTACATGGGGAGGTTAGGATAAGGAGGTGATAGGGTGGTTGCTGGCATTAATAAAAAAGCCCAGCAAGCTTTTTTTTGTTTTTCACCTCACTTTTTGCAATGCGCAAAACAGGGCCTCAGAATGCAATCTTCCAAACTCTTCCAAATCAATGTATAACGTATATTTAAACAGGATCATTTTGTTGCTATTAAAAAAATGTGTCAGTGCTTAACCGTGGGGATTTACCTTGATACATAAGAAAACAGAAGTGTCTGGTCTTTGTGTCCTGCTTCATATGTTTAAGCAGTTCCCCAATAACAAGTATGTGGAACAAGCGAGATGCAGCAACCACACGGTGAGTAATACAGTAATGTTACAAAATGCCTGTTTTCTGCCTCTTCGTCACTAGAAAGTACAACTGCAATTGACTAAAAATGCTCACTCATTTTTTATAACCTCTTTGTGACCACTAGAAAAGATGAATATAATCATAAGGTGCAGTAATGTGCTGCATGACTTTGTCTCCAGGATTTGTTTTCCCTACATGAAGCATTACTGACACCAAAACTGTCCAATCATTAGCTACCTGAGAGTTCAAATGACCTCTTGTTCACCTGTCTAGGTTCATATTTAAAGGTGTTTCATAACTAAAAGTGTAGGTAATTTCTGGAGAAGTACAGTGCAATAACTCTACTGCTTTATCTGCATGTCCATAGCATCCTGTCGAACAACTGGAAAGATAAGAGGCCGCAGCTATCTATGTATCATTAGAAAATTAGACATGTTCATTGCATACTCTCCCCTTTTATAGAGCTATGAATCAGCTGCTGACTTACATTAAGCACATTCTGGTATCCACATCAATCTTACCATACCGTACTTTTCTGCTGCTGATCTCATCTCCCTGTTACTCGTCCTGCTCATTATCCCTGCAGCAGATAAAAACATCTTTGTCTCTGTCTCTCTCCCTATCTCTGTTTTACACACACAAACAGGTACCTGCACACATGCCACAGACAAAAACAAACAGTTTGTTTAAACAATGGCTGCTCTTTTGTTCCCTGCCGTGAGAGGGGTCAGGAAGAGGCTGGCAGCAGATAGTGTGTGTCCAATGGATCGCTGCTCAGGAGTCAATTAACCGAGGTCTGTGCAAATGAACAGAACAAGGGGCGCAATCGGCTCCAATCTCCCGCTAAGTCCTGCCTCCTGACTCATCTATTAAAGCATGCTGGTAAATTGACTGTTCTGGACTTTAATGGGATGAATTTTAAGTGGTGAAGGTTGGAGACGGTTAAGAAACACGGTACGGTGTTTTTAGAAGAGGCTGATAATAACAGTAAGAGAGATGTGGAGAAAAGATGCAGAGGCATTGATAATGCCGGCCTAATGAAATGAGTTTCTGGGCACGGTCTGCTCAGATAACCTCCTCCTTCACTACATTGCATCAGCATTGGCGTTATCAGACGGAGCAGGGTGCGTTACAAACGCTTTTAATTAATTACCGTCCCGTAGCCACAAACACAGCTTCAGTAACTCCGCACCACTGCCCCCAAACACTAATCCAGGAAATCCATGTTGACAATCCTCTCAAGGCTGTCCTCTCCTCTTAACATTCCATTCCCCTGCCCATTTTACACGTGGAAATCCACTGGTGACATTTTAGGTCAAAGATGATTTCCCAAGTGTGATTTAGCAGCCCCTCCTCAACATGTGAGCAGATCAATGAGTTCACTGCAACGCTGCCATGAGAGGCACGGGATGAGAAATGTGTTTACTGCTCACTACCTGCAGTTTACCAACCACCTCACACCTCTTTCTCCCTATACATTAATGCAATACCAACCTACTGTACTGTATATATAATGCAGTGCCCCTGGGCAAGGCTGGAGAGTGTCTTCTGCTCTTAGAATAATTCCTCCACATTTATGCAATGTGAGGTCTGAATAATTATTTTATATACATAATGTAGCATGTCATTAGAGGTAGCTTTCAAGCCATTTTCCTCCACTTCCATCACATCCAGTACAGTAAGTAAATGCATCATAACTGTGTGTTATTGGCATCTTGTCTCAAATGGATCTATATCTGGCCTCACTCTGTCTCTTGCTGAGACAAAGTGACTGCTTTGGCCTTGGGGTTTTTTTTTGCATCCAATTAATCTGGAGAAAGTGAGAGAAAGATAGAATGGAGGGAGATGATCAAAACACGGTTCTTCGCTTAAAACCTTTCATGACCGTCTACTATATATCAGTGTCCTTTAAAAGTGCTGCCCATTTCCCCTGTGAAAATAGTAAAATATATTTTAACAGCCATAGCAAAATGGAGCTTAAAAACTAAAACAATGAAAGTCTGACCCCGCGCTGTGTGCCAGCTGTGACATTAGAAGTGAGTAAAACTTTCAAATAAAATATGTCTGCCTTGTTCCTCCGATATTTCATTTCAGTGGTGTTCTGTTCAGTGAGCAGTGCAATAAAAGTTTGAATCATTTTTAAAGGCCTGTAAATCGAATCTGTGGATTGGACACAATGGGGAAAAGGGGAAGAAAGGGCACAGTCATCAGCAGGCTACGAGATATTAGGAGCTCCTCATATAGGAAGGCTCAGGGCTTCCGTCAATGTCAGCTGGCACAATGGAGCTGGATCTGGGCTGGAGGACTCGCCGGTTATTTCATTGTTATTTGGTTCAGCCTATGTTCTTATTCTTCACTAGCTGCTATCCCCAAAGAACTGGAGGGTGTTGCTGTGTTGTCTGTCATGTGGTGACCTGCATAAAAATACAATAAGTACACATACAGGTTAGTCCTGCACAATATAAAAAGAATTTCTTTAAAATCAGCATGTCAACATGCACAATAAACACATTAAGAAACACTGCGATACTGCACTTTGAATGTGGTAACAACATGATAAATTTGTTGAACGCTGTTGAACAGAGCCCTCTCTGTTAGACATTCTCTAATTGAGCAAGATGAGTGCAGGCAAAACTGTGAATGCCAGAGAGGGGCTGGCTTTTGGATACAGGAAACACAGCGTGGCAAAAGCAGAGGTGCTGTGCAAATCTGAGTCAAGAACTGACTTCACTTTAATATCTGCGTAGTTATTGCAAGTCATATCATTATAGTGGTATTCAAAAATGTTATTGCATATTGCATATTTTCCTTGTGCAGCCCTAAGGCCTGAGACACATGCTGCATTTTTCACCACCTGGGAAATGCGAGGCACATCGGTCAGACACTGGATGCCCACTCTTGTGCCAACTTTCAAGGGTGTGGAGGCAGATTGTGCCTGATGATGCTTTGCGGCCATAACTAGCTAACTGTATTGTTTCTTTATTTGCATCTGAGCAAAACTCTTGCAAATGTCTTGCTTTTAGATGTGGATAGGAAGCAGGGGTGGGTGCATCTTATCCTACAAGTCTATAATGACATGGCAAAATTTACCGTTTAATCCAGGAGTTGTGATTTGATTGGGAGGTATTCAGAGGTATTCCTCTTCTGTGGGCATGGGGGTACAGCATTCACAGGTAATGTTACACCACCAATTTCCAGAGCTAAAGCCTTCCAGCAGCCATTCCTCCTCTCTCATCCTCTACCTGTTGCTCCTCTCTCTCTCTCCTCCTCCGTTCTCCAATTTCACAAAGCTCTTCGTCAGTGTATTCTGGCTCAAATAAATATGTGAATGCTGTACCCCAATGCCCACAGAAGAGGAATACCTCTGTTGCAAGGAATGGGACCGGTTGCAGCCTTAGCTAAATGGTAAACAACAAACATGGCACCACACCGGTAAGGTAAGACAACACGTTTACATGTCGTTTTCTATATGTTCTCTGACATTTATCCTAACGATATGAGGCGGTCTTTGTGGGAAAAAAAAGCTTGTTTAGTGGACTCACTTTGCACTTGAAAGGATGCCCGTTCAATTAAGTTTTAACAGGTCTGACACTACGGCTGTATCTAGACTAACGGCTAACATGCTAACTATTATTTCTACGTCATTAGTGACTTGAAACAAATTTAGGACGATAGGAGACGGGTTGAAATAAACCCCTCATAAACGCCCCTCATTCCATCACAACAAGATGGTCCTTCCAGTGATTTCATCAGAAGCTCTGCTCCACATCTCATTCAGCCATTGCTCCTCACCCCTTCACCACCACCAGTGTCTGTACTTCATCTTGGGAAGACTCACATTCAGCTCATAGCATCACTACCCCTTTAAAATATGACATCACCATTGTGTCTTTGTGCCAAAGATTCATTTTTCTTCAACTTTCCTGTTGTACATTATCTCAATAAATTTAATTTAATTACTCTTTAAGCATCTCTTTCAATTAAGTCTCTCCTGATTGAATAACATTGTAAACAGCACTGTTACAGCTAAGTTAAGAGTCATTTTTTATCTTGTTTGAACTTGAAAAGTGGATTTTTAACATTAGCTCTCAAGCTTGAAAGATAGCTTGCCAAAGTTAATTACACTGCTCATGGTAATGTTTGTTAAAGATTAATGTTATCATTAATAACTGAGATGACAGCAATTATAACTGGGGTTTTAATATGTAGAAGTCTGACATTTAATTTTTTTTTTTTTTCGCTGCTAGTTGTTAAACATGGCTACGTCTACTGTGCTCTGAAGTGGGTTCATGTCTGTTTTGCTTGTAACTTGTGTACTTCAGTAGACAAAAACTGATTACAGGGATTACATTCATACTCTAGCTTATTTATGTAGCGTTTTTCTAGTCATAGCAACCACTCAAAGTGCTTCAGAACATAAGCAGCAGTCACACACATTCATACAGCGGTGGCCAAGGCTGTCCTACAATCCACCTGCTCATCAGACAGAACATTATCACACACTGACACACCATTTGATGTTCAGTATCTTGCCCAAGCACACCTCCACATGGTGGCCATGGATCAAACCACTGACCTTGGGATTGGTAGACGACCACTTTACCTTCTGAGCCCTTTATCCAAGCAGAAGAGTGGAGGCAACAGAAAAGAGAGCAAAGGAGCAGTGAAAAGATGAACAGCAGACAAAGGGACAGCAACTAATGGAAAACCAACATAAAATGAAGAGATAAAATATCAGCAAAAATCAATAGAATGTTTTATTCCTTTGTATTGCTTTAAAATGTGTTGTTGGTGAAACGTTACAACTGTACAGCTGGTTTAGATCTGTCCATGTCTGATGTGACTAAAGCTTTTAGTGTCTAAATTAAAGCATGTTGCTGACTTGTTTTCTTTTCCCAGATATCATAACTTCATTCACATATTGAGGTTCTATAGGCAAAACACCTGCTCTAAAAACAAAATATTTTAAAAGTGCTATACATCTAAGGTTCCCTCAGGATGCCTGTCATTTTGACAAAAGAACATTGCTGTGCATCGGTTTTTCTATCTCAGATGTGAAACTTTAAAGCTCAGTATCTCAGAGTAGCTCAGAATGCAGACAGAGCCTTAGAATTCCAAGGTCACAAATATTTTACATGTAATATCTTGTCTCATTTAGGCACTCACAACCAAAAGGGTTAGTGTCTCCATTTTCACGCTGTAAAGGGTTGTTTAACAGTAAGTAAAGCAACCCTGTAGAAACATCCAGACCTATTGAGCTTGTCTGTGTCGCACTCGTATACACGAACCCCACAGGATCCATCTATCCGTTACACCGGCTCCCTGATGAGCTGTGCATCTCCGACCCAATAAAAAACTCACGGAGCTCCACTGACAGCTCTGTGCTGCAGAGGACTCTGATCAAAAAGAGCTACAGCCATTCTAATAGCCACATCTCATTGCATTATATTTCATACAGTAAATATGGCATCAACCTGTCAGGGCCCAGTGAAATTTAGGACGCTGAGCCGGCAGCCCATTTTTAAACCCAGCCAGAGTTTTTCCATGTAAAAACAGGACAGAGTGATTAGATTTATGCTCTCATGGTAAAGAATATCTGAGGCACTGAGCACCAGGTTCATGAGATTGACAGTCTTAATTGATCTTCTGTGTAAGGTCTTTACATATAGGGTAGACGTCATAGAAAAACTTAGAAGCTGTAAAATCCTCTACAAAATAAATCAGGGCTTATGTTACTTTATAATGACAGTGGCTTTTAAAAGTTCTGTATGTAACTTTCAGAAATTACACATTTTTCTGAGGCCTTTATGTGAACCACAGTCAGCCTCCTGTTGCTCGCACTCCAGTGCACGTACTCAGTAGCCATGAGAGAGCACCTGGGTGTAGACAAAAACAGTAACAAACACAAGGCTGAGTTGGAAAATAAATTTTAATCATATTTAGAGTAATGTTAGGTTACTGTCTGCAATGTTCTATATTTCATTTGGACCGCTGGATCCACTAGTGGATAGTGACTGATCCATCCCATATTCTTCATTTAGAATATGACCTCCTACCCTTGGGCAGACGATGTAGAGTCCCTAACTGCAAACTCAACCGTTTTAAGAGTTCATTTGTTCCAACCTCCATCAAACTTTTAAACAATTCTGCTTGAGGCCGAAGATTGTGCAATCATTTTTATAGTGCTTTTATTATGGTGATCTTTTAGCATGTGTTATGTATGCATGGCATATGTATGTGTTATGTGCAATGTTATGGGATACATGCAATACTGTAATGTCATTGTTGTTGGGTTGGTATGGCTGCTGATGTATTGTTTGTTGTCATTTTGGCTGTCAAGGCATTTATGGCGCAGTTGCTGAGTCCAAGACAAATTTCCCTTAGTGGGACAATAAAGTATATCGTATCGTATCGTATCGTATCATATCATATCGTATCGTCCTACCTTACTGTGTGCAAATTACATTGCAAGCTGTTGTTTCGAGGTACCATGTAGAATAGTAAGCAAGCTGGCTAACATTCATTCAGGTTACAGATATTTCGTCAGCCGCTACTGCATCTTTCAAAGCACTTTGTGCCATTACATCTGTTATTGTCAGTTAATTTAACACCAACTGACTTAGTATCATGTATCACATTAGCTTTTGGCAAGCTAGCCAATTGACAAATCCATTCAGTGTTTTGCTAGCGATTAACGTTGAGCTAAGGTAGCAAGCCAGCTGTAGGCCTCACTTAACTATCCTGCACTGATCGGGTGTTGGATTGCTTCCTCACATTAGCTGACAAAGTAATTTGCAAACAGCAAGATAGCCAGTAAAGCAGCCAAGTCATACCTGGATGACTTAAATTACGTTTATTAGCCAGTACTTTGCTTTGTTAGCTAGCTAGCTAGCAAATCGTCTGTGTTAGCAACATTAGCCAGCTAAAACCACAATATCATGATATATTCCGCATGTCAGCGCTTCCTCTGATGTTGGAGTTTTTTCAGCACTGTGGAGCACTACATTTTAAGGATTTCCTGTTTATTAAACCACAAATTTGACAACTAGCTAGCACAGCCCGCGGTCCCTTCATCTCACTCCGCACCTCAGTGATAGTGACACGCTAACTACTGGTACACACTTAGCGCTTTATAGAGTTGCCACCTGTCCCGTTTTTCCCAGAATTGTTCTCTTTTTTCATCAGCTGTCCCAGGAAAAAAAAATCTCTCCCGGGACACAATTTGTCCCGTTTTTTGGGGAAAATGCAGCAGCAGCAGGCCAAGGAGTCCATCCAGAATCAGTGCAACAGGCTCAAGAACATCTGTGTCAGTGTCAGAGAGACAGCAAAGAGGTAAGAGGAGCTGTGGGAAGTCCTAACAGTTCACTTAGTATATTTGTACATCCAATCATGTTTGAATTTGTATTTTTTTCCATTTATAATTAACCCTACGGGCCGAACGAAGCATAGCGCGTCCAAATTCACACCTGTTCTTCTCTATGGTTTTTCTCCGCGACCGTGCGTCATAGCGAGAAACCACGCATATCACGTGAAACAGCGGAATCGTAGCTTTCCGAATGTTTTCACAGCAAAACAAATAATAAAGTTACACTAAAATTATGTATAAAAGAGATTTCATACAGCTTTGCACACACATTACTCTTGGATGGATTACTCGCAAATGCAGGCTCGCACAGAAATGCCACGCATATCACATGAAAACGCAGGAGCAGAGCTTTCCAAGGACACCACACACATCATTGTGCTGTCATCCCATCACGCTATAAATACAGATTGATTGTCTACAAAATAAAAACCTGACGAATTTCTTTCCAATCCATTATACAGATCTTGTTATCAGTCACTTCATATAGTGAGGAATATCATATCTTACCACGTCTTGGGCTTGCGTGTGTTTCTCCCTGTCTATCCACATGTGTAGTCCGGCTTTCAAGATGCAAATATCTCCATATTGTCCAGTTGACACTCCATCAAACTTTGTATGACAAGACCAGCCACTTCACCTTTGCGCACCCAGACAACTGCAGCCTAATTATGCATGCTGACAGGGCCGTAGTCACCATATACATTGAGGGGGACATTTGCCCCCCCCCCCATGCCCAATTTTTTTTTTATATATTTATAATATTATAATATTATCTTGGAGGACATCATTGCACTTGGTTGACTATTTTTCTATGATCTTAGATGTAAATATTGCATGTTTCTTTCAGATAACACACATTTTTGACTTTTGAATGAATCAATGGAATTTCCCTATCCACATCCCTTTTTTTCACAAATCCAAGGTGGCAACCCTAGCGCTGTAGTGGAACTGAAGAGAAGCAAGGCATTCAGAAATGTGGATGTCACATGCTTTGGATTTTCCAGGAAAGAAATTGAGTTACTTAGAAGTCAGTCCACAGGCTGCTACAGGCAACCGAGAAAGTATGGAGAAGTCTTTTAGACTATGTTACAACCTGTTCAGCCATTGGCGATAAAAAACAATTAATTCTAGCAAAAAGTAACATACAGAACCTTTAGGAGTGCATATCAGTGTGTGTTGTTGTTGCCTTTGAGCAGTTAGCACCAGCTGTTTTATTTTATTTCCAGGAGCAGGATTGAAAGAATTCATCTTTATGCACCCTGAAGCACCCCCTCTTCAGCCTTTGCTTTACAGGCAGCCCAAAAATCTTACTTCTGTATTTTTCTGTGCTATCATCAGCTCTGATGTTTTTGGGGCTGCAGAGTCAGTCATAGCAGATATCAAGGGCATAAGCAGATAACCAGATAATCCCACTTCAAGCTTCATTCCGGTGAGGTAGCAGACAAAGTGTTCAATTGTCTTCAAGAGATTCGGCTCAGAAAGAATCCAGCTGCTCCTCTGACAGCTCGGCTGACACAGCCCTCTAGTCTGAGGATGGTGTTGTTAGGGTTCATTTATTGGTCGGGACTTTACACACAAAGACAAGGCTCCTCTCAGAAACCTTAAGCAGGTCTGTGTGGGATCAGATTTTATACTGTGATGCATCAGAGTTTTCCTAGTTAGGAACGCTAACCATGCGTGTTTTAGGCATTTTAGAACTGTACTTGTGAAAGATTCTCTACTGGATATTAAAAGCCTGGCAGTGAGGATCTAATGATTTCTAAATTGAGCTGAAATCGGGCGATGTTATCCTTTAATGGAAGCTGTGAGGAAAGCATTTCTCTAATGAGGCAGATGGGCTGGAAAAGGGAATGATGGAGAGCTCAGTCAGGTGTGCTGCACTTTGTGGGAGTCTGGTTAGAAGTAGTGCTTTGAATATAATCTTGTACGGAAATAAACAAGACAGTAAAATATGAGACAGATATATTTCCTTGGTGGAAACACCTCATTAATTAAGCAATTGCTATATTCCATCTAATCATAGTCTCTATCATTGCAGTGAAAGATGTTTGATTCAAAAACAGCAATGCAAATCAATTTTAACTTTTTTTTTTTTTTTTGTCCTCGTCACAATCCCTACTAAACTTTATTTTTTTCTTCCTTTCTTTCACCAAAACCCAAATATATCAGACAGCGCTGAGCTAGGAGTGAAGGAGCCAAACTGATTTCATTACTCGCAGAGAGGATATGACAGGCCGAGGAAATGCCACTTTAGGAATCCCGCGGGTGCCCCGTGTTCTGCTGCCACGCACCCTGCACACTTAATGGAATCTGTGCACTTCTGGTTTCCATATCAGTGGAGCTGAAATGTCAGAGGAGTAATATGGACATCCCCTCCTGACACTGCAGACTTAATTAAAGATCCTGGACACATCTTGGAGATGCCAAGAAAAAAAAACAATAGGTTGATGGGGGTATTTAGTTTCTGTGATGGTGGCATGTTCTTCTGGCACATGGCACTTGTGACGGCGGCATTGGACATGAATGAAAAAACAATGTTGTAATTTCTGAGGACGCACAAGTCTCACTTGATGTTGATGCTGCGATTCTTTATCTTATGCTGAAAGGATAAGTTTGTTTAAGGAGATACCACTCTCGTATCTGCACGGAAGCTTAAAAGAATGGGAGCGGGGGAAACAGTTCAAAAATAACGAAGCAACTCTGAAGTTTGCTGATTCATAGGATATATCTTGGATGTTTGACTGTACGAAAACCAAAGTGTGAAAAATGATAAATCACCATTTTACAGATGGTTGTGACAGACCATTTCTTGGATAGTAGATGTAACTTGCTGGTGTTGCTGGGCAACTGGTTGTAGGCAGATTTTGTTACCTTTGGGCAGCTCCGTCAAGGCTGGCTGTTTCTCCTTGTTTCCAGTGTCCTGAGCTGAGTCAGCTGACTGCTGGTAGTAGCTTCATGTTTAGCACACAGAGTGCACAGAGACAGAAGAGTATTATCCTGCCTATATCTGTGATCTGTTCATTCCCCATGAGCCTGATTGCTGCCTGAGATCCTCCCACAAGGTTCTGCTAATGGTTTCAAAATGCTGATTTGTCAGTTAAGGTGACAGAGCTCTTGCTGTTCAAGCCCGTCAGCTGTGGAACCCCCTGCCTGAGGATCTCAGGCAAACAAACTCAGTGACCTCTTTTAAATTTCTACTTACAACTCACTTTTATCATTTTTTTTTTATACTTTTATACTGTTTTATACTGTTTGCTGTCTTTTACATGTTTTTGAGATTAAGCTTAATTTTGATGAATCATTGTTTTTATTGATAAGCAATTTGCAGCTTTGTTTTGAAAGGTTCTATATGAATAACATAATTATCATCTTCTCATTTAGTTCTTGGCAAGAAAGTGATTAAGTGTATTTCCCAAAATGATTAACTTTTGCTTCCCTATAAATGCAATGTACACCAGTGTTGTGCATGTTCACACTTCGCAAGTTCAGTTCAAACAGACTTAAATAAACCAGTTTATGTTCATAGTTCACAGTCCAAGAAATTAACAAGTTTATGCTTATTTCTCCCTTTTAAAAGAAATTAAATAAAATCATGTGATCATTATTTACTCACAGATTTGACTGGTTGGGTGCTTCAATTCAATGTGTAGTTTCAGATTGGTTGCCAACGCAACTGACATTCTGACTTGTTGGTGCAGATTCTCTGTCATCCAGGTCATGGTAATCTTAAGTACTATACTGTCGGCAACTGGACTTGCTTGAGTTTCTTGAAGATGTTTTACCTCTCATCCAAGTGGGTGTGGGTGTGAACCCTTACACCATCACTGAGGTCACATGTGAGACGTTGACCCACCCAGCCATCATGTGTGTCATTAGGGTTAGATGGGTCCAGGTGAGAATAGGTGTTAACTTGTCTAGGGATGGATCCCAAGACTGCACTGTAGGTGGGTGATAAGTGGTGACCATTAGAACTGAAGAAGCTTCATGGATGAGAGGCGAAATATCTTTAAGAAACTCAAGCAAGTCCAGTTGCCTACGATATAGCACTAAAGACATTTGGACTTGATTTTTCATGCCCAGTTTGCATAAAAAATAAGTGTGTTTTCATTTCGAATCTGTACTTATTTGTTAATAAAACTCATATGAGCTTGCTTCAGCAATAGCGGTAGCTGCGTTGTCAGAATTGCCAGTTGCACTAAGTATGCTGGTGTTGTGTCAAAGGCTGTTTACCTGTCTTAAGGTTTTTCCCTCCTGTTAAAATGCATGTCCCCCCCACCCCCCACCCCCACCCCCTTTGTGGTTTGGTTAGGGTAAAACCCCTTTGTGGTTAGGGTTAGTGATAAGGCATGGTTCATGTTTTAAGCTAGGGGAAAACTTCTTTGATGCAACAAAAGATGCCGGGTGCCTTAAAACTTAAAACGCAGTGTGTAAGCATTGTTAAGTGTTGCAAAAGCCGGATGCTCTCGTTCATGTTCATTACAGATTGTAAAAAAAATAGGGGTGTAGCTACTGAAATGTCACTCATTGGTTAGTGGGCTCCCATTTAAGAAACCTCAAGTTTGGCCTTTTGGCAGTTGACATCTTCTTTGGAGCCAGAGGTGACCATACTTGGATGAGAGGGTGGAGCTGTAGAGGAGGGAGGGGTGGATCTGACTAAAGACTGTAGCGTCGCCTAGCGGAGAGCCTGTCACTCATGTAGCCCACTCTTGAATATGCACGCAAACAGATGAGTTATAAACAAATCGACCCCCTGTACAGTTGTCGTTAATGTTGAAATTAGCCAAAAAGACCAAAACCATTGTTTGTACCAGGCTGTAAACATGTTTATTTGTGCTGTAAAGTTGGGCATTTTAACATTCGAGTCTATGGAGATTTACTGTGTTTTGGAGCCAGCCCCCAGTGGCCATTAAAGGAACTGCAGTTTCTGACACTTCCACATTGGCTTATTTTCAGCCTCAGAGGTTGCCACTGAGTAACAAACAGATACATTCAGTGAAATTGGTTTGTGCACAGCACTGATATACAGTACATCATATACTGTGCAAGCTTCCCAGTACTCTGGAATAAATAATAGTAGGAAACCACAATGTATTCATGAATATGTACTAACGCACTTGGAACATGTACATAAACATAAAACTGTATGAGCCGTGTCTTCATGCCTTCTACACAACATGGTTGTGGTTCATAGTGTGGCCCTTGGCTCCAGAGTATAATTTATAGGCTCAACCAGTCTCATCCAATCCAATTCTTTTTTGTGTGTGCATGTGTGTTTTTAAACTGAGGGCCAAGAGAGACAGAGCAGCAGTGGTTTTAGGTTTATGTCAGATTTAAACATGAGTGGAGTCCAGAGATAAAGTTGAAATCGTTTTAAGATTTCAGAGATTTTAGTACACATTTCTGATACTTTTCCCTGATGTATTGATTTAGAATAAGCTCTGACTCAGCTCGCACCTTGTTATTAAATAGCAGCTTCAAAGAATAGATAAATCAGCTACTCTCTGGTAAATGCACGCTGGCTCGCTCCCTCTTTTGTGCAGCTGGGTTTTAGGCATACACAGTATTAGAGAGCTAACTGGCTGACCAGCTGCTGGACACTGGCTGCACTGCAGTAACCACCCTGAGGTTTCAACACCCATAGTGGATTTGCAGCTACACTGATATTTTTCCACTTACAACCGCCAGTATACTGGAGCACCTTTTAGCATATGGTGGGAGACCAGGAATAGTTCTGACCTAGTTGGAGCTTCAGTACTTCACTATCAAACTTCTATCTCCCTCTAGATTCTGGGTTCCCATGCACTGGGTATGAGAGCCAAATAACTTCACTAACTTCACTCTGCAAGTTTTTCTGTAGTTCTCTTCAATAAGTACTCAGTTTTTACTGGCTGCAGCTGAGCTTATAATAAATTTGTCCAATCAAAGCATGGTGTTTTAAGCACTTGCACTGCAGGCCTTGATTTAGCCTCAGATATAGAGAGATAGAGATTTCTTGTTGATATTGAAACATATTTATTGATTTCATGCAATACATTTTCTTGTCAAAGTCCCTATGAAATTAAAAATGCATTTTTCCAGATAAATCTTGTGTCCTTGTCTTAACTGACCATTTATCTCTTGTGATTCGCCAGATATACGACAACAAATCAGAATCAAAGTAATTTTTACATCCATGTCTTTTCTCTTTCTGTAAAACCAGGTAAAATGGTTTCAAATGTTTGATGACTCATCCTGCACTCAGGGGTGTTTACAGAAGTTCATTCAATCAAATGAGACTTTGGGTGACAAGCTGGCCACACTGTCACATCACTTCACTGTTTGTGGGTTGTAGTAGCTACTTAACAGAGCACTTTGGAGAGAGACAGGAAGAGATGTGTGTTTGGATATTAGTTTTTTTATTTCCCAAAGAAAGGTGGCAGAAGTGAAATCCATTCATCTGTCCCTCCTCCTCCTGAAGGTGTGTGTGTGGAGCAATGATTGTATATAGATGGATGTTGCGTCTCCGGATATGGCCGCTTCCATCTTGCACTGGTGACCTCTTTTGGAGCCAGTGTCTGCATATAACAATCTTTATGGAATTGAGTTCCCACCCGTACACTGAATGGTACTCACAGCTGTCAATCATAGATAGATAGATAGATAGATAGATAGATACTGTATTAATCCCCATAGGGAAATTGTTGTGTCCAGTGACTAATGCACATACAAATTACAAGTATAGATAGGTCAAGTAAAAAACAGGGTGTAAATGAGTAATATACATATAACATAAAATAAAGTAAAATAAGAATAAAAATAATCTACATGGAAACAGTCAGAGTTGGGTAAGGGTCACTTTAAAAGTAATCAAAGTACTTTACTGTGTTACTTTTTTAAAAAGTATCCAGTTACTTTACTGCGTTACTCCCTGAGTAAAGTAACTCAATTACTTTAAAAGTACTTCCAACGTTACTCCCTGAGAAAAGTAACTCAAGCACTTTTAAAGTACTTTTGAGTATTCTACATTTCCTATTGGGCAATGGACCACAGGGTGCTAAGCCTACATTACTTTGTCTCCAAAATTAAAGTTATGGACCACTTGCCCTTCACTGAGATCCAATTCTCCCATCACAGCCGTCACTTTGACCAGTAGAAACACAGAACGATCTGCTGCCGTAGACAACTGTATGACAACAACACCCCAGCATTTTTAATATTTCCTCTAGGGATGTTACCACACAGAGTAAAAGGGGGAAATGATGGTGTGAAACAGCAGAGGCACTTTGTCAACCCAATGAGTACTGTCATTAGCATCAAGCTAGCAAACAATGGTACATCTTCACGGTCGGACATAAAGTAATAACAAACAAACAAATAGCGGCGGGGCTTTTACTCACCACAACTGCAGAGGCTCCCAGCTTCATTTGAAACAGACTATATTATAGACGCTCCGTTATTTATTAATCCCTCTGTGTTTTTATTGTATATTTTTACTTTATATCCGCTCCTGTTGTCTTTATAAAGTTAACACATTGCATCGTCATTTCAAACTCAACACTTCCTGATTTTCCTTCATATTAAAAGTCCCTTATAACCTCGGCTGAGAGAATCCCTCCATTTTCTAAATAGGCTTTTATTGTAAAACATTTTTAGGAACTTGCTTGTGGAGGATACAGTGGCTTGGATGTTTGCCTACGGTACTTCAAATGTAGCTCCTGCCATCTGCTGACGCTTTTAGGTGACTACAACAACATGTCGGCTGGCACATGAACAGACACAGTGACTGAAATAATAATAAAAGTAATAAAAATAGGACAAGAATAACCCGATGACATCACACACGCCGTGAAAGACGACCGGGGATAATTGTTGAGTACCATCGTGTAGTGTGTCATGTCTGTCGGCCAAGTCACGGCACGATTTTACGACTCCGCAATCGTGTAATGTGACATAGTGACTTTCAGAACGGGCAGAAAAGTCGTGTAGCGTGTATCAGGCATAATGCAAGTCCTGAGTCTGAAATATGTCTGTCAGCGAGTCCTACTCCACCTGTTTAGACTCCACCGTAGACAACGGCAGCATTTCTGCGACCACGTAGTGAGCCACAGGCTTCATGGCTTCTTTCGGACTGACAGGTTTAACGTTATCTCCGTTATTAGAACCAAACGACAGTCGTTGCTGTTTCAGAGCTGAAGGACCAGCGTTCTAAAAGTAACGGAAGTAACTGATGTCTTGTTTGAAAATGTACTCAAGTATTTGATTACTCAAACAGCAAACTAATGTGTTAGGTTACTCGTTACTGCAAAAAGTAATCAAAGTACTCTAACGCGTTACTTTGTAATGCGTTATACCCAACTCTGGAAACACACAATACAATAACAAAAGTAGAAAGTGCAAAAATGCAGGAGGGTGTGCAGATGGAGCAGGGGAATGAGCTATGTGGTTCCTCCCCCAACTGAGGCATTAAAGAGTCTGATGGGTCAGAGTCTGATGAGCTTATCCAGCTGTTTCCTATTCCTGTCCGTCAGGCTTCCTCCCCAGCAGAGTACAGCATACAGCAGAGCACTCTCCACCACTGACTTGTAAAACATGCACAGCGTGTCACCGCACACGTTAAAGGACCACAGCCTGCGAAGGAAGTGGAGCCAACTCTGACCTTTCTTGAAGAGGGCATCAGAGTTGGTCGACCAGTCCAGCCTGTTGGCAAGGTGAGTGAGTGAAGGTCCTCACCAGCTCCCTATACTCGCCTTCCCCATCACTCCAGATACACGCCATGATCACAGTGTCGTCTGAGTATTTCTGGACATGGCAGGACTCAGAGTGGTGCTGAAAATCTGATGTGTACAGGGTGAATAGGAATGGTGCCAGTACAGTCCCCTGTGGAGCCCCAGTGCTGCTCAAGACTGTGTCAGACACACAGTTCTCCAGCCTGACAAACTGTGGTCGTCCCGTCAGATAGTCTAAGACACCCAGTAGGTGAGGTAGGAGTCTACCCCGATCCCCTCAAGTTTGTCCCGCAGAATGTGGGGTCAGATGGTATTAAACGCACTGGAGAAGTTGAAGAGCATCAGTCTCACATAGCCACTAGACCCATCCCAATCCAACCCAGTCCAGACGTGAGGCCTCAGGTGTCAGAGGATCAGCCTCTCCAGTGTTTTCATTATGTGTGAGGCCTGTAGTCATTCATCCTGGCTGGACGCCCCGCTTTGACATCAAACCCCCTTTTCATTGCACTAAAGCCGCTGTATGTAAGAATGTGGCCAAAACGGTTACTGCACTCAAATTCAAAATACTGCTGTGAGTCGTGTCCGCCCCCCCTCCCCTACGGATTCGAGGTTGTTGGACAGCGGCACGCTGGAGACTGATTTGTTTGCCCAGGGCCACGGCAGCCGCGTCCTTGATCTTCGGTTTTCCAGTGGACCATTCGAGCAAGTCCGGCTTCTCTGCTGGTAACGCTGCTGCCGGGATACAGCGGAGGAGCCGGCTGCTAATGCTATGTATTGGGACACTGCTAATGCTGCTTGCCGTGCTGCTGTAGCTCAGTTGTAACTGTAACTGACGCTGAGACTCTACTGACTACGTGACTGGTAGATGGCGGTGGGTGGTGCAACAGGCCAAAACACAAATTCAAAACATAAACATGATTTGCGGACCGTAAAATATTTTTTTAAATGTGAATATTCTGACCATACTGTTGTTGTCGGTGAGATCAGTATGTTATATGAACATTATTCCTTAGTCTCTGTGACATATTAGGAGGATTTTACGACTATTTGCTTTGTATTTCTTACATATAGCTCCTTTAAATAACTGGTTATAATCAAACGTATTGGAAAACTTGAACATACATCACTATGATAAGAACTATCCAAAATGATAGAAACCAACTTTGGCGTGTACTTTGAGTTTTTAGTTTGGCCCTTGTCATATCAGTTAACATGACCTATGCTGCAGCCAGCCATCAGGGGGCGATCAAGATGTTTTGGCTTCACTTTGGGGAGCTGTCACAGCATCTATCTTTATATAAACTGTGTTCCAACACCCATAATACCATACAATATAGTATGTCAGAAAAAGATTTAATATGTCCCAATACATATCATGTCAAATGCAGCGTGCCAAAAATACCAGAATGTTCTACTACATTCGGTCTGATTTTGCAGTATGTAAGCCAGCATGCTTTTCTGCCTATTCTGACCCACAATCCTCTGAACAGCCGAGTATACGTCACATCGACTGAGTCAGAGATCTCAATGATGGCTGACAGCACATTCAAGTTACTGATGACCAGTTGAACAGTCATACTAGGAATATTAATTAAGTGAACAAAATAATCATAAACATTACAAACAACAAAAGGACATAACTATAGAAATAATAATGACAGAGAAATGCAGATGTAATTTCACTGTCACAAATATAATATGTTAGAATCTGCAATCTGTGCAGGTATAACTTTTAAATTACACTACATACATTGCAAAGTAACAACAGCAGAGCTCTCTGGATAGATCTCCATCTAGATAAATGCCATTTGATTTATCTCCAAGGTAACGGATATAAAAGCAAGATTGTCAAAGTTCAAGGCCTGATGTTATGAGAAAGTAGTATGTCACAATTGTGTGCATACTGCATGCAACAGTACATACTATATTATGGCAGCTGCAGTATCTCCTAAAAGTAAAAAGAAAAAGTATGCGATTCAGAACACACCCACAGTCCGTTCAGGAGTGGACTTGACTGTAGCTTTACATCGCACTAAACTCTAAGCCCGCCCACCTCTGAGCCATCTTCATCAAATGTGAAGGATTTGACTGAAATCCCAGCTGTAACTGTATAACACTCAAATATTCACTTCCGTTTTATGGGGACTTTAATGATTAATAATTTAATGCAGGTTTTGACTACTTTTGCCCAGATCTGTGCAACAACTCTAATTGAAATAATGCCTAAGTCTATAAAAGGCTTTACAAAACAGAGCTATTTCCCTCCTGCAATCCACAACATGACTGAAGCCAGTGCACCTAATACTGTTTTTCATTACTTTCTGATGTGGATCGAAAGATCCCCATGCAGTTCTGACTATTGATTGACAAGCTGGGGGTTCTAAGAGCTTTGACAAACAGATATAAGTGGAAGGAATCCATGTCGGCCACATTGAGGGTAGTGTCCATTTATATACATGAAGGTCAGTCAATCGATAGTTGGTATTAAAACAAGAAACACAAGGTGATGCTTTGTCAGATCAATGTGGGGGCAATCTATCGCTGCAACACCACAAAGTTCTGACCTTTTCAGTTAAATTCTGGATCGCTCACTGCCTTTTTTTTTGGTCTGTTTTTTTTTTTCTTTAGCTCTCTGTAAGCATCATTTTAAAAAATTAAGCTGAATGCATAAAATATTTGCTAGAAGCATATTTAACAGGCTTAAACATTCACACTGAAACACATGGATAACAATTCAGATGAACTTAGGTTACAACAAAAGAGATTAATTATTCATGAATCCTCCATGCAACTGTTAGAGAGCTGTTTTATGAATATGCTATAAACTAAAGTTCACGTTACATGTCAAGGAAATGGGCTTCTGTCTCAGTTGTCTTCATTTTTGTTCCCGGTGCGACGGGCCAGTGTGCATGGTGGTTCAGCACCACAGACAGATCTCCATTGACTGCTTTTTTATGCTGCAGTTTGAGTTCAGCACCTCAGACAGTTCCCACTGCTCACACTGTCTGATACAAGAAGTGGCCTGCATTTTCTCCTCTCTCACGGCCTGTTACATGACCAGACACCATTATCAGAGACCTTGTACTAGAGCTAACCTTTTGTGCTTGTGTCCTAGCTAAAGTGGAACGCTTTGGCCTTGTGCTTTACGTCTCTATTATTACAACCTTCCCTCTGTGCACACAACACCTCTTTGATGGGCTCTACCTGAACTGCATTGAAACAGTCTTGTAAGATGTTAAATTGACAATTGCTAAACAAAAAAAAAAAAAAAAAAAAGGTGGGGGGGCCTGTAACCTCAGTGTTGTCTTTTAACGCTCAGGTGATTAAAGTGATACAGTCCCGCTTCATCCAGCTGAGACATTTAACCGAGATCAGGTCACTCCTTTCATCTGCAGATCCAGAAAAGGTCACCCACGCTTTTATCTCCTCCAGACTTGACTACTGTGATGCACGTTATTTTGGTATCAGCAAAGACTGGAGTATATTCAGATTTAATACATTCTAAGAGAAGCAACCAGACAGCGTGAAGTATATGTGATATTTTTAGAATCAGTTTTATTACTGCTTAATGGTAAACCCTTGAATGGTCAGTCTCCTGCCTATCTATGTGACCTGCTAACCTCTGAGCCCCACCGCTGCTCTAGAGCCTCTGGCAGGGTGTGACTTATGGTCCCAAAACCTTGACCTGGCCTTTGTCAGCTCTGGAACTGCAAACTCAGTGTCACCTTCTTCTTTTCAGTGTCCTCTTAGAATTCACTTAAAACTCAAATGAACATTTGTAAATCAATAAGTCATGCCATGCTACCTTCAATTTGTTAAGACAACATCCCTTCCACATCCACAGCAAAAATATCTCAAAACACGGACTGCCCATTCTTCCACAGTCAAAAAATCTGAAGCCCCGTTAGTCTAAAAATGTCCCACCCACCACAAAAGGGCGGAAGAAAAAAAATCACAATGTTTATCTTTTACTATTTTTTTACTACTGTTATTTTTAAAATATTACTTAAGGCCAAAGCAACATAACTACATAGCAAAGCGTACTAAATAATAGAGAGGCCTTTTTTCTGGGTCCCTGCCGCCCCCCTCCCCAGGTTGTCACACTTAACCTGCTCTCTGGTTGAGGTGGGTGAGTTATCCAATGTCATGTGAACCCTGAAACACACTGCATTGTTATCATGTCAAAACAACAAAACCTTCTGATGCCCACTCAACTACCACTGTACTGCTGAAACGACACTCATCTACCACCACTCTACTGAGAGGAGTGTATGTGGAGAGAATGAACATGAAAATAACAAACAAACAAATCCATGTAGAAATCGGCAGGAGGAGAGCTAGTTATCGTTACCTCTGAGTAGCCGGTGGCCACAACCAACAGATCACAGAGGTTGCACTGATTTACACTGTGAAGCGTTCAAGCGCTATTCAGTTAAAATTAGTTTTGGGCGAAGGTAAATTATAATGCTCTCACGCTGTGTTCAATGTAATCTGGTAAAAAGAGCTTTTAGTGAGAAACTTGAATTAATTCAGCTGTTTGAAGGAGAAATTTGTTGATGTTTTCGCAACAATATCAAACAGATATTAAAGAGGGAATTATAATGTATCATATAAAGTAAAAAGGTGTTTTGCTTATTTTCTATAAATGGTTTTCATGTGAAAGAAGGTTATGTTAAAGGTTGTTTCATAAATATGTATTATTGGATTTGTGCTCATTCTGAGGTACAGTATAGATTTCCGTGTCTCCCTGGTACAAAAGAAAAACAAATAACAACAAAAAATATAAAACTATCTGTATCGGCTATTGGCATAATTGTGATTTTAAACATTGGTATCAGTATCACTGCAAAATCGGCGCATAGTTCAATTAGTAAGTTAATGTATACATTTTATTATTATTTTACAATGTGATATATTATTGTATTGTTTACTCGTCTAGGGCACCAAATGTGCTAGGGCCACCACTGTTTCTGACTGCCCTTTATCCCAAAAACAAAGTCCCATTTCTCCAAAAATACACACACGCATTTAACGTTTCTGTAAACCATGGATACATATCATTTGTCAACAACACTGTGGTGAATGTGTGGTTAGGTCTAGGCACATACAACACTTGGTTGGGGATAGGAAAAGGCTTGGCTTAAAACACCCATGTTTTATGGCTCAAGTGCCGCATGAAGGGTTGGTAAAAGCATCTGGGATCAGTTGCTCACATGCCGCTGGGAAACTGCAGCCAACTGGGTTGTTTGTTTTGGAGATCAGGCGCTGTTAGGGGAATGTGCTTTTGGTCCAGTGGGTGCATTTTTTTGGACTAATGGGTCTTTGGATTTTTTGGCCATCATAACAATGGCATGGCACCATCAAAACCTCCATTTACAAACTCCCACACGTTAATTCAGGTCTCATTTATGCAGTCGTATGCTCAGTACTTCCCAAACATAGGCATTTTTGCTAAAAGATCTTAGTATTGGAGTCTGGGTTTGCAGAAAGCAAAGGTGTCTTCGTTCCTGGGTAGTTCGGGCTTTAAGTGAAATTCTCAATACACTTATTGTTACATAGAAATGTGAGGGTCTTTGTCTACCTGTGCTGCATAGCAATGCATCAAATGCACACAGTTTTTTAAAGCAGACAGGAGCCTTGGCTTCCTAAGGGTGGCTATGTTCTATTCCAGATAGATATTCAAATTTCCTGGTGGAGTTCTCAATCAAATGCTAATTAAGTTGTTATAAGGACCCGAAGGCTTGTAGCAGAGAGAAGTGTTATGTTGTGGATACCTCATGTAAATGGCCACTAAGTAACCTGGAAAGGTGAAGAGAGGTCTTGAAGTTGATGTAAACCCCAGGTGTAATGCCTGCTGGAGCGATAAGACCCTGTTTGTTTTTCTCCTCTACTGCAGTAAGCTAAAAATTGACTGGCACTATCTAAGCCTCTGGCGATTATCTGACGTGCCAGAGGGTTCATGCCGCAAAGACTAATTAGTTTCATTAACTTGCACTCAAGATAAAAAACAATTGCTTTCATGTAATTGAAATGCTGATTTTCCTATCCCTCAGCTCTCCCCTCACCGCCGCCTTGTCTCATTCTCCTCTGGATGCTATATCTGTACTCCGACCCACCCCTCCGCCTCTGTACTTTAGGTTGATCTCACCATCACACGTCTCTTAGCCTTTTTTTGCTAATTAATTTCATTCTACACTAGCACTTCATCAGTTTTATGAGCGCCTGTGAAAAGCACTCTGGTGTGCGAGTGCTTATTTTGGGGGTGTCATATTCTATTTGGTGATCCTGGCAGGTTCAAAAAACAAAACTGAAACTTTGTATTACTGTGAGCTAATACACTCCATTTTAGGTAGAATTTCATAAAAAAGGTTACGCAGGGTAAAGCAGCCCTGATCATGGCCCAGCTTACAAATCATAAAACTATCTGCATTGCTCCCTGCTGCTGACAGAAACTGAAATATATCTGGTAAATCTGATTTTTTTTTTTTTTATTATGGGGGGGATAAACTTTGACTGCCATGTTTTTGCGTGTCACTCAAACAGCTTGACTTTCTGCGGATGGTGTTTTTTCTATTTCTATCACTGTTCAGTGTTCAATTACATCACTGAATCAGCAGTGGAGCAGCAAACACACATTTCCTGATATAAAATGTCACAGATTTCCTGTCATGTTATTAGTCATGTATGATCTAAAGACATTATTATCATCATTATGGTCACCCATCAGCACTCCAGCCAGCATCATTATCTGCCCCATTATTAACATCAACAGCAGTAAAAGTTGCAGCAATCAGTGCAACAGAAACACCACCATAGCTGATGTCAGCGGCTGGCACCTTCATAATGAAATGTCACTTTTCATTAAAGAGGAAATCCAGACACTCTAGTCAAACAGCCATCCAATAAGACAGCATGAGCAGTGTGTCTTGGACTTTAAACTGAGATGAAACACACACGTGAGAAAGTGCTTATCGACAGAGCTGTGGATATCAGTGGAGCTCTGTTCAAGGCCACCGAAAATGACACCCTCTTTTCTTTTCATGTCAAAAAAGTTTAAGTGATTCCAACTTACTACGCATTCATTGCCACACAGCACATTTTTTGTTCTCTTCTCGACTGGCCTTTTACAGTCTCACTATTTTTCTGTGTTTTTAACTCCTTCAACAATTCTTTTCTCATCCGTGGCATCTGCTGTTTTTACCCAGCAAGCATGCATTTGTTGATTTGGGGGTGAAGAGAGGTGCAATATGTGTGAAAGGTTTTTTTTTTAACTGCTAGGTTATATATTACCATAATTATAAAAACATATAAATGACCATTGATAGTAAATACATAGCTGCGCCGCACACAAGAGCAAACCTGATGAAGCAAGGGAAACGTGTTTATAACCTTTCATATAAATGACTGTTTTTAAGTCACAGAACTGCTGCTGAAACAACAGTAGGTGTTAAACAAAAGTTATGCTTTTATAACCAGATTTAGCTCAAAGGACAAATTAGTTCTAGCAGAACAATACACTGAAATGCTCTGAAAAGGAATTGGCTTATATGTAAAGTACTGTTGTTGTTAAGTAGTTAATTACCTGCTACTTCCTTTCATAGAATACATGTAAATGTTTTTGTCTCTGAATTTAAAGTGCGTAAAGTATTCAGTGTTAAAAGGAAACAGCTTGACTTCACAAGTTCATTACACAACTTAAAATTGTAAGGCAGCCCACACACAAACTACTAAAAGTTAAAAGAAAAAGAGGTCATTTTGTAATAATTTAAAATTAATAAACTTTTCTGGTCAAATATTCTTTATTGTAAATCAGTTATAGTAAAATCCTTGAAGAGGCAACAGACAGCATCTTCTCCTAAATATATCATTATGAAAATAATGTGGGTTGCACAGGGCAGTGGCCACAGTAAAATCAGACTGTCAGTGTTTACATAGGTTACTTAGTGGCTTTGCAATCTTTGTAATAAGCTTCTGCTGTCGGGGGCAAAATTTCACGGAAAAAATCTGCTTTACAGCAGGAAACGCATCATGTATTGCGAAATTGGTCGGTCAGCCAATCAGGGACTGGAGCGAGTCCTTATGAGGAGTTGGGCATGAGATAGTTGAGTCATGAGCACAATGGCAGACGGACAAAGTTTGGAGACAAGTGGGTAACACTTTACAATAAGGTACACAAAATTCAAGTAGTTACTAAGGAACTAATGAGGAACTAATGAGTAGTTACTGATGAACTAATGAGGAACGAATGAGTAATTAATGAGGAACTAATGAGGAACTAATGAGTAGTTACTGAGGAGGGTGAGAGGCGGAGGGCCGGGGTGGGCTTTCTGATAGCCCCCAGACTCTCTGCCTGTACGTTGGGGTTTACCCCAGTAGACGAAAGGGTTGCTTCCCTGCGCCTTTGGGTCGGGGAACGGGTCCTGACTGTTGTCTGTGCTTATGCACCGAACAACAGTTCAGAGTACCCACCCTTTTTGGAGTCCCTGGGACGGGTGCTGGACAGTGCCCCAACCGGGGACTCCATTGTTCTGCTGGGGGACTTCAACGCTCATGTGGGCAATGACAGCGGGACCTGGAGGGGCGTGATTGGGAGGAACGGCCTGCCCGATCTGAACTCGAGTGGTGTTCAGTTATTGGACTTCTGTGCGGGTCGCAGTTTGGCCATAACTAACACCATGTTCAAACATAAGGATGTCCATCGGTGCACGTGGCACCAGGACATCCTAGGTCGCAGGTCAATGATCGACTTTGTAGTCGTATCATTTGACCTGCGGCCATATGTGAAGAGAGGAGCAGAGCTGTCAACTGATCACCACCTGGTGGTGAGTTGGATCAGATGGTGGGGGAAGACGCCGCGCAGACCTGGCAGGCCCAAACGAACAGTGAGGGTCTGCTGGGAACGCCTGGCGGAAGAACCTGTCCAGATGATCTTCAACTCCCACCTCCGGGAGAGCTTCAACCGCGTCCCGAGGGCGGAGGGGGACATTGAGTCCGAATGGGCCTTGTTCCGCTCTGCCATTGTTGAGGCGGCGGTCGCGAGCTGTGGCCGCAAGGCCGCTGGTGCCAGTCGCGGCGGTAATCCCGAACCCGCTGGTGGACACCAGAGGTGAGGAGCCATCAGGCTGAAGAAGGAGGCCTACAGGGCATGGTTGGTCTGTGGGTCTCCGGAAGCAGCTGACGGGTACCGCGGCGGGCTGGAGTCGTGGAGGCAAAAACTCAGGCGTGGGAGGAGTTCGGTGAGGCCATGGAGGAAGACTATCGATCGGCTCCAAAGAGGTTCTGGCAAACCGTCCGGCGCCTCAGGGGGGGAAGGCGACAACTTGCTCACACTGTTTACAGTGGAGGCGGGGAGCTGCTGACGTCAACTGGGGACATTGTCGGGCGGTGGAAGGAATACTTTGAGGAGCTCCTCAATCCCACCAACACGTATTCCAGTGAGGAAACAGAGACGGGGGTCTCAGGGGCGGGTCCTCCAATTTCTGGGGCAGAAGTCGCCGAGGTGGTGAAACAACTCCGAGGCGGCGGAGCCCCGGGGGTGGATGAGATTCATCCCGGATATCTCAAGGCTCTGGATGTTGTAGGGCTGTCTTGGCTGACACGCCTCTGCAACATTGCATGGACATCGGGGGCAGTGCCCCTGGAGTGGCAGACCGGGGTGGTGGTCCCCATTTTCAAGAAAGGGGACCAGAGGGTGTGTTCCAACTACAGGGGGATCACACTCCTCAGCCTACCCGGTAAGGTCTACTCCAGGGTGCTGGAGAAGAGGATCCGGTCGATAGTTGAACCTCGGATCGAGGAGGAGCAATGTGGTTTTCGTCCCGGACGCGGAACCGTGGACCAGCTCTTTACCCTCGCCAGGGTGCTGGAGGGGGCATGGGAGTTCGCCCAACCAGTCCACATGTCTTTTGTGGATTTGGAGAAGGCTTATGACCGTGTCCCCAGGGGCATCCTGTGGGGGGTGCTCCGGGAGTATGGGGTGGGTGGCCCCTTGCTAAGGGCCATCCAGTCCCTGTACCGAAGGAGCATGAGTCTGGTTTGCGTAGCTGGACCTGTTCCCGGTGAGGGTTGGACTCCGCCAGGGCTGCCCTTTGTCACCGGTTCTGTTCATAACTTTTATGGACAGAATTTCTAGGCGCAGCCGAGTGGTGGAGGGTGTCAGGTTCAGTGATGGGAGAATCTCGTCCCTGCTTTTTGCGGATGACGTGGTCCTCCTAGCTCCATCGAACAGTGACCTCCAGCTCTCACTGGGGCGGTTCGCAGCCGAGTGTGAAGCGGCTGGGATGAGAATCAGCACCTCCAAGTCCGAGGCCATGGTCCTCAGCCGGAAAAGGGTGGATTGCCCACTCCAGGTCAGGGGGGAGGTCCTTCTTCAGGTGGAGGAGTTTAAGTATCTCGGGATCTTGTTCAGTGAGGGTAGGATGGAGCGGGAGATTGACAGGCGGATTGGGGCAGCGTCAGCAGTGATGCGGGCGCTTAACCAGTCCGTTGTGGTGAAAAGGGAGCTTGGCCAGAAAGCGAAGCTCTCGATTTACCGGTCGATCTTCGTTCCAACCCTCACCTATGGTCACAAGCTCTGGGTAGTGACCGAAAGAATGAGATCGCGAATACAAGCGGCCGAAATGAGTTTCCTCCGCAGGGTGGCTGGGCTCAGCCTTAGGGATAGGGTGAGGAGCTCAGACATTCGGGAGGGACTCGGAGTAGAGCCGCTGCTCCTCCACATCGAGAGGAGCCAGTTGAGGTGGTTCGGGCATCTGGTAAGGATGCCTTCCGGACGCCTCCCTTGGGAGGTGTTTCGGGCATGTCCAACCGGGAGGAGACCTCGGGGCCGCCCCAGGACACGCTGGAGGGACTACATCACCCGGCTGGCCTGGGAACGCCTTGGGGTTCCCGCGGAAGAGCTGATGGAAGTGGCTGGGAGAGGACTGTCTGGGCTTCCTTGCTGAGGCTGCTGCCCCCGCGACCCGGACCCGGATAAGCGGAGGACGACGACGACGACGATGAGGAACTATGGTACACAAAATTAGAGTAGTTACTGATGAACTAATGAGGAACTAATGAGTAGTTACTGAGGAACTACGGTACACAAAATTAGAGTAGTTACTGAGGAACTAATGAGGAACTAATGAGGAACAAATGAGTAGTTACTGAGGAACTAAGCTACACAAAATTAGAGTAGTTACTAGGGAACTAGTGAGGAACGAATGAGGAACTAATGAGGAACAAAAGAGTAGTTACTGAGGAACTAAGCTACACAAAATAAGAGTAGTTACTGGGGAACTAATGAGGAACTAACTATTAGTTAATGGTCAGTTCTTCAGTAACCCCTGATCAAATTTCAGAGGAGTAGCTACTGAGGAACTAATGAGGAACTAACTATTGGTTAATGGTCAGTTCTTCATTAACTCATGATCAAATTTCACAGAGGGGTTAATCACGACTTAATAATTAGTGAACTAGTTACTAACCCGTCCATTACTTAACCTTTTTATGTCCTAAAGTAAAGTGACACATAATAAGTAGTCTTTCATTACTTCATCATCATCTTTACAATTAGTTCCCTAACAAATAAAATCACAGACAGCAGGATTCTTGAGAAGAGTTTAATTAATTATTTTCAGACCACATACACATTAATATGACCATCCATGTTATTCTGTACAAGGTGCTGACACACCAAACCGACATCAAAGAACTAGCGGCAACGAAAGCCAACTGTTGCATCGTCTACGTCGCCTCACGTCACCCTGTGTCAGTTGCATTTGAACACACCACAAAGACTACACCCAACGCTTGAAACTGTTACTCATTTATTTTGGCACTGCCCCATTGTCAAAAGACTCTGGAGTGATATTTGTAATTTTACTGCGAACAATATTAAAAAATAATTTAAGCTGTTTTGGAGGGATGTGCTGTTTGGACTTTTTGACTTTAACAGAAATATGGCAAAACCCACTGAAAGATTTATTATAAATCTCATCTTACTTTTGGCAAGATTTCACATTCACAAATGTAAGTTTACACCATAGACTGTATAAAATACACATAGAAAACATTTTATATTTTTAATATTTTCTTGTAAACTCTTATTCCCCCTGGCATATGTGATATATGACATATATGTGTAATGTTGAAGATCTGCATTCTGTAAACTTCCTGTCTTAAATAAAGTTGTGGGGGAAAAAAAGAAGACTACATCCGACGGCCAAGTAGCACGTACGTTCTGCGCCTGCGTGAAAGGAAATAACGCAAAAAGGGAAACCGGAAGTCCGTTGAATGCATGAGATCAACAAAGTAGCGCGGAGTGACAGAGTGATACATCCTGTCAGCCGAGGGGTTTCCTATCTGTGCAGCCGAGCACTGCAGCACCTCCACGGACTATTACATCCAGACGGTCCCGGTGTTTCCTCCGCAGGCTCCACTTCACTCAACTTCACTCAGCTGCTCGACAAACCCGCTGCTTCTTCCCACGTTAACCTGAATAACAGGTTGGATCCAAACAGAGAGCCGGGGCTAACGTTAGCTGGGAAGCTAGCGGAGGCTAACTGGCTGCTTCCCTCCGGTCATGCTGCGGCTAACGCTCCGCTAGCCGCTCCCAGCTAGCTCTGGTTTCTTATTCAGGTTAAAGTGAGAAGAAGCAGCGGATCTGTCGGGCAGCTGAGTGAAGTGGAGCCTGAGGAGGAAGCACCGGTTAGCCCCGGTTTCACTACAGGCAGATTCACTCACTACAGGGAAGAGGATATAACACCTGAACAGCCAATCAGAGTGATCTCTCTCACCAACAAGCTCCGCTGCCGACTCAACGTGCTCAATCAGCCGAAAATTTGGAATGAATGATGAACTAACTATTAGTTCTTCAGTAAGTCCTGATCAAATTTCAGAGGAGTAGTTACTGAGGAACTAATGAGGAACTAACTGTTACTTAATCATTACCTACCTTTTTTGTGTACCCTAAAGTAAAGTGAGACATCAAAATGATTAGGTAATGATTCAGTAATCATTACCTAATCATTTTGATGTCTCATTTTACTTTAGGGTACACAAAAAGAGTAACTAATGATTAGGTAATGATTCAGTAATCATTACCTGAGACATCAAAATGAGTAGGTAATGAGTACTGAGTCATTACCTACTCATTTTGATGTCTCATTTTACTTTAGGGTACACAAAAAGAGTAACTAATGAGTAGGTAATGATTCAGTAATCATTACCTAATCATTTTGATGTCTCATTTTACTTTAGGGTACACAAAAAGAGTAACTAATGATTAGGTAATGATTCAGTAATCATTACTCATTTTAAAGTGAGACATCAAAATGAGTAGGTAATGAGTACTGAGTCATTACCTACTCATTTTGATGTCTCACTTTACTTTAGGGTACACAAAAAGAGTAACTAATGAGTAGGTAATGATTAAGTAATAGTTCCTCATTAGTTCCTCAGTAACTACTACTCTGAACTTTGATTAGGAGTTAATGAAGAACTTGCCATTAACTAATAGTTAGTTCCTCATTCATTCCAAATTTGTTTCAATTTTGTGCACCTCAAACACCTGTACTGTGAACAACGGTGTGATCAGTATACAGTACTTTACACGCAGCCCCCATGATAAATTCTTTAAGCTTAGCCTACCTAAAATGTGACACACTATTATATTTATTTCTAAGGCATCATCGTACAGAATAACATGGATGGTCATATTAATGTGTATGTGGTCTGAAAATAATGAATAAAACTCTTCTCAAGAATCCTGCTGTCTATGATTTTTTTTGTTAAGGAACTAATTGTAAAGATGATGATGAAGTAATGAAAGACTACTCATTATGTGTCACTTTAGGACATAAAAAGGTTAACTAATGGACAGGTTATTGAGTAATGATTCTGCACTGATGAAGTAACTAGTTTACTAATTATTAAGTCGTGATGAACTCCTCTATGAAATTTGATCATGAGTTAATTAAGAACTGACCATTAACTAACAGTTAACTACTCTAATTTTGTGTACCGTAGTTCCTCAGTAACTACTCATTAGTTCCTCATTCGTTCCTCATTAGTTCCTCATTAGTTCCTCAGTAACTACTCTAATTTTGTGTACCGTAGTTCCTCAGTAACTACTCATTAGTTCCTCATTAGTTCCTCATTCGTTCCTCATTAGTTCCTCATTAGTTCCTCAGTAACTACTCATTAGTTCCTCATTAGTTCCTCATTAGTTCATCAGTAACTACTCATTAGTTCCTCATTAGTTCCTCATTAGTTCCTCAGTAACTACTTGAATTTTGTGTACCTTATTGTAAAGTGTTACCCACTTGTCTCCAAACTTTGTCCGTCTGCCATTGTGCTCGTGACTCAACTATCTCATGCCCAACTCCTCATAAGGACTCGCTCCAGTCCCTGATTGGCTGACCGACCAATTTCTAGCTTAGTTCCTCAGTAACTACTCATTAGTTCCTCATTAGTTCCTTATTAACTACTCTAATTTTGTGTAGCTTAGTTCCTCAGTAACTACTCTAATTTTGTGTACCTTAGTTCCTCATTAACTACTCATTAGTTCCTCAGTAACTACTCATTAGTTCCTCATTAGTTCCTTATTAACTACTCTAATTTTGTGTAGCTTAGTTCCTCAGTAACTACTCTAAATTTCTGTAGCTTAGTTCCTCAGTAACTATTCATTAGTTCCTCAGTAACTACTCTAAATTTCTGTAGCTTAGTTCCTCAGTAACTACTTATTAGTTCCTCATTAGTTCCTCAGTAACTACTCTAATTTTGTGTAGCTTAGTTCCTCATTAGTTCCTCATTAACTACTCTAATTTTGTGTACCTTATTGTAAAGTGTTACCGACAAGTGAAAAACGGCCTAGCAAAAGAAAAGGAGCTCCTCTGTCTGAGGAGGCAAAGAAGAGCAAAAAGGAGAGTGATAAAAGAAGAGGAAAAACAAGAGTAAACTTCGGTCAGGCGTTCAAGAGATAGATGGAGCTCCATGACCAAAGAGGCTTCAACCACGATGTCCAGCTAGCTTTCTTTCTAATGGATCAGTAAGTAACACGGCTAAATGTTAGCTAGCCGAGAGAGGACTGTACTGTACTGGCTGCTAGTTCATTCCTAGCTGGCCAACATCACAAATCGCTGCAACCAGGGACCGGGTAGCGAGTGTTGGTCGGCTGACATCCTCGTTGCCATTCTACGGCAGCCCTCGGACAGTGAGACCCCCACCCAGCATCTCCAACCAGGAGAAGTGGAGTAAATCCTCTCCTCCGCTCCCGTTCGTCTGGTGAACGCCTCTCCTCTGTTAATACACTATGCCAGCAGTTTAATAATATTGGTGCCAGTTGTGACATTTGAATCTTTTAGTAGTAAGCCATGTTCTAAGCGGGATAATGTTTAGTGAGCCGGTGACAATTAATGTAATTTACTGTGATTTGATGTACTGATACTGTGCATTCTGTTGTAATTATTTGCGTTACTATTTGTTTTTTTCTGCAGATAAATCTGATAATTGTTGCTCTGTCTCTTTACTCATTTATTTAGTAGAGGGTCCACACACCTCATTCTACATATACATAGAGGTATACTGGTGGCTTTACAGCCTACATTTCTTTTATCTCTGATCCCCACGGTCAATTTGGTCGTTGCGACAGTGCGACGCAACACCACTGACGCTAGGTGGCGCCAAGCTAAAAAAAACAGAATCCTATCTGTTGCCTCTTTAAGTTTAAGTAACTAAAGGATTTAAGTACAACTGAATTAAGGTCAAGTGTATTTGACTATGAAAGATGATTTATTTTGAATTATTATAAAATTACTGAATCAAATCAAGTTTATTTATATCGCACATAAAAACAACCACAGTTGACCAAAGTGCTGTACAAAAAACCAGAATGACACACAAATGTATAGCTACATAACATATGTACATAAAAACAGAATACACAAAAAACAGAATAACATGGGTAAGAACAATTATATACATAAAAAGATTGTAAAATACTAAAATATTAAAACCTCTACAAACAACCAAAGGCCCTTGAAAACATGTATGTTGTAAGATTTGTCTTGTAAGTGTCATTGGAGGGAGAGTATTTGATTGGTAGCAGAAGGCTATTCCAGAGCTTTGGAGCAGCTACTGCAAAGGTAGGTGCAGAGAAGTTCAGCGACATACTGGTGTGCCAGCTCATGTACGGCCTTAAAAATAAATAAAAGAACCTTAAAATCAATCCTGTATTTGTAATCCTGTATAGTCTGTACTTCTCAGTTCAGTCAACCTTAAATTTTAAGGTAACTTTTTAAAACTTGTTTCTATATACAGCGTTTCTTAACTTGAATGCACAGATGTTTTTTTCTAGGGATGGCATTGTTGGTCGGTCAACAGCCTTGGTTCAGTCTAAATTTGTTGGATGGATTGACTTTAAGTTTTATAGAGACATTCAGGTCCCCTTAGGATTAATCCTACTGACCCCATCCCTGTGAGTTTTCCTCCACCAGCAGGTCAAAAACTACCCAGGGAAATATCCCAACATCTACTAGATAGGTAGACCAGAACATCTAATATAGACATTCGTTGTTCCCAGAGGATGTTTCCTAAAGACTAAAGTGATCCCCTGACCTTTACAAATGTGAGCCTCTACTTAAAGCTTACACTTGAGGTTTTGAGTCAAATATCTTGAAAGCAACTGATGGATTGTCATGAAATTTTGATACAGACATTCAAGTTCCCTCGAAGCTTTCGATTTACTGGTCCATCTACGTCCCAACCCTCACCTATCGTCATGAGCTCTGAGTAGCAACCAAAAGAATGAGGTTGTGGATACAAGCGGGAGGAATGAGTTTCCTCTGTGGGGTGGCTGGGCTCAGCCTTAGAGATAGGGTAAGGAGCTCGGACCTCCAGAGGGACCTCCGAGTAGAGCTGCTGCTCTACTCAGTTGAGGTGGTTCAGGCGTCTGACCAGGATGCCTCCGGGGAGCCCCACTGGTAGGAGGCCTCGGGGCAGACCCAGAACACGCTGGAGGGATTACATATATCATCTGGCCTGGGAAGGCCTTGGGGTCCCCCAGGAGGAGCTGGAAAACGTTGCTTTGCCCGGCCTGCTGCCCCCGCGACCCCGCCCCTTTTAAGCAGATGAAAATGGATGGATGGATGCATTCAGGTTCCCCTTAGGGTGAGTTGTAATGTTAATCCCTTTTTTCTTCCATGAACAACCAATTTCCAGTCCAGTCCAACTGGGGACTTTTATTGCACCTCTTCTTCTCATCATCTCTCTGTTGGCGTCATTTGATAAAGGCATAAATACCCCAAAAAGAATCACTTAAAATAATTTGTCCAAAATTCAAGTTTATGACCAAGTACCTGCTAAACTTATGACATTTCGATAAGACTCAGCTGTTCTTTGTTAGCATTGTCAGCATGTTAGCATTCTCATATTAGCATTTAGCTCAACGCAACATTGAGCCTTAGCACAGCCTCATAGTGCTGCTGGCATGGTTGTCGACTCTTGTTTCACTTATAAATGACTTAAACTGTCTTTTATGAATAGCGCCAGCCTTCTCCACCACTTCTCCTCACTTCACCTGTCTCTGTGTCCACTACCGCTCTTCAAACAGGAAGGGGACATTGTTCACTATGGAAACAAGGTTGCAGCCTACTGAACCAAAAGCCCCACACTTTCTCACTTTACATATAATTTACCCTTTTGCTCTCCTCTCAAGTGCTCCAGGACTTCTGATCTTTTATAACAAAATAGGCAGGGGATGATGTGTGTGATTTTGTTTGGTATTGTTTAGAAATGGTCACACACCAGGGTTTGACAGAGAGGCGCAGCAGGGACTGGTTCAGGCCAGTTTGCCTGATAAAGAGATATTGGCATTTTGACCATAGGGGTCCATGCCCATCATTAATGACCTTTTCAAACACACAGACTGAATACATTGTATTACGGCTCCAGCGCCAAACCTCTTGCTAGCCTAGGGCTGCTTTGTCCTCTGAAGTGTTAGGGCTGCATAAATCAAAGATTTAAAGATTTTGATATCTTGCCTTTTAACACCAACCCAGAAATGACAGAAAGAGGCATGAATAGGAAACAAGCTGCTGCTATTTGTTATTTTCAACATGCATAATTTGCCAGTAGCTGACAAACATTAAGATAAATATATGGAGAGATTTTTTTCTTGAGTATCCTGAGAGAAGATGAGCCATTATTTATTAACAGCTTCATTCAACTTACAATATATTTACACATTTATAGTCCTCAATAAATGACTTAATAGTGTGTTGTAAACATTTATAGGCTTTCTATAAGGCTGACTAGAGGGTGATTATTGTTGCTTCTGGAGCAACAGGAAACTATATTCTTTTTAAATTAATTCATTAAATTAAAGTAGGCAGTTATATAATGTTCCAAACACAAAAAAAGAATATTGTAATGATGGATTTCTGTTCTAAATGTAGTCATAAACTATTAGCAATGTCACAGACATTCTCTCAACAAAAAAACCCCCCACAAGTTTATTTATTTTTCATCAGTGGTATCAAAGAATAAAGTGATGCTTTTAAACACACTGCATATATATTTTGTATTATTTTGACAAAATTATTAAAACAAGATGGCAGCCATCTCTGCCAAGTCAGTCTGCAGCTAATCCTGATACAAAAGTTGACATGGTCCAAAACCTGATGACATGTTATGGTTGAAACTTATTTATTTATGATTAATAACATTTGTAGTTTGATATGTCACACATATTTGACCAGTTTTAGCAATGGCAACAAGCTAAGATGCTGGTAATTAAATTCTTGTTTGCAGACGAATTTTTCATCAGCTAGTTGAAGGACATTTGGACTTTATTATCGTCTCATTTGGGGATATTGGGACTTTGTTATTGCTGACAGTGTTTAGTTTTTTTGTTCTTATCAGGTCCTGCTAATGCCAAATAGCAAGGAGAAATTGAAAATGCATACCAAACAAAAGTTCAGGTTTAAGGAGGATATGATGAATGCATTAAAATGTGCCTTACGCTTCCTCCTTGCCTCAGTGCTGGCCACGCTTGCTGAATAAAAGGGCGTGGCTCTACTGCTGTCCACTTTCGATGGTGTGGAACAATATAGACATCGACTCAGTGGTGTAGTGAAGAGTATATGCAGGTACATGGGGTAAACCCACCTCTTTTTGTGTTCACAGTATACCCACCTATCAGCTAAGACGCCATTGGAATATATAAAGAGTATTCCTACTTCCTCTTCTGTAATCTATCCATCTACCTCCCATCTAGTGGTACACCCATCTCGTCAACTACCCCCACACCACTGCATCCAATCAAATAAGTCTGTACATTTGGGTGGAGTCAGATGACAGCAATCATAGCTTTAGACATCCTGGAAAAGTTATGTTGGAATGGTTGGGGGTCTGAAGGGGTTAAGAGTTCAGCATAGCTTCTCTTGATAGGAAATTAAGAAAAAAAATTGGAGAATTCTCTGCAACCCTTCAAAGTTTGGTGCTTGCACGTGGATTTCAGAGCTGAACACACTGAAAGTGATTATGTGCCATGAATGATTATGGGTTAATGCGAACAGAAAGTGACAGTAATAAAGCACCGCAGGATGAACAGACAGACTGACTGGCAGGGAGAGAGAGACACTTCCTCCCTCTCTGAAGCATTACTTCCCGAATTTCCATTTCAATCACCGCCAGCCTCCTGGGAGGCACCCGGCCCCGGAGCCTGGGTGGGAGGAGTCAAGCCCCCTCATTGCCAACAGTGGTTAGTGTCGAAACAGCACAGCCTGACGTCTCGGCGTTGTGCTCCTTCTGCTGTGAGAAACTATTCAGAGTTTGCATGCAGCACAATCTCCATCCTCCCAATTCTCCATCCCCCAATCTCGCTATCTCTCCGGTGCCTCTGCCCCTCTCCCTTCGCAAACACCTCACTATCTTAAAGCACAATGCGATAACACCAAACTTTCCTACCGTACTACACACAGAAGTTGGAAGTCTTGTTTCCACTTTCCTGTAGTCATCACTATACTAAGTGGGCAATAATTGAATGCCTCAAACTATAAGGACTACTCAGTAGATTCTTGTCTGCCCCTGAGGCTTGTTTCCTCCTAGCTCAGTCATGGGTCATTTGAGTTGGTCATTACACATTAGTGTCTTCTGGCCTTGGAAGTGGAGATCCTATTTAGGGGTGTAATCTAGCCACATAATCTGGGTTAAAAGGTGACTGCAGCTCCTTAAACAATAAGGCTGTCTCCTCTCTGTGTGTGACACGTGTTGTATGCCCGACTGTGCTGAGGAGTCGAAGCAGCACTCTCTGTCTGTAAGTGGGATGCACTGATGCTCACTGACATAAATAGGTCCTGCATATTTGGTAACACATCGCCTGGATATATTTGGATGCCTTGCAATAAAACCTCTATTTGCTCTCTCTCCTTCTCGTCTTCCTCTCTGTGTTTTTTTATAATACTGTCACAACCAAAATGTTTTATCTCTGTGCAAATGAATTGTAGTGTTACAACTTCTTAATATTCCCATTGTTCACGCGGGAACCGTCACACATAATATCCTCTTGAAAAAAGGATGTGCTTAAGGAGAATGTGGATAAAGTGATCAGGAAAAAAATTAGGCTAGAGTAAGTGGTCCTCTGTGCCTCTCTTTTCTATGTCTCATTCTCTCTCCCTATGTGCTGTCAATACTGTAAGTAAGATGAAAGGGCTGTTTAGGTGAAATACAATAAAGACATTTCTGCCTCCGGGCCCACTGGCTTAGGATCGATGGCCGCCAGGCATGTTTTCCAGTAACTAACATGCATGAATAACATTAGAAGATGGATCTGAAGTTAGCCACAAAGAGACCAGCCGTGCACGAGAGGAACTTTATCTCCCTTTGTTGTGCTCCTTACGGTTAAAGCTGGAGATTAAGGGCATCTGCTAAATGTCAGAGAGATGATTCTTTACATGGGTACACACATTACATTGGATTATTTTTGTTTGCTATAGGAGAACATGTAATGATATGCACGGCTTAGCTACGTGAAAATCGTATTGATCCATCTAAATGCGAGCTCATGTACACAAACACAAGACACAGATGTTATTCCCCTTCAGCTAAATCAAGTTAAACCTGGTTTCTTTTACAAACTGTAGATATAACTTGAATGTATAGGCCTGTCATGTCTACTATGGTGCTATATAAATATTGCCACTTTGCCTTTAAATACCAGCAATTCTGACCACACTGTCAAGTATTAGCTAAGATAAAAGAAAAGAAGGAAGGAAAGAAAAAACGCCATGCTACAAAACAAGCTTTCACACTTCTCCACTCTAGTCCGCGGCTAAAGAATGCTGTGCCAAAACAATTTTGCCTCAGGAGTGAAATCAATATCAGAGATGAGAGCAGAGACACATGGCTAAAAGATACACAAAGCTTCCAAACCTATTGCCTTTGAAATGTACTGTAGGAAAAAAAAAAAGTGATTTTACAGATCCTAACTGTGTTATAGAATGTTCTGTTATACAACTGACCAACAGGATTTTTTGTTTGTTTGTTTATTTATTTTTTACAATTGGAAATGATGCATTATATGTTCTCCAGCTCCAGAAATATCTGTAAAACAAGACCTTACCCACCATATCAGTTCATGTGTAAAAACCTGTCTCACTGTGTAGTTCATTTAATTTGCTCAGATTCAAAGTTGGGTCCATTAGTAACACTTTGAATGCTTGTATTAATTAACATCACATAATGCATTAATTAATGAACAAATGTGGCACGCATGAATGTCCTCTTGCAAACTTGGTATTTAACCATGCATTTGAAATGGGTTTAAAAAGTAACTTAACACCAGGTGTCATGACATCCTAGGCTGAAAGCCTGTTTTATGTCTGGCCAACAGTGCGGTCAGAAGTGTGTTCTGTTGCACATGGCTGTGGATAGATGGTGACTCCAGCTCTCGTGAGGCACTTCAAATACTCTTGTCTCTCTGTTTTATGGTGTGACAACACTGTGGTTAGGTTAAGGCACAAAAAGCAATTGGTTAGGGTTAGGAAAAGATCATGTTTTGGGTTAAAATGAGCAGTTTTCTGCAAATATGGGATTACCATCTATTTAAGTTGTTATCATTACCATTATCATTATTATCACTATCATTATTATGGTATTTATTACTAACAATAACAAGGGCTAGAGAAACCAACACTAATAAATAAATAACTAAAAACAATAAATAAATTAAAGAACATGCAGATTTACAGATTTGCAAATTTCATCTTCTTGTTTTTGTGCCTCAAATTACTTTTGACTTTTCATTTCCTCCTAATCTTATGCTCCCCACATACACTCTATTCCACCATCTTCTTGATGTTAGATTTTTTTTGTCTGTTGAGGACAAAAGAGGAAATCATGTGACAAGCCACAAAGTCCATGGAGAGAGGAGGTCGTGGTGGATAGATGTTCAACAAAACAGCAGACTTTGACAAGAGAGACAGTCGTTCATTTCCTGTTTCCTATCAACATAGGTTTCTTTAAATCATGACCATGAATATACTGTAACGTGAAGTACATAGTTATGATTGTAACAATAACAACAATGGTCCCCTAACCATAACGAAGTACTTGTTTAAAGTGAAACTGTGATATTTTCTAGAACCTAGCCAAGTGATTTTGGTGTCTAATCAACTGGAGCTGACAATGGGCGAGAGGCAGGGTACACCCTGGACAGGTCGCCAGACTATCACAGGGCTGACACATAGAGACAGACAACCATTCACACTCACATTCACACCTACGGACAATTTAGAGTCACCAGCTAACCTAACTTGCAAGTCTTTGGACTGTGGGAGGAAGCTGGAGTACCCAGAGAAAACCAACACTGACACAGGGAGAACATGCAAACTCCACACAGATAATTCAAACACATGGTGGGGGCTTAAACCCTGGGGCTGCCCTACCGTGGGGTTTAAGCCCCCACCATGTGTTTGAACCAGAAACCCTCTTGCTATGAGCAAACAATGCTTAACACTGCAACACTGTGCTACCCACATTACTATAAACATTTTTTTATGTCTTGAAAATTATACTAAACTTGAGCTTATAGAAAATTTAGTGATTTTAGACATTTCTGATCAATAATGAAATCAGGGAGCTGATAACAGAAGACTAACTAGCATGTTAAGTCTAACAGGTCCTTCCGTGGAACATGATGTATCTGCATTTTCAGAAAATCTGTATTAAGCAAGAATGTTATGCTTATCTGCCATTTACTGGATATGCATGCATAACTGCATATGATAACTAAGCAGTTTAAAGCCAAATTAAAGGCTTAAGATGCTCAAACACAGATGTTTCATCTGCTGAGGCAGGCATGTTCACATGCATTCGAGTGAGTAACCATTTTACAAAACATTAATGAAGAAACATTTTAAAAAAAAAAAGCTGTTTTGATAAACCACGTTGTTTGATTTAGGTTTTTATTCTACAACCACTTCAGATTGTTGGCATCAGTCTCCAGTCCAATAGCAGCTGGTACATATGAAGCAATGAGATGGAATGACTTTGGCTCGACGTTGGCGTGAATATCTCGCATCAAAGCTAAATATTTGTTTGTCTTTTGTTGTCAAGTCTAGCTCATCGTGTTTGTGAGCATATCTTTCTATGCAGATACCCGGGCACATTTTGTTCATGTGGATGCTCTATTGTGCTACTGTGTTTTTGTGTGCACATTCTGTGTGCAAATATGCTTACAAGACACATTTCCTGTTTTTATTTCCCTTTCTGCTGGCAACAGAAGACATCTTCTGAAAGCACATGGCTTTTAAATAAGCCGAGCAAGTGTTTGATGTGTAAATGTGTATTCCAGACATGTAAATAGAATGCTATCAGCTTCTCAGCATCTGTCTGTCAGAGTTTTGACTTGTCACCAATGTTCTTCTCCTTCATCTATGCGCACTTCTCTCTTATGTACGTTTTCTTTCTGCCTTGACAAGAAAGCAAACTGGCAAGTGTGGCCTGAGGCACAGCAAGTGAGCCTTTGTTTAAAAGGTTATACATTTATGCTCATGCTGATAGAGAACTTACAGGCCCAGTGGCTTAGCTACTGTTTGAAATAGTTTAATCGAGGACAAAATGGTCAAAATGTACCTGAATATGACAAAGAAAGCAGTAAAAACTTTGGATAGAGATGGTCGGTCTTTTCGTCTATAGAACAACTTTATGATTAAGATGATATAAATGGCTTTTTTTTTTTCATTAAAAGAAAGTTTCACACGTATATACCTATGCAAACATAAACACACACGTATATACTGTTAACACATACATCCATGGACATGCATGCAAGTCAATGTGCAATGGCAGTGAAACTGACATTTGGTTTATCATGAATTTCCTGTTTTGACATGAAGCATAACATTAAAGGGGCAGTTCAGATTTGAAACACTTAGCAGCAAAGTATCTTTTCAGAAATCATGACCTGGTTACTCAGATTATCCACAGACCTTGTTGTTAGCAGTTTCATGTAGGAACTATTTTCTCTTTACCAAACTACTCCCACCAACTGTATCACTGTGCAGAAGGAAGCGTGCATCTACTCATGGATGAGAGGCTTGTGCTTGTGACAGCCCAAGATGTAAACATTAATGGGGTCCTCCTCAACTGAGTTATAATGTTAGCTAGCTTAGTGGTGCTAGGTGAGCTACCAGTCAACCTCACTCCAAAGTCATTGAATTATGGTGCTCGGGCAGTGACTTGCAGCGTCAGACACCGACGAAAAAGCCCTCCTTTAACATCAGCATGATAAGCAGGTGGTCGCCATTATAATTTAGCGGTACTCGGTAGCATCAGCAGGCAACTTGGGCGGGACAAGAACGTAAGTTAAGTCAGTGGGTGTCCGAATGGGGCGGGCGGGAGGTGTGGTGGATGGGTCCAACAAACACTGACCTTCAACCAGGAGAACAGTGTTCGCTTCCTGTAAGATTATAAAGCCAAACCCTGTTCTTTTTTCCTAAACCCAACCATGTGCTTTTGTTGTTGAATGAAAAAAAAAACATCAATTTGTGTTGTTGTACTGACGTAGTGTGTTTATTTTGAAAGAGACTGTGTGTAAATGTTAAATTCCTGTGAAAACAGAAGTGTATTTTGAAAGAAGACAATGCATGTAACAGGCTGAACTTGACACGGCGTCCCATTACATCAGCATCCAACACACCCAGGGTACTTTGCAAGTCATATGTGGACATGGAAAGCCCATGACCAAACCTCTATATGTGACACGGTTTGGGTGAGAATGTGTTGTAGCAGTAGATTCACGATTCCTTCTGCACGGTGATACAGTTGGCAGGTGTAGTTTGGTAGAAAGAAAATAGCTCCTGTATAAATCTGCTAACAACAAGGTCTGTGGCTGATCTCTGGAATGAGACATTGCCATTGAGTTGTTCAAATGTATTTTTTGGCACTTTGAGCACCACAAGCTGAATGTCATGTAATTAGACTATATCTGAGAGTAGGCAAACATCTCTTTAGCTGATATCTGCAAAGCTTGGCAACTCACAATATCTAGATTGATAACAGAATAAAATATAAGTTGATAAATAGCACTACAGGTAAGAGAACAATATGCTTTTTTGATTTTGGAGGTGAACTGCTCCTTTAAAGTGACTCCTGCAGGTTTGAAAGGTGGCTGGCAAAAGTTTTTCCTCCTCATGAATAGTGTAAACTTTGGTCAGCTTGGCTTTCTAACAGTTGCAATGCATTGCAATGTTTTCACAGTGGAAAAGAAAGTATTGAAATGTCCAAAGAAACCTCATTATAATGCACTTCCACTCCCCATCTGTGAATTCAATATGTGCCAAACAAAAAAGCCACGACAGAGCAGTTCTAATGACCAGAGGAAGAGTTTGAGATAACTGTGGACGGAGGAGATGTGGATAATGATTAAGAAGTGATGTGAACATTTTGTGTGGATATACTTCGCTATTTCACTGTAACTGACATCACCTCAAGCTGACCTCCGTTTCCAAATTTTGAGAGGACAGTTACTAGATTTCAATCTGTAATGTAATGCAACCTAATGTGTGGTTTCCATAGTTCCTGCATTCATACACTTACAGATTTGAGAGCGACTGCAGCACTTACTCAGACTTTTAGACCAAAGAAATGTTTAAAGATGAAAAAATATTTTAGTATCTATGTTTCCATTGTCCCATCAGACTGTCAGGCCTAGTTTTCAATATTTTAAATATTAAACATAAAAAGTTTCATGTTTAATCTTGAGGACACTGTTTTTTGATCTCACACACACACACACACACACACACACACACACACACATACACACACAGCTGACATTTAAAAGAACATGAGTGAATGGAAATTGTTGTACAGTTCAATTCAGAATTCTTATTATTCATGGGCATCTTTCTACACACACAATCTTCAAGCGGCAGAACTATAGCACACTGGGTAAAGCTTTGTACAACCTCAATATATTTCCTAGTTTTTTAGGTTTTTTGGAATACCTGTCAGTGCTGCAGTTCAAATAATATTTATACTGAAAACTCAGTGAACGCCCTGTTAAATCCCTCAGGGCTGCGGAGCATATGATGTGTGTGTGTGTGCTGCCTAAAGAACAAGATTAAAAACATATATGTCTTGTGTTCTCGTATGCTTTTAAACACTCTCTGTTGTGAAAGGCAGCCTTGGGAAATGGCCTTTCACATGAGCAGAACCCCTGTTGGGTGATATCAAAACCATCTGAAAGGTCACAGCCAGCCAAACCTCTCTCCCTCCAGAGTCACCACTGTGTGTTGATGTCGCTGCCTACAGCTGCTGTTTACTCCATAACGCAAAACATTTGTTCATTTCATTTGTGGCTTTTAGAGGAACTAAATATCCCAGAGATGTTTAGCCCTTTTTCAATGTCTGATCTTACCATGAGCTCATTAAAAATGCATGATCTGCATTCCAGCTTTGGCTTGTTGGATAACTGCTTTTCTATCTCCCTCTCTCTACCATCTGATGGAATTAAAAAGTTGTTATTAACATGACTAATTCCACCCTCGGGGGGATTTATATGCCCACAGTATGATGGCAACTTGTCAGGACACGCTAATCAGTGGCTGCTGTATGTGTGTGTACAGTGATGCGTTTCCAGCCGCGTGATGTCATGTGAAATGTACCATGAACTTAAATCAGGACATTAAAAGCTGCAATTTCATCTATGCCGTGCATATAAATAGTGAGTATAGATCTCAGCTCTCAGGATGAATCTGCTGCAGCTAATCATTTTCTAAAGCTAACTTAAACAGTCAAGTTCATTTTATTTATTTATAGCGCACATTTAAATACAGCACATGTTAATCAACGTGCTTCACAGACGGATTAAATATACATTTTGATGATTAAAAAGAAAATGAGTAGATAGACAGCTTCGAAAGTATAATTGACAAAATTAAAGCAATTTTGTAGTTGTGTTAATTGTCATGAGTAGTTGTTAAAGAAGGGTCTTGGATAAGATTTTTATGTGGTAATAGATGGGGAAGGCCTGACGGTGAGGGGTAAATCTGGGGGCAGCAATAAACAAGACTAAGAGTCCACAGTCATGCTGGCAGCTCTGTGAAGCTGTACTTAGGCACAGCGGTGCTTTGAGCTAAATTGGTGCTATAGAGGAAAAGTCAGGGGATCACCAAAATCATTAGGATTCGCTGTCTGGGAACTACAAATGTCTGTACAACATTTGTGTGAATCCTTCCTGTAGATGCTGGGATATTTCATTTCATGAGTGAAGAGTTTGGACCTGGTGATGGTACAAGATGAAAGGTTACAGGATCACCAAAATCATTAGGATTTATCCTCTGAGCACAATAGATATCTGTACTAACTTTTATAGTTATCCATCTGGTAGTTGCAGGGACATTTCATCCAAAACCAAATTAGCCTGTTTATCAGGAGGGTAAATCACCAGTATCATCACAATATGATATTATATAAATTCTTTGGACAATGATACAATATTTACAGATATTACAAAGTCTGCCGCGATATAATTTCAATTTGATGTGAATTAGGGGCCTGTGATCGATGTGAGACGATATTATATGACCATTTAACATGATCGGTTACAGAAGTAGCTGTCACCCCTTTCTTTTTGCTTTTGGCCATAAAAGATAAAAAGAACACATAAACAACACATAAATTGATCATAGTGTTAGTTCAGGCAGGACACGGTGTCAAGCTCAGCTCACGTCCCAGCTACATCAGCTGATCTCAAACAGCCAAATCAACTGATGGAGCAGCTGATTGATGGAAGGGAGCCAGCTGATTGATCACATGATTCCTTTCTATGCAACCAATTGGTGAATCTCAATCAGAGCACCCTATTTAAACTGCTCTGGCCTGCCTACTGTTGCTGTTTCCTCTGCAAGCTGCTTTGCAACCCGCCTCCACCCCAGCTCCTCCTTTTCATGCTGTGTCTGACTTATCAATGTCATTCTGTTTGTCATTGATGCTGCTCTGTTCTGCTTTGCTCTGTTCCAGGGGGTCTTTGCTGCTGCCTCTCTGCCTCAGGCTTTCCTCATTTGCACATGGAAGGGCAGACAGGTGTGCTCTCTCTGCCTTATGGCTTTCCAAGCAAGCGCATGGAAGGGCAGAGAGGTGTGCTCTCTTCGCCTTATGCTTTCCACGTAGGCCCGTGGAAGAGGCTTTCTGCGTAGGCCAGAGGAAAGGCAGAGGGGCCCCAGAACAGAGTCATACTGCCAAATATTATCCTGTGCCAAATATAATACTGCAAATGGAAATAAAGTTTTCTTTGACAGAAGTGTTCCTGACTGATATAACGTAATGTACAGTACAGGCCAAAAGTTTGGACACACCTTCTCATTCAATGCGTTTTCTTTATTTCCATGACTATTTACATTGTAGATTCTCACTGAAGGCATCAAAACTATGAATGAACACATGTGGAGTTATGTACTTAACAAAAAAAGGTGAAATAACTGAAAACATGTTTTATATTCTAGTTTCTTCAAAATAGCCACCCTTTGCTCTGATTACTGCTTTGCACACTCTTGGCATTCTCTCCATGAGCTTCAAGAGGTAGTCACCTGAAATGGTTTCCACTTCACAGGTGTGCCTTATCAGGGTTAATTAGTGGAATTTCTTGCTTTATCAATGGGGTTGGGACCATCAGTTGTGTTGTGCAGAAGTCAGGTTAATACACAGCCGACAGCCCTATTGGACAACTGTTAAAATTCATATTATGGCAAGAACCAATCAGCTAACTAAAGAAAAACGAGTGGCCATCATTACTTTAAGAAATGAAGGTCAGTCAGTCCGGAAAATTGCAAAAACTTTAAATGTGTCCCCAAGTGGAGTCGCAAAAACCATCAAGCGCTACAACGAAACTGGCACACATGAGGACCGACCCAGGAAAGGAAGACCAAGAGTCACCTCTGCTGCTGAGGATAAGTTCATCCAAGTCACCAGCCTCAGAAATCGCAAGTTAACAGCAGCTCAGATCAGAGACCAGATGAATGCCACACAGAGTTCTAGCAGCAGACCCATCTCTAGAACAACTGTTAAGAGGAGACTGCGAATCAGGCCTTCATGGTCAAATAGCTGCTAGGAAACCACTGCTAAGGAGAGGCAACAAGCAGAAGAGATTTGTTTGGGTCAAGAAACACAAGGAATGGACATTAGACCAGTGGAAATCTGTGCTTTGGTCTGATGAGGCCAAATTTGAGATCTTTGGTTCCAACCGCCGTGTCTTTGTGAGACGCAGATAAGGTGAACAGATGGATTCCACATGCCTGGTTCCCACTGTGAAGCATGGAGGAGGAGGTGTGATGGTGTGGGGGTGTTTTGCTGGTGACACTGTTGGGGATTTATTCAAAATTGAAGGCACACTGAACCAGCATGGCTACCACAGCATCCTGCAGCCACATGCCATCCCATCCGGTTTATGCTAGTTGGACGATCATTTATTTTTCAACAGGACAATGACCCCAAACACACCTCCAGGCTGTGTAAGGGCTATTTGACCAAGAAGGAGAGTGATGGAGTGCTGCGGCAGATGACCTGGCCTCCACAGTCACCGGACCTGAACCCAGTCGAGATGGTTTGGGGTGAGCTGGACCGCAGAGTGAAGGCAAAGGGGCCAGCAAGTGCTAAACACCTCTGGGAACTCCTTCAAGACTGTTGGAAAACCATTTCAGGTGACTACCTCTTGAAGCTCATGGAGAGAATGCCAAGAGTGTGCAAAGCAGTAATCAGAGCAAAGAGTGGCTATTTTGAAGAAACTAGAATATAAAACATGTTTTCAGTTATTTCACCTTTTTTTGTTAAGTACATAACTCCACATGTGTTCATTCATAGTTTTGATGCCTTCAGTGAGAATCTACAATGTAAATAGTCATGAAAATAAAGAAAACGCATTGAATGAGAAGGTGTGTCCAAACTTTTGGCCTGTACTGTATTTTCTCAGAAATCCAAAATATTTCCACACTGCTAATTTATTCCCAAGAAAATAACGTTATCCTCATTGTCTTTCTCCCAGCTGCTTGCCATCTGCCTGCCGCTGTTTGACGGTGACACAGACCTTCAAAATAAAAGCTTATACACGTTAACATTAACATTTGTATAAAGGGTTGTCCACTTGTGATTGAACCACCCAAGATCAATGTTGGGGTAAAGCAATACTTTTGTTACTCGTCACAGTAATATAACATTTTTAGCAGTAACAAAGTAACATAATACATTATATTTTTTATTCATCCCCACTGTGCCACTTCTGCCAGTGCACCACCAGAAAAAATATCTCTAGAAGATTTTTGTGTCATGTCATTACAAGCTACCTTACATAATGATGCCACTGATCAGCACATTTGGGTGATGCCATACTGTGTGTTATCAAGTTCAATCTGTTTATATTCATACACCCACAATGTCTACAACGTATCCCGTTCTGCTTGTGTGTCCAAAGGCTACTTAATAGCAGGGGGGGTAACGAGCTGGGCATCACATCCCCTACAACAGCGGAGCAACACCGACACACTGTCCCCTTCCTTATGCACAACTCTTTCTCCTGACCAGCTGACCAGCACAGCAGGAACCAGCAGGTAGGTCTTCCAGCACCAGTGTATTAATTTGCAGTTGTCATAGTGACTGACTCTCACAGCTCCACCTCCAGAGGACTACCTTCGTTAAGATATACAATATCAATCACCCCTGGCTTTGAATTGAACGGCTAAAAATTTGAGCTCCTGTGCTTTGGCTAAACACTATGAAACAACCTGACCTTCCATTTTGTGAAATTTGTGAAATTTTATGACAATCCATCTAGAAGTTTTTCAGATATTTGAGTCTGGATCAAAATGGTTGACCGACAATCATACCCACTTTGTCATCCCTAGATCTGATTTGCTCTGGTGGTAAGATCTCTCAATAACCTCTGGATAGACCGGAAAATAATTGCTTCTGTACTGTTGGCTTACAGTTGGCTTCAAACAGACTAGGAGTGGTACCCTGATAACAAACAATTCAGGTTCAAGATACAGATCTAGGCCTACCTACAGTACATCTGTCAGTGTGTGTGCGCACGTTTGTGTGTATGCGTGTGTGTGAGAGAGGGAGAGAGAGGGAGGCTCCGATTTCAGTATTGGTATCACAGATTTCACACACCAGGCACCAAACTGTCTGAACACTTTTAAAAGAAGCCCCTAGCAGCAATAAAGCCTCTGACTTATGCCAACAGAGGCTCATATGCGTTCAATCGATGACCGACTTTTCTAATTGTTTGAAAAGCTTTTGCTGCGCCACAGTGAGAGACACAACCATTCCTTCTGACATCAATTCAAAGCAAATACGTCCTCCTCTATTCCTCGTAGTTTTTTTTTTTTTTTTGGTTGTTTATACACCCTGTCCAAATCACAAAAAGATCCCAGGTCAAAAGTCTTAGATCAAATGTTGAGGGATTAATAAAACAATGGAGGGCAGGGAACTCTTCCCACTTCCTTCTGCTGTGGCATCCATAATACATGACCCACTATCAAGGCCCATCACAGCTGGGAAAGACAGACTTGGTACAGCACGCCGGTCATTCCAGGTCGCAAATCCAGTAATCTATATTTCAGGAGTTCTCTTGTGAAAGCGAAGCCCCTCTGTTGTTTATGATGAGTTATAAAAGATTCCTTTTTGTTTTCCTCTATACTTTTTTAATCTTAGTTTTTAAGTGCCTTATCAATCTTTCATGCAGCCGCTCTTCCTGTCTTTTGTGTGATGGCTTTGATGTTAGCCCTGCACTTTCCCTACCTGGATCCCATGTATTTTTCATATCCTCTCTGACAAGTGGCTATGCATTCACAATGCATTCCACACTGTATTGTTAAAAGTATTAGCTTATGATAATAACGCACTGTGCGTATACATAATGATAACATCCGAGGAATTAAACAGGTTACAGTTACAAAAACAAATTGAATCGGGCAAAGCGTATAAATCAGGGTCAAAAGCCCCAATTTCACAGCACTTGCCTTTTAGAATAAAAAGCAATTTTCTCAGCATGGTAATGCCTCTACGCTGAAAGTTGTGATAACTTGTTACAACTAAAGGGATGATCATACTGAGAATAATAGGCAAATATTGCAGCTGTAAATTGTGCTCCATTTGTTCAGTTCAAGGATGGATGCACCAAAGTCCATTCAGTGCCAAGGCAGTTCTCTGCGCGACGCTCAGGGCACTCCGGCTGTTGGATGTACAGCACAAAGTAGCGCAGGGTCAGGTGGGGGTATCATTAATTAAAAGCATGTGCTCCACGGAAGCGCCTCTCTGCAATGCAATAAAACAAGTTTATAGGCCTCTGCTGCCCACATTCTTTTTCCCCACTTTTCATCTCTATGACAAAATGCCCTCTCCCTGCTCAGAACATAACTCTCCTCCCACTGACAGCTCCAGGATTACGACTGTGGGGAAGAGGGTGAGGTGAGAGGGAATGGGAGGTGACAACTGGGCTCCTCAAAGTCATCATGGCAGCCGTAGATTACAGAGTATCCTCTCCCTCACTCTTCTTGGCAGGCGGACAGCGTGCAACAGCGTGCATGCTGATCAGTTGTGGGAGAGATGAGGGAGGAAGGACGGCGGGACAGGATCGTATGGCCTGGGCCTTGGGAAGAATAGCCACCTGATCCCTATAGCTGCTGGTGCAGCCCAGGCGCCTCTCACTCTCCCACTCAATAGGTGGAGACAGGAAGAGCTGGCGTGAGCTGAGTGATATGACTGGAGCCTTATGTGTTTCCATCAGCTCTTTGTGTGTACATTCACACCTCGGCGGCTCACATCTGGTCGCTCCTGAAAAAAGCTGGTCACATCAAGATATACAGTGTCACTGTCAAAAGTCTGGTGTACTCATCCTACACAGTCTGCAGTCATGGGTGGATTATGAGACAATGGGCCCCTGGGCACAGATATGCAAAAGACCCCATCACCTCGCCTACACAGGAGCAAGACACACACACTTTGCGGTGGCTCTGCCTGTTTTGTTGCTGCTGCTGTTTTGCATCTCATTATAGTCTTTATGCATCATTTTGTTGGTCACCTTGTCTCTTTGTAGTCATTTTGTGTCTTTTTATGGTGGTTTTGCAGCATGTTTAAGTTATTTTATGTCTCTTTGCATTTCGTTGCATCTTTTTGTGTGTCTTCCTGGGCAGTGAATGTTCATTTGAGTGACATTTTGCAGGTGAAGGCCAGGGGGGCTTTTGACGCTTTGGGTCTCTGAGCCTGTGCCTGGTAGGCCTGTTCAATAATACATCCATGTCTGAAGTATAATTTGCCTTTACTTAGGCTCCCCATTTAAAACTCAGCTCAGCTACATGACTTTTATTTCCCTTGGTCAATCTCACGGTCCTCCTACGTTAAAGGGACAGTTCATCCCAAAATAAAATATATATATTTTATACATACACATCTCATTTAGATTGTTTTGGTGTGGATTGCCAAGTGTTGGAGATATTGGCCTTTGAGATGTCTGCCTTTTCTAGAGTGTAATGGAACTCAACAGTATTGTCTCTTTCCAGGAATCATGACCCCTCAAGCTGGACCACAGGCCTTGTTGATCCACGCAGGAACTATTTTCTTTCTGCCAAATTACACCCGGCAATTGTATCACAGCGCAGACGAAAGGACACTAATAATTTTTAAATCTCACGCTGTCAGGAGCACAAGCCTCTCATACATGAGTAGATGCACGCCTCCTTCTGCACGGTGATACAGTTAGCAGGTGGGGTTCAGTAGAAAGAATATAGTTCCTACTGTACATGGGACTGCTCACAACAAGGTCTGTAGATTATCTTGAGTAACCGGGTCATGATTTCTGGAAAGACGCACTGCTGTTGAGTTTTCCGAACACATCAGACTAAAAATACGTTTTTTTGATTTGGGGGTGAACTGTCCCTTTAAAGCAAGCCAAAGTAATCCTTTCTGAACAAGTGGCACTTAAAGGATAAGTATCAATGCTAAAATGTACTGTAGTGTAACAGCAGCAAAGCAGAGAACAGGCATTAAGTCAGTTAACTAACCCAGTTATGTCAGTTTCACAGAAATATCTCTGTAAAGTTTGCCAGGATAAGCTACTGGTCATAAAAGCAGGATTTAGGTTCCTCCTTATCAGCAGTGTAGGTTTTGATTTGTAGTTCACACTGTGAAAGCGCTGCAGCAACACTTAGCGTATGTGATCAGGTTGTATTGTGCTTTAATGATATTCCGCAGTAAACATGTTCACATTATTAGATTTACTACTTTGGGATGTACGCACAGACACTATCAGGGCTCTACAGTGTCAGAGTGTGCAATGTGAAAAATGACTTGGGCGCTCTGGTGTGAATGACTCTCCCCCAGAACCTCGCTCTGAACTGGAACCAGTTCTAAATTTGTGCAGGAACCCGAAGCACGGTGTATGGGCCCCAGTGCACACTTTTACGACAGGTCCTAGTGCCAGATTTTGCATCCGAACAGCTACTGTATATTTAATAGTATCATCACATGATCAAATACAGACTTGACATTGGACAGCATCAACATACATATTGCCAGTCATCACTACAAATCTGTATATGACAAAAATGCCAAATAAAATAAGAAAATACTCTTCGAATTGATTTTTTTAAATAGTTTATTTATAGGTTTGTTTTAAACTTTCTGTAAAATGAACATATCATTTTGAATAATTTTGAACATATTTTCTACTGACCAGTTCAGAAAAGAAAAAAGAAACACTGAAGGAGATGTGTTTGCCTTCTCCAGGGCACAGCACAGCAGATGACAGCACGTGTAGTTTAACATGAGTTCTTTGAACACAGGTGTTTCTCTGAGGTGGCAAGTTCAATCACTCATAAGAGCCCGTTCTCTGCTCTAAAGAGAGCAGGCCCTCCAACCAATCTCTCTACAGGCCCCCCTACCCCATGGGCCCCAGTGCAACCACACTGCCTGCACTGTCTATATTAATGCCCCTGCCGGAGCATTGTATTTGTAGTTTAAGAAAGCAGTGAGTGACATTTATGTATCAGAAAATATGGTTGTAGTGTAATTTATGATCACACATGCAGCCTCTGTCTGCCTTTACTCAGCTCTCTGTCGGTGTTGGCCCTCAGGTGGGACTAAGCTCCTCCATCATACACACATACACAGAGGCAGCGCCGGAGAGAAGTGAAAGATGACGTTTTACACATTAACAGCTACGTTTGTTACAGTAAGTGCAATAAAGCCTTTGTGAGAAAAACAAGTGTATGTTGTAAATGGATGTTTTGATTTAATTTTGCTGTTGTTAAATGTGGTCTCCATGGTCTTTAATTAAACAATGATGTTTTTGCCATTTTTGGATTGTTATTTGTCACGACCATGCAAGTAAAACAAACTCTTACGCACCTTGTGACGTACAATCCAAGACTCATTTATCTAGTCGTATGCTCTGTGCTTCCCAAACACATGCACTGCCTCACCTTCAGCCTTTTCTGACTGGAACTTAAAGTGAAACTTATCTTTGCTTTCACTTATCATATTTGTGGAAGGGGTGCCCTTTTTTTCACCTGAGCACCTGCCCTAATAAATGCCTGTGCACGGCCTTGTTTCACTGGAATGAATTGATTGAGCGGACCTGCAGCAGCAGAACTCCTCTGTGTACAGCATCCAGCAAAGGTGCGTTCTGTTGCTTATGAATACAGCTTTTCATTTAAAAGCATGGGCGTGCTATTTATTTTTTCAGAAGTTACACACCTCGCTTTAGAGCCAGCTCAGCCAAGCAGCCATGGACAACAACATTATGCCAGCTGTCTCAGGTGAATTACATTTTACTTTTCTTATTGTCATGGCAGCGCTGTCATGTTGCATGCCTGTCACATGCATCAGGCCCCGATTTTCTGTGGTCCAGGTTCAGATCAGGAGAAAGAAATAGATGTCATGCTGCTCTTTGCATCACACTGACTAGAAAATATCAAATCTGTGTAACACTTGACGTGTGACAAAAATCAGAATCAGGGATCTTTTCAGCTGCAGTGTGAATGTGCCCTTGTCTTTCCATCTGTCTATCCTGGCTCTCTCTATCCGTTCCCTCTGTTGGCTCTATCTGTCTGCCTGCTTCTGCCTCTGCCTGTCACCTTTCTATCATTTTCTCAATGTCTCTTTCTCCCTCCACTGGTCTCCTTCACTGTCCCGTCTCAACCAATTTCCCTTCCTTCTCTGCTCTCTCTTCCTCCTCTCCCCTATCGCCTTCTCTCTTAACACTATCATTTTGTCCCTTCAGAACCTGGCTCTCCTCCTCCCAATCCCAGATGGATTAACATACATTACACATTTCACAGTGACTCTGTAATAAAAGACTGTATTCAGCTTGTTTCTCTGAGAGCAGAAACCAGTATGCACACCTCCCCAAGGTCAGGACAGACCTGAATAGCCCACCTTAATTCATTTCAGGGGGTGTGCCAGTACTTTGGCACGCCGTCTATTTTGCATCGCCTAGTGGTCCAGGTGTTGCTTTTAGATTAGGCTGTGTGCTCACACAGGCAAAGAGAAGGTCTGTAATCAGGTTAGCTGAATAAAGAGACACAGCTCCTCACCCTCTTCATAAAATTACAGCCATTGTCAACACTCAGGACCATTTATCCCTGCGGCTCTCTGACGAGCAACATGGAGCCGTGTCTGACTGTGTCTGGCTGTGAGTGTGTCGAGGCAGACCCGATGGCGTTGCAGCGAGAGGTGCACTGAGGTTAGGGGAGACAGAACAGCAGGCTGCAGCAAAGGTGAGAATAGCCAGCTGAATCGCTATCACAACATGAAAAAGACATGCCATCAGACACCGTGTCTCAACACTGACCCGGACCCTTCTCCCACCCTCCTGCACAGGTCTCTCAGAGGAGACGTTTGGCAGAGAGCAAAGCATCTGCCATTATCTCCAAATTTAGTTAGGATTCCCCCGATCCCCCGTCACAGATCCGTCTGTCTGGGTTATGCAATTGCCACAGCAATACACACACATACATATAACAAATCATATCACTGCCTGTCTGTCTATTAGGGAAATCACTGAAACAAACTGGAGCAGTGCCATTTCACACCGTGACCTCGCCACCCACGGTCTCAAAATAATTAATAGCGTTGTAGGAAGACCAGGCACACATCATTAACTTTCATCACAGCGTTTCTGTGGATGAAAACTAAACAATCAATGAAAAAATGCCTCATAAAATCAGACCTGAGGACAATATCGTGTGGAAGCACACAAATCGCTCTCTCTGCCTTGGGAGAGTGGGGAATTGGAATTATTGATATTGGCCCTGAGCTTGTACTTGCCATTCAAAAAAAATATATTGAAGCTGAATTACAAAGTGTATATTTGAAAATAATTATTTAACAAACACGTGGGAGAAATGTGGGCTCCACTAACAGAAGTGATAAAGCAAACACTAATCCTCTCGCATTTAAATTCAAAGAGATTCTCTGCCGATTTTTAACCTGCTTTGTGTCATAACAATGTGGGTAGCGTGTGTAAATGAACATAAACTTCCCCGCCTCTGACCAGGGCCCAGATCTCCCGGCTAGGGCTGTGCCTCCAGCTACAGATTGCATTTCCAGATCACGGACACAAAGAGTAGAGAAGCAAGATCAAACAGTAAAACTAAGCTTTGCTGATCAAATATGAACCAAAACTCTGTTACTGCATTGCCACCTTCTCAGAAACCTATTTTAGTGTACGGCTTAACTGTAATTTGAGAATGCTTGTTACCAGTCAGCCACCATAGTTTCCTGGGTCACAACGGACAAGCTCACATGACATCACCCACTTGCAGGAGCTTTTATTGGTTCCATGTGGTGCAGTGCATCCTGGTAATTGTAGGTTTTGTACCTTTTGAGCTCAATCAAGTTCCACAGCCCTTTCCCTCTGTTTTCACTGATCATATGACACCAGTTTCAAAAGTATTTGCGTCTTTCTGCTGCATAGACAGCCCAGTTTTATGATACCATTTTCTCTCCTTGCTATTAGAAATCTAAATCTATTTTTTTTAAGAAACACTACTTAATACTAATACTATATACTATATATATGTATATACTATACAAAAGATTTATTGGTACTCTCATCTGAGGTAGATTTTCCAGTTTTTTAGCTGCTGTCTAAAAATTGTTACAGTCCACATATACTGTAACAATAATCTGTCTTTTGGTTTTATTACTCACAAAGCTGCTTTGAAAACATGCAAAATAGTCAAAAGTGTCTTCAGTTTCAAGAGTTAGTCACTGCTCTTCCATAATTCAATTTACATTCTCACTTTTTGCAGATTTTTGAAGTGTTTGTCTACTTGGAATTAGTCAGAGCTCTGTCTGGACTTCTGTTGCTCATCGTGAAGCTCCAGTAGCTCAGTATTACTGACACCAGAGTAACTGACACTGACACCTGAGAGACTCCAGGCCCCACACTCGCTGTTCTCTGCACCAGTGGACTGGCCATTTTTGCAGAGCTGTGTTGTTTAGCCGGCAAAGATCTAGGGCTTTCAAAAAACCACTGTTCTCATACAAAGCAAAACATAAAACATCGTTTTAGAAAGGTTCTCTTTCAAGATTGTTAAATATTAATGTTTTAGATGTCAAAGAGATTTTGAAAGAGGTTGGGAAAACAGTCCATCAGTTAAATTTGGTTGCAAAATGTGAGGTGAAAGTTTGCTTTGCTTTCTGTCTAAAAGAGAGGAGTCAGAAACTGTTTCCTTTATCAAGAAACACTTTGTAAAATGGAAAATACAAGTTGTGACTGGAGTTGTGTTGATGTCACCATAAGTAATGTATGTAAGTTTGATATAATCTTGTGAATGGAGTTGTGTTCATTAAATTTATTGACTGTTGTTAGGAATTGTGAGATTTCTTGGGGTTTTATTTTAAAAAAAAAAAAAAGGCACAGAAAACCTAGTGAATGTTTTCTGCTTTCCTCTTCCCCCCACTGCTTAATCCTATCTCACGAAAAAAGCGCCAGGTTGTGTGAAGCGGGCTCCACTCAGTAGGAGACACGCATCTGCAACATTAAGCCTCATTAAACCTCAGGATGTTCACTTTGTGCCACAGATGTCCCACGGCTCCTACCTTTTCCCATCACACCTTGTGATCACATGAGCAGAGACCAAGGCGCTCGCAGGGATTTGTTTTGCTTATGGAAATAAAGATGTGTTAAAAACTCTGTGTTGCTCCCATATGTTCTTTGGTTTTAGCGTTAATTGCCACTCAATTAGCTCTAACAATACTAATGTAAAAGTTTGAAATGTGCTAAATACACATTTTGTTGTTGCTGTAATGTGCTGCATAAGGCATCTCGATTATGCATCACGAATTACATAAACACAAGATCTGTATGCAAACACCACACGCCCAGAGTGGCTCAGTAATTGGTTTTATGTAATAAAACTTTTCCCCCCTAAAGTATTTCTTCTCCTTGTGTATGCAGTGACCCAAAGTTATCAACTGACAACCAGACTGGATCAGGGATTTAAGATGAATAACACAAATCAGCTTACTCACAATAACACAAAAGGTCTGCTGAACACAGAGAGGCACTGTCAGCACTTTGCGAGAGGCGGCGGCAGGAAACGAGCTCCACTGACAGTGTAAATCATAGATCAGTTCATTAGCAAAATGGCACTGATGGATTTACATTGGGGTCAGAACATTACCAAGCGCCTGGAGGATCCTGACTCTTTTCTACAACCTTGTGCAATGTTTCACCTCTGTATCCTTTTTTCGCTGAACATTTAAATTCTCCGTTCCACACCTCAGGCACAAGTAGAGGAGATTTAAACCAAAAAAAAAAAAAAAAAAGCACGAGTCTGAGAGAATCTTCCTTCCATTCAAAGTATAACATTCAAGCTCACAGCACAGCACAAAGAAAAGGAACTCATGTAATGACATACAGTACGTCCATGCATAGCAGTCTTATTTGCATTCTGCCACAATGAAAGTGCCTCTAATGTTGTCACATAATCCTCCACATTAATTCCCCGGCAAAAGTATTTGTGACAATGCTGCACCGCAGCCTAAATGTATCTGCAGATGTAACCAAGCAACAATCTGCATGTCTGTGAACTGCTGACACTCATGTATGTGTGTGATTTTCCAGAAAGTAGAGAAAGTTGTGCAGAGGCTGAGTGGGCCGCACTGCTGCCTCTCAACAAGAATGCTCAGTGCTTGTGAAGTTTGCAAGTTCTTCCAGCGTTTATGTATCAACAGGTGTGAATTTCATTATGAGTATGTGCAAGGTGAGGCAGCGGAGACTGTTCAATCTGCCTCTCTGCACAAAGCACTCTGATAAAGGGCTCTGATGATTCTGAATAGGCGAATGAGCACAGGGTATGAATGAATGAAAATCCCCAGTGCTCATCATTTCACACAATCAATCACAATGTGCAGCTCATACGTAACGAGCCGGTTATGATCCAGTTACAGAATATAGAATTGTTCATGAGTGATTTGCACCCTAGTAAAAAAAAAAAAAAAAGACTGTGCGTGTGACAAGGAGGGGAAGTAGGCTGTGAGTCACAGAATACTCTCTCCTGCCTCCACAAAGGTTTTTTTCTTTTCTTCCCGAGCATGAATTACCTTTGCCTAAAGCCCTCTCTTTTGAAAGTCAAAAAGGGCATTCATGTGGCACGCAGAGACTCCTCAACAGAATTTTTATTGTAAAATGAAGTATAAAAGCCTTTGAGCTTTTGGGCAAATCATTGATTAGTTTATTTTTCTGGGTACAGTTTCATACAGAAGACGTCTGGCGGTGATGAATGACTCCCTTAATTGCTGTACATTCATAACTTTACCTTTATGCACAGCTCAGAGCTTAAGCAACCGCTGTATTATAAGCATTTAGTTATTTATAACAGAGCGTCACCTGTGTCTGAACCCAACATGTAATATCATTCAGCTGCCCTGAGGGGATGTGTGTGTCATTGTCTGTATCCGCGTTGTCCTGCGTTGACTCTGCTGCTAAGGGGCTGCCACGGCTGTGTTCTGGCTTTCACTGAGTATTTCTTTTTGGGAGCAGCAGCAGCCGGCTGCCTGCTGAGAGCAACTTAGTCCATACAAGGTCAAGTAAAGGTGAAGCACAAGTCTCTTTGGCCCTGGTGCTACTTTACTACTGTGCAAGAAGTGTATTCTGGGCTCTGCTCGGACTAGAATGAGTGTCACTCCCCTGAGAGGCGCTGTCACAGGCAGGAAATGTGCTCTGAGAGGAAGAAGGCACAGTTCCTACAACCGCTGCTGACCAACGGCTGACACACACAACTGCGAGGAGATGAATGGGAGCCAGAATTAGAGCAGCAAAAGGCCTCTTAATTAGAAAGGTTTAGCTGAGGGGCTTTTTATCAAATCTTGCGGCAGGTGTTTATTAGACATGAAATAGATTCTGTGCAGAGATGAACACTCCCTCCTTCAGGACCTGGAAGAGCCGCAGAATTACAATTACACACCTGGAGAATTCCGCACCGGCAATCAGTAAACATGATTAAAAAACATTAAATATGAGGTGGTCTCCCATGAATGTTAATTTTGGAAGATACACTGCGATGGAATCAATGCTTTATGGTCTCTAAGAGGCTTCAAAATATTATCAACGCTATGAGTTTGGTATTAATCGGTCAGCTTCACATTTAAGCTTCTGTTCAAGAATATATTTCACCTTTACTTCAGGAGCCCTCGTTATTTATTACTTTATTATGGACTGGCGCTCGGTAGCCTTGGTACGTTGACAGAGAGAAATTCTGCATAGAAAAGTTTATTATTATTTTATTCAATACAAAATCTTCTCACAAAAAGCCGACTGATAAGAATAAGAAATCCCAATAATTTTGGAATAGAAACCTTTTGTTATTTTGGCCAAGGGTATGCCTGCAGGGGATCATGTGTGGTCATGTGTGTGCCTGTGTGAATGTGCAACTATTCATCCTACCAGACCTTTTGTGCACATTTATGACTGTGCTCAAGGACCTGTTGCGGTGGTGGTGGCGGTGGTTCACAAATTTTGAAAAACCTGTTTTATTGACTGCTCTGTTGTATGCCGTCGTTACATCTGACTCCTCACTCCGCGTAGCCTGCTAGTAGGGGCCTCGGGTTTTAAACAGAGTCACATAACAAGGCATTTCAATCAGGAGAGACTCGTTTTTATAGTAAGAAGAATATTCATTAACATGTGTATATGAGAAAAGTGAAAGAAAATGTGAAAAGTCTTTGACAATCAGACCCCATCAAGATGGTATGATGTAAGGAAGGTGATGAATCCATAGTTAAAAAGAGTGATCCACTACATTATGTCACAATATTAGATGAATCAGTCCCTATATTTCTTATCGTCATCCTCATCTTCACTGTAAGGAAACTGGGAGGGACAACTGAGTGAGATTCAACTCTTCTCAGACACAGCTAGGGGTTTGGTTAGACATGATGTCTATTATGATGTTAGTCTCCATATAGCCTGTCTACTCTGGTTGCACCTTGATAGTATAACCTGCATATTGTCTCCTCTTCATTGCACTGCTGGCATGCATATATGATGGATACACAACCTGCCCTGCATGCCCTGTTCCCCACCCACATGCCCGCATACAGACCTGGCAGAGATCTGCACTCCACTTACTGCACTTATCTGGTCCGTTATGTGTTGTAATGGCTTGGCTGGGGAAAGGGTCACAGCACGTCTTTGTTATGAGCTAGTTCAGTGGGTGCTTGTGCAGTTTACTATTGCTTTTCCATAAAGTTTGGTTTCTGCTAAAAGTATAACACCTAATGACACTGCGGCGATTATTTTCCCAAACTTTTGAAAGCTTGCTCAAGAACAAGTTTTCAAAAGGTTGAATAGTACTCATCTTTAAGAATACACACATCCTCACTTGTCCTAAATGCTTTATTGTAGGCAACTGGACTTGCTTGAGTCTCTTAAGACTTTTCTCCTCTTGGATGAGAGGTGAAAAGTCTTTAAGATACTCAAGCAAGTCCAGTTCCCTGTGATATAGCATTTAGGGCTACCATGATCGTGATGACTCAGAGTCTTGACCAAAATATCTTCACTTACTCAATCTGTGGATCGTCTCTTTAACTCAAGGACGCATTCACACTGGCACTATTTGGTCCACTTTAAACAAACCCTGGTCCGCTTCCATGGATAGTTCGGTTCATTTGGAGTGGTGTGAACGCTCATTCGAACTCTGGTGCGGACCAAACGAGCAAACCCTGGTCCACTTGAAAACTGGGGGTCTCAGTTCACTTGCAAGTGAACCCTTGTGCAGTCGCTTACAGTGGGAAATGGTGGTGACCAAGCCGGCTGAAGGGGATGGATTTCCGTTTTCGGTCCTGGCCAATCGATGAGCCAGGTTTTCTTCTTTCTCATGCTTTTTTTCTTCCTGGTCAGTGGTCGTTTTTGGGCAATACCGCCCCCAAACGAGCAGCTGTTGTAACTGCGTGACATTGTTCATTGTTTGGTCCGCTTTAAAAAATGCAGTGTGAAAGTGAACCAAATGAACCAAAGGTGTGAAATTTTTCAGCATTCCCTGCCCAGTGGAATCAAGTCCCCCAAACTATCCTGGTGTGAATGCACCCAAAGTGAGGAAAGTGGTAAAGGAATTTGAATGGTGGCAAATTATTTTTAAAAAAGCACAAATTATCAACAGGAGACAACTGTGGACGTGCTTTTGCAAAAATAGCCGATATCTGCTGTCACACACACACACACACACACACACACACACACACACACACACACATAGGGAGTGGAAGAAAAAACACAATGCGCTAGGCATAGTGCTCCATAACTGTAATGGTAGGAGGTTTTTCAACTCTTCTTGTGACAAGGTAATGACCTCCAGCCTTTTTAGAGGGTTCACATTCAATAATGTGTATGAACAATATGAAGCCGTGGTGAGGCCATGCTTGCCAGGTTGGCCCTCTTTCTTCTCGGTAAGAGGGCTGGAGAGATCAAGAGAAAGCATGTGGGTTGCCAGCAGACTTTAGAATTGCGGGGGGGTCACCTGTAGCAGGATGAGTCATATAATTCCCTGTTGTGTTCCTGGAAGTTTCTATCATTGAACCGCCACCCCGCTGCCGCTGATTGTTAAGACTTGCTGGTTTTGACCTCTTCAGACTTGTTCTCCTCTCCATGAACCTTGGAGGTACATGAAGTTGTGAAATCCCCACTCTGTTAAGACTTGGCCACCAGGGCAGAGGGAGCAGGACCTCTCTGACTCCTCTGTAGGGAAGTTGTGTTCAACCATGGCTGTCTTGTACAGACAGAGTCGGCCCTACACGTTAGATAGTAATTTACTATCCCCTACAGAACGAGCCCTCCTGGGATTCTTTTACAAAATAAATAAATACATTTTTTAAAAATCACATTGTGTCCATGTGTTAGATATTATAACTAAACAAAATTAACAAACAAGACAAGGAAAATATAAAGATGATTAAGTTAATTAAATTACATTTGGAGGTTGACCAAAAAATTATATGGAAATGATTAACAGTTATATATTTTTAACATTTTAGCTTCCATTTATTTATGTTGTACGCCTAAAGAAATTCTTACATTCTCCAGTTGTAAAAATGTGAACCGAATAAAAACATGTGCATAATACATCTCCTGCCTGGCACCCTTTCCTTGAAATATTGCTGAACCTCGACAGCAGTGGCTCGTCTTGAGTCTCCCCTGCTGGTTAGCTACGGATGCCAATGCCAAGAGAGCAAAAATCTTGGAATAAAATAGAGAATTCAGTAGTTCATGTTTGTTTTCACTGCCAGCTCTGCAAAGCTAAAGTACTAAATAATAATATTTCGGGCCCTGCACAGTACCTTGTGGGAAAATATATTAATGAATTCTCATTTAGACTTCTAGTATAGGCTAATTTAGACTTAATAGGCTGTGTTACCTTCATAATAGGGCTTAAATATGTTTTGAGGCTCCACACAGATTTTCTTTAATTATTCTTTGGTCAAAAAAGGCTCTTTTGATAGTAAAGGTTGCTGACCCCTGGGTTGGGGGAAAATAGATAATACTATATTTACTTTAGTATATTTAAAGGTAGTGTTGCTGCAAGTAGGTCCCACTTTATGCTGGATTTATACTTCTGCATCGAATCGGTGCCATACCTACAGCGTAAGCTCTGCGTCAACGTAGAGCTGTAGAGCCATACCCTACAATATAGCCTGATATGCACCTCCCCAGAAATGTAACAACACATTGCGGTGACGCAGACCTCCTGTCTATTTTTGCAAGCTGAAACCATTTCCCTCAGTGGAAACAAAGCTTTATTTACTTAGATTTCACAGATAAGAAACAATAAATCATGAAGACAATAAAAAAACCCCCACAAAAATAGCATTTTAAGTCTTGTGTGTGATTTATCCTTCAGGGATTTATACTTCTGGATTTATCCTGGCTTCATATGAGCAGAGGAAATTTCTGCTCGTCGCTAGGCTAATGTATACAATGTAAAATGCCATAGGCTTGTGCTAATAATGTTAGCATGTTGTATTTGTTTGGAAAATGTGTTTAGTATAAGACAGTTGTTTTGTCGGTGAATGTTGTGAGTTGCCGTGGAGCTGAATTTTGTAACGTTGCCTTTATTAAATGTTGCTGTTGTCCCTGGCTTCATATGAGAAGAGGAAAAGTCTGCTAGCTGCTAGGCTAATTTATACAATGTTGCATGTTGTATTTGTGGGGAAAATGTGTCCAGATAAAGACAAGTGCTTTGTCTGTGAATGCTGCGAGTTATAGTGAAGCCAAGTTGTGTAGCCTACTTGTGTTTGAAATTGTCTCTATTAAGCCATATTTAATGTGTGTTTAGTGTGTGTTTTGAATCAACTAAACTTTACAGTACTTCACAGAAACCCTGCTGCCAACTATTGTGTTGGAGGAGTAACTGTAGAGTGACACAGACACGCCACCACACAAGTATGAATGCTCACATCGGCGTAGGCCACGTGCGTAGCTGATGCACAAGTATAACTCCTGCTAAGGTCTTTACATGATTATTGTACATTGTTTGTGCTACTAATACTACAATACACAAGTTGGTTCAGCGCCATGTGAAGTGGCAACATGTTACAGTGAGGAGCCCCCCAACACCAAATCCTGCTTGAGGCACCAAAAGCCTAGCGCCAGCCCTGTGCACAGACAGTGGTCTAGGACAAGACACAACTCATGGTTAGAGCAATATTGTGGGCCATAATATACAACTAAAACAAGCAATAAGCCCTTTCTTTCCTGCATAGAGGGTACATTTACCTGCTAAATTGTAGAGTCATGTCGTTGTCAACTGATACTGCGTGAGGATGTAGATTCACATATTTCACCATCTATTTATCACACTGCTGCAGGGAAACAGGATGCAGATGACGCCAGATGATACCTGTGAGTAAGCTAGTCTGAATCAGGGGGGTCAGCATCATCATCCATAACATCTTCAGACTGAGGATCTTTTTCCCCACCAGCAAATAGATGGAAGCACCTTGCAGTCCAGACAGTCAAAGGGGTCCTCAGAGCCAGCAGCTTAAAATCCCAGGCAGATGTACCAGACTGTCTGAAGTCTCTTGCTCATCTTGTGCTGCCAGGGCAAATCTCCATACTGTTCTCATAAATTTTAATCTTTCCAGTCACTTTGATGCATTTGCAATGCCACAAAAATTTTGCATTTGCCTCATATAGTTTCACCCATGTTTAGAAATCTCCACGCAATGCAGTCTTCATACCAAGTGCCCTCACATGGAGGAAGGTTTAAAAACTCTAACCAAACTTAAAGTGCAAAGTCAAAGAAAGTGAATTGATTTCTTGCAGTTCCTTGGTAAATCTGCCAAATAAACACTTCACATCATCAATATCATTCATATACATAATCCATAATGTATGCAAAACATGCATCTAAAGATACTGTGTAATACTGAGCTCGTCAGTTAGCTTAATTTAGGCTGCTGTGTTGCTAGGTACGAGCGAATGCATGTGCCAGGCCTTGCATGTGTGCTCATAGATGCATGTGTATATTCACATTATGTGCTGCATGTGGATTCATATATTCAACAATCTGTGCCTGTGTATGTGTGCTGTGTACTGGAAGCAGGAGAAACGTGCATTGGAAGCATAGTGGTGGAGGCGAGGGCAACATGACAGCACGCTTGGCTTGTTCAGCTGGTGACCCCACTCATCACCTACCTCCAGGCTCTCCCTCCACGAAAAAAACAATAGAATCTTTCACTCTGCCTCTCTGAGCAGTGGGCTGCGGATTGGCAGCTGCCCAAAAAATGCAAGTTTAATAAAGTATCTGTACGTGGGAGACCTGGCGCATATGGGCGAATTAAAGGCATTAAGCACTAGATTTAGCATTCATTCTCATTTGTGGAAGCTTTGTATCGGCGTGGGGGTTTGTGTATGGCAGGGGACCGATTCAGTCATACTTACATTGTATATTAACACAGGGATTATGCCATTTTGCCATCCCTTAATTCATTTCTTTTTTGAAAGGGCAACAGAGAGATAATACTTCTAACTACTGTACAAGGAGCAGGTGCGTAGCTGATCGTTTGGCATGCATTTACATACATTTTAGAACTATATCAAGGTGTTGGCATTGCTTTATTGTATATTTTTAAATCGTGCCTGAGATAGAATCATCAAACAACTATACTGTTATGAATTATGAATGCCAAGATAACACATTAGTTGCACTCTGAGACAAGTGGCCTATGGAAGCAAAATAGAAATAAAAACAGGGAGCTACTACTTATGTGCTGCTTTTAATTTAACATAACCCCACAGGCCCTGCTTTGTGCTTTAAAAGGTTTCACTACAATAGCCTCTTTCTTTTGTTGCCCCAGATGCATTTTATGTATTAATTACAACAGGGTTCATATAGCTTAAGTTGTGAGATACTGTTTGATATTGTATAGTAAAGAAACCTGGGTCACACATCAGTTGCCTCGATCACAAGTTGTTGGGTGAGGATTATGGACTCCACAGGACCTCACTGCCGAAATGCAAATCTAACAATGAGGAAAAGATTTTCTCTACATTATCTAACACAGTGGTGGAAATTTTGTTCAGCTGTCACATCTTCTGAACAGCATGGCATAGTCTTACAATAGCAGAGTCGACTGAAATGTCAGCCCTTCGGTGTAACGAAAGCTGAGTTTGCACGAACAGAGAGAGCTGAAAAATTGAGGCAGATAGAGTGAGAGGTGGAGCGTGAGGGGGAGGAGGGGGGTGCACAAACACACATGCAAAAAAAAAGAAAAACAACACAAAAATGATAGAACTGCACTGGAATCCAATTTAGAGGCCTTAATCAGAGCAATGCTAATAAAAGGAGAGCAACGAGCAGAGCTGAGGTGGAACGGCGTGTCTGATGAGATTCTGTGAGCACACATCAGCATCCATCTCGCCCTGCGTCATGGATAAGATTGTACGCTTGGCTGTGAAAATCTCTGAATGGTGGCAAATCTGACATAGTTATTTAACACAAAGGCTCCATTGATATGAATCAGGGCTTGGATTATACACTGTCAGTGAAAAAGTACAGCAAAATTGTACCCATTTGCTGTTACCAGAGCAACCTTAAACATACGGTGGCCTTTCATGCAAGTCAATTTTGTAACTCTACAATTTGTATCTGCAAAAGTACAATTATGTACCTCAGGGACCAAAATGTTCCTTTAAACAGAATGTCACATTAGGCAATGCTGAAAAATTAAATGTCTTTTCCCATTTATTCATTCCTGTTTCTTACAGACTAAAAGTCCATTCTCACTGAGGGAAAATATCCACAGGTTATTCTCGCGGAAAAATATAAAAGTTGATTTCATGGGTTCTTATGGTGGCTGCAGTGAGAGTGGTAAGTGCTAAAGAAAGTTGATGTTGATGCTTGTTAAACGTTAGCTTGCTGCTGCTGCTGCTGCTACTCATGCCCATGTTCACCCACACCCATTCACACTGTGCGGAATTGGAACACAACGCGAAATTCCACACCGCGTCCGTACCTCGCCTGTGTGTATGGTTTAAACGCGGAAAAGCGCTGCGTGAATATTCCGCAAATTTCTGCATCGCGGCAGTGAGAATGAATCTTTACAAAAGCTTGTTTCTTCTACAGTCCTTGAGCCGTAGGAACTATGTTTAACAATTCTGTACTTTGAAATTTAAATCCAATGCCAACATTCAGAAGTAGGCTACTGTGCACGAGGGACTGGGGTTCCAACTTCCTGTTAAACCTTCAGTTAATGTACTCAGCATTATCAAACCTTAATACAGTTAAACCTTTTCTTTGGTTACCTCCGCACATACGGTAATGTTTGTGGTTTGGTTTGCTTGTCTGTCTGTCTGTCAGCAGGTTATGTACATATTACTGGTCCAAGTTTCATGTCACCTGTTGAAAGGTGCAGCACAGGCCATTAAATTTTGGAGAGATATGAATCACGGGGCCAAATTATCTTTCACTTTTGTTAACATTGTAAGATAGGGCACTGGTTCCCGACTGGTGGGTTGCGGTCTAAAAGCAGGTTGCATGTCCATTCTGAATGTTTCAAGTTTGTAAAAAAACACACTTTATTTTGAAGTACAGTAAATATCAGGCACAGAGCTTTTACTTTCAAGAGCCATTTCCTGCTGTGGAGTGACTAAACAGCAGACAGCTACTCAACAGAGACAGCAAACTTAGGTCCCGTTTATTCAACAACGATTTCAACTGAAAACGGTAAACTTTATTGCGTTTTGGCCGATCGTTTTCCGACAGCAGCGTTTTGGGTGCCTGAAAACGCATTACGCTTCCAGTCACTATGCGTGAGAAAGTCGACCATCACAACCACAGATATGTATATGATATCTATGATCACAACAACAACGGCGGACTCCCGAGCTCTTCCTGTGCTGCTCACGCTATTGCATTTATCAATGCTTCCCCATCATAGTGTAGATTTATTGTAGCAACTCCACCTCATCATCCATCCAGACAAACATTTGTGTGGTTGCCATTTTGTCTGTTTATACACCACCGCTCTGCAGAAGGAAGGATAAGCGTCACACCGCCAACTACTGTCCTGGCATGTATACTGCAGCGTTTTTGGTCATTTTTCCAGATCCATGTGCACGGCCATTGTTATCAAAACGTTGTCGTCTAAATGCAGAACTTTTTTCAAAACAAAAATGAGAAACGATTCTGTTTTCAGTGGATTGTTTTCGTGTAAACATGGCCTAACATGACGACATGTCAAAATGCAAGTATAATACTGAATATATTAAACTATGAGGACCTTGAACTGATGACTGAGGACAAATCTGGACACCGTGGCTGGACCAGTTGGGAACCACTGAGATAGGGGGGTATTTGGCTGTACGCGTGCTCTTCTAGTTGACTCATGGATTAGATGGAGTGGGTTTTCTTTTCTTTTATTTTAGTAAATGGTCTTTTTCCACAACCTCACCATGGCCAGCCTGGTAGTGCCTGTTTTTGTATCATAAACTTCAAATAAAACACATGTCACTCAGGCCTCCATGTGTTCTCCCGCCGCCACAGGCCAGTTGTTCACACTGGGGTTTTGCAAAATCATCCATTGTCACTGCCCTTTTTCTTGTCCTGGACAGGGTGAAGACAGAAGAACACAGTGTGTACAGAGCAATCAGTCGGAGTTGCTACTGCTGCGACTATAGATCATGATCCTTCACTGACTTCCCACCAACTGATTGTGTTTGATGGTGCCAACCCATAAGCACTGCTGCCTATGGTTGACCCTCAGGTCTCTGCAGTGATGGATGATTGCTTCGTTCCCCCGCACCATCCCGGCTCCATGATCAATGTGCTATCTAACTGACTACTGTAACTGTACCCTGAGTTCATTCTCAAATGTTAGGACGTGTACTTTGAACTATGAAAGCCTATTTGTACCTGTACATTAGATAAAAGGGCATCCATGTAGGTCTGAAGAAGATTTACTACGTGCTTGTTACGGTGCATGACAAATGTACTTTTCATGACAATACATGTCCTCCTTTCTACAGCTGTGTGTGCGCACCGTCTTATTTTACCTTAAGAGCTGCCTGTTTGTGCGGCTACATTGAACATGTACAGTTGTCCCATTAATATGCTCAAAGGCTCGTTCCAAGAGCTCATCAATCAAATAGCCAATTCTCCTCATACATAAGGAGCAATTAATCTTAGGTTCATTAGTTGGAAAGTAGAAATGCCGTTTCTGAGATACATAAAATCAATTCGATATATTTTTTTAATGCTTAAATGCAGTTCAGTGTGCCTTTTAACAGAAATCCTCCTCATCTTTTTTTATTGCCACCACAGGGTCATAGGAATAAAATGATGCTGGATTCGTCACAGCACTTTCATGGTGCTCTTATAAATTTGAACTTGACACCGCATTGGGCTGAATCGGAACTGGTTTTGTAACCATGCCCTAACCTCAAAGAACACCTCTTGTTAATGTTCTTGTAAGTGTCTTTCAACTCTCCTGAAGGCAGATCATATTTCATGTTTTTATTGAAAAGAGTGCACATTTGAGTTCATAATCACCTCTGCATTACGCCAGGGGCCCATTCCTCTCTCGCTTCCCTGATTTATGTTTCACTTATCTCTGCTCGTGGGCTTGTATGGAGTGTGAATGTAGCTCGTTGCCTGACCTGGATATCTGAGAGCATTATAAAGCACTACAGGGAGTCTCAGGCTTTGAGAAATTGTGTGGACGGGGCAGTGCTGTGAGTATACATCTATTGTTAATACGTCCTCTGCCCTGAGGGCCACCTCCAGGGGCACGTTAGGGGCTGCATTTATCTATTAGCTCCAACTTATTGTCAGTGAAAGAGCAAAGCACAGAATGTTAAGATCAGATTGTGTTGTCTTCAAATCTCTGTCTGTGGTAGAGACGGGAGGGGGTTCAAGAGATGTGTCCAATGGAGTCAATGAAATGTTGCTGACATTTTCTGTTGTCCGCCTGGAATCCACTCAGACTGGTTTGAAGGTTGGGATTTTGTGGACTGTCTGTGCTTGGGCAGTGGTTGTTTTCCTGAGTGTAATTTGCACATCAGGGAGAGCGTTCCAGCTGTGATGAAAGGAAACTGATTCATAATTCATGGAGTTGTAAATGTGGGTGCAGTGGGCTAATGGGCGATATGCTGTTATGTAATGAACCACAGCGTAATGAAATTTAAGGAATATTGTATGACCCCCTGTAATAGGAAGGAGCCTATTCTAATGAATTTAGAAGTTCTGGCGACACATATGGAGTTAATTTCATTTTACTATAATGCAAGACGACCCCCTTTCTGTTCGAGGTGAGCGGCTTATCAAGAACGTATATCCGGCTTGCAGCTAGAAGAGAAATAAGCCGCTTTATAAACCAAACAGCCACACTTAATTGTCCATATCCAATCTCGTCTTATCATTGTCACTGTCTCAGATGGAAATAATCAACACAAATCTTTCTTTTGAAGTGACACTTAAGACTCTGTAAGAGCACAGGTCAAACAGTCTTGCAAAATAAATCATAAAACAGAGATAAAACCAAGGTAGACGAACAGCTTGTGGAGAGATAGAGAGGAGGATAAACAGGGGAAAGAGGGGGAGAAAGAGACGGCAGTGGCATGCTAAGGAAGCGTGATTCCTTTGTTCTCATGCCACACACAGGAAAAGGCCACATCAGTGATGTTGGCTGTTTCCAGCAAATAGCATAAAAGAGAGAGGGAGAGAGCTCAAAGAGGAGAGGAGAGGGAGAAAGTGAGAGTAATCCATTTGAGATTCTGGAAGGGACTCAGTCCTCCCTGTCACTCGTCCATCCTTCCCAGGAAACACAAAGAGCATTATGCATGAAGCCCAGAAGGTCTCTGAGCACGCACCATGCTGTCGCCCCGGCTCCACCGTACAAAGTCAATCCAACACCATTTCTCTAGGAATTCACAATGCTGCATAACACAATGAAATACGTCAGAATCAATGAGGGGTTAAGAGGTGATCATTCTAACACTTTCAGCCTTGACCACCTCCTCTGTTCTCCTATTGAAGTATAACTAACAGCCATTCACCTCTCAGATATGACATCTCTTTCCTTGTGGGCGGAGGTTGAATAAAAAATGGCAAGGGAGAGTTATAAAAGATATTCAAATGCATTGTGTCCCTTTTCTTTTGAAGTCTCAAAGTGCTGTCTTGGATTTTTCAGATTTCTGTGGATTTTTTCTCTTGGGTAGAAGTGCAAAACTTCCTTATTCTGCTGTAAAGTTTAGTGAAAGGAAAGCAAGCTGGGGATGTGGCAACCGCCCAAACATTGTGCAGGTGTGTTTTGCAGATAAAGTTAGAGTAAAACACACTGTAGGGAGAGGAAATAAAGAAAAAGATAAAGGCTGAATCAGATCATGCACAGAACGAGCTATATGATGGCATGTCCTGATAAAAAGCCGGTGAGAGAGAGCCACATTCACCTCTGTATGCATTTTTTATAACACTACTGCTGGCACAAATCCCAGCATGTCAAGCAATCTGAGATAAAAACCAGTCAGAGATCTTTACTTCCACCTGCTTGCAGGCATGCGTGTTTATGCTGACAGTTTTCAAATCTTCGAGGGATATATTCAGTCTCCTTTTCTTATATTCATCTACACGGCTGCACATAATAGAACATTTTCATTCATTTCCATGTCTAACACTTTCATGACTGTCATTCATAAAAGACAGTATTACCTGAAATGCTTTGAGACTCTATAATGATAAAGGAAAGAACGGTTGATTTAACTGTAATCACTTTAGTTGTTCTTTTATCTCAGACATGTATTAAGGTGTTACATACCTTTATAGGCTTCTTGACGATGAACTATGATTTAATTGTAGTTTTTTCCTTGTTAACTGCCAAATTTTGCAGTACAGATCAGTACTCTGTGTATGACTGTTTAAATGAGACACAAGGTGAGAGTGAAGTACTGATATGACATCATATTTTGGGTTTACTTGACCTTATACCTTATGACCTTATGTCCTCATTCGTGGACAATTTTGTGCCATCTAGTGGTAGTAAGAGCACAATACAATAATCCATATAAAAACAAGATGGCAGCCATCTCTGCCAAGTCAGTGGACAAGGTCCAAAACCTGATCACATTCAACTGTTGAAACTTAAAGTTTGATACGGCAACAAATTTGACCAATTTCAGCAACGGTAACAAACTAAGACGCTGTTAATTAGGAAGCACTCGTTTGATGACATTGGGACTATTATTTGAGGACACTGTGACTTACTTATCGTTGACAGTGTTGGGTTTTTTATACTTATCAGGTCCTACCAATCCCAAGTAGTAAAGAAAAATTAAAAATGCATCAAACAAAAGTTAAGGTCTCAGGAGGATATTTCTACAGCTGCCACTACTATTGGTGCAGAGCAGCCAGACTGAATTTTAAGGTTTGGGTTGGCGGAGTTCCTCTAACTTTCTGGGGCATTGAAATTTCTGACTGGGAGCTTAGAAACTCCAACTTCCCAGTGCAAATGAACCGCACCATTGTCAATGCTCTTGTCAAAGCCAGACTCCACTGACAAAAACAGTAATTTTACCTTGCTGAACACAGGAGCTGCTGGTCTACCGCTGCCTCGATCAGTTAGTTTGTTTGTGTTACTGACTCAGTGTTTAACAGGGTTAGTTTGGATACACTAAAGTCACACAATTACACAAACAAACTACAGATGGAGGCCGTGGTAGACCAGAGTTTTCTACATGAAGTAATAATAACACAGCATGAGTAACTAATATACAGATGGTCTTTTGGGGGGTGAAGTTGCCCTTTAAGCACATCTGGATCTCTAAAAGAAATGACTTGGGTACTTCCAATGTTAGTCCGTTTTCTGTTACACAGTATTGCCTTTTATTTATACACATCTGTCTGTTTCTCTGTTAGAAAACAGTTACCATTTAAGGACATGAGATTTTGCCAAAGTTCAAATTCTAGAGTCCTGCAGTTGGAATGTGGACCATGACTCTGGGTTTAGGAGGACACTGTTCACCACTCATTAAAGAAAGCTTTAAATCAATGAGACGTACTGCTCCCAGTGGGCCCCACTTGAGAAACTCCATTTACATAATACCACACCCGAATATGTGCAAACTAAGCTGGTGCAAGATGCATTCATTAATTTGGGGTAAAAGGCTCTCTGCCAGATAATGCTTAGCAGTTTGCCACGTTGTCTCACAGTAACATATACGTCAGCGTGATTACTAGTTTGTGATTACACATTCTCCCTGCATCCACATCGGTTTCCTCCCACAGTGCGGACTTGCAGGTCAGGAGAATTAATCAA